>NW_028181773.1:0-348929 GCF_963514085.1 Chelon labrosus | reverse complement strand
GGGCGCTTGTGAGCATATTGTGCAGTTTCAAGCAGGTAGCTGGCTTGGAACGGGGCCGGTGGGGCAGAGCAATCCTAGCGGCTCGCCCGAGCAGTGGAAGCCGGCGAGGGTGCGCGTTCAGCCGGATGAATGGGGCGCTGTCAGGGCCCCTCTCGTGGAGGATAAAAATCATGCTTTTTCCCTCATTACACATCCCATGCGAGCTTGTAATGATAAGACCTCATCCAAATCACACATTGCAGCTCAATATTCAGTGAGGGCAGGGCCTTTTTAAGTCGAAATGTGCAAGAAAGCATCCTCTCGCTCTGAAACGGCTGTTTTGCTCTCCACCACATTTAACTGTCAGACTGGCCGAATTAGACCGATTCTGCCTCTTTCTTGCCTCTACATGTGAAGAGCAGGGCGCTTGTGAGCATATTGTGCAGTTTCAAGCAGGTAGCTGGCTTGGAACGGGGCCGGTGGGGCAGAGCAATCCTAGCGGCTCGCCCGAGCAGTGGAAGCCGGCGAGGGTGCGCGTTCAGCCGGATGAATGGGGCGCTGTCAGGGCCCCTCTCGTGGAGGATAAAAATCATGCTTTTTCCCTCATTACACATCCCATGCGAGCTTGTAATGATAAGACCTCATCCAAATCACACATTGCAGCTCAATATTCAGTGAGGGCAGGGCCTTTTTAAGTCGAAATGTGCAAGAAAGCATCCTCTCGCTCTGAAACGGCTGTTTTGCTCTCCACCACATTTAACTGTCAGACTGGCCGAATTAGACCGATTCTGCCTCTTTCTTGCCTCTACATGTGAAGAGCAGGGCGCTTGTGAGCATATTGTGCAGTTTCAAGCAGGTAGCTGGCTTGGAACGGGGCCGGTGGGGCAGAGCAATCCTAGCGGCTCGCCCGAGCAGTGGAAGCCGGCGAGGGTGCGCGTTCAGCCGGATGAATGGGGCGCTGTCAGGGCCCCTCTCGTGGAGGATAAAAATCATGCTTTTTCCCTCATTACACATCCCATGCGAGCTTGTAATGATAAGACCTCATCCAAATCACACATTGCAGCTCAATATTCAGTGAGGGCAGGGCCTTTTTAAGTCGAAATGTGCAAGAAAGCATCCTCTCGCTCTGAAACGGCTGTTTTGCTCTCCACCACATTTAACTGTCAGACTGGCCGAATTAGACCGATTCTGCCTCTTTCTTGCCTCTACATGTGAAGAGCAGGGCGCTTGTGAGCATATTGTGCAGTTTCAAGCAGGTAGCTGGCTTGGAACGGGGCCGGTGGGGCAGAGCAATCCTAGCGGCTCGCCCGAGCAGTGGAAGCCGGCGAGGGTGCGCGTTCAGCCGGATGAATGGGGCGCTGTCAGGGCCCCTCTCGTGGAGGATAAAAATCATGCTTTTTCCCTCATTACACATCCCATGCGAGCTTGTAATGATAAGACCTCATCCAAATCACACATTGCAGCTCAATATTCAGTGAGGGCAGGGCCTTTTTAAGTCGAAATGTGCAAGAAAGCATCCTCTCGCTCTGAAACGGCTGTTTTGCTCTCCACCACATTTAACTGTCAGACTGGCCGAATTAGACCGATTCTGCCTCTTTCTTGCCTCTACATGTGAAGAGCAGGGCGCTTGTGAGCATATTGTGCAGTTTCAAGCAGGTAGCTGGCTTGGAACGGGGCCGGTGGGGCAGAGCAATCCTAGCGGCTCGCCCGAGCAGTGGAAGCCGGCGAGGGTGCGCGTTCAGCCGGATGAATGGGGCGCTGTCAGGGCCCCTCTCGTGGAGGATAAAAATCATGCTTTTTCCCTCATTACACATCCCATGCGAGCTTGTAATGATAAGACCTCATCCAAATCACACATTGCAGCTCAATATTCAGTGAGGGCAGGGCCTTTTTAAGTCGAAATGTGCAAGAAAGCATCCTCTCGCTCTGAAACGGCTGTTTTGCTCTCCACCACATTTAACTGTCAGACTGGCCGAATTAGACCGATTCTGCCTCTTTCTTGCCTCTACATGTGAAGAGCAGGGCGCTTGTGAGCATATTGTGCAGTTTCAAGCAGGTAGCTGGCTTGGAACGGGGCCGGTGGGGCAGAGCAATCCTAGCGGCTCGCCCGAGCAGTGGAAGCCGGCGAGGGTGCGCGTTCAGCCGGATGAATGGGGCGCTGTCAGGGCCCCTCTCGTGGAGGATAAAAATCATGCTTTTTCCCTCATTACACATCCCATGCGAGCTTGTAATGATAAGACCTCATCCAAATCACACATTGCAGCTCAATATTCAGTGAGGACAGGGCCTTTTTAAGTCGAAATGTGCAAGAAAGCATCCTCTCGCTCTGAAACGGCTGTTTTGCTCTCCACCACATTTAACTGTCAGACTGGCCGAATTAGACCGATTCTGCCTCTTTCTTGCCTCTACATGTGAAGAGCAGGGCGCTTGTGAGCATATTGTGCAGTTTCAAGCAGGTAGCTGGCTTGGAACGGGGCCGGTGGGGCAGAGCAATCCTAGCGGCTCGCCCGAGCAGTGGAAGCCGGCGAGGGTGCGCGTTCAGCCGGATGAATGGGGCGCTGTCAGGGCCCCTCTCGTGGAGGATAAAAATCATGCTTTTTCCCTCATTACACATCCCATGCGAGCTTGTAATGATAAGACCTCATCCAAATCACACATTGCAGCTCAATATTCAGTGAGGACAGGGCCTTTTTAAGTCGAAATGTGCAAGAAAGCATCCTCTCGCTCTGAAACGGCTGTTTTGCTCTCCACCACATTTAACTGTCAGACTGGCCGAATTAGACCGATTCTGCCTCTTTCTTGCCTCTACATGTGAAGAGCAGGGCGCTTGTGAGCATATTGTGCAGTTTCAAGCAGGTAGCTGGCTTGGAACGGGGCCGGTGGGGCAGAGCAATCCTAGCGGCTCGCCCGAGCAGTGGAAGCCGGCGAGGGTGCGCGTTCAGCCGGATGAATGGGGCGCTGTCAGGGCCCCTCTCGTGGAGGATAAAAATCATGCTTTTTCCCTCATTACACATCCCATGCGAGCTTGTAATGATAAGACCTCATCCAAATCACACATTGCAGCTCAATATTCAGTGAGGACAGGGCCTTTTTAAGTCGAAATGTGCAAGAAAGCATCCTCTCGCTCTGAAACGGCTGTTTTGCTCTCCACCACATTTAACTGTCAGACTGGCCGAATTAGACCGATTCTGCCTCTTTCTTGCCTCTACATGTGAAGAGCAGGGCGCTTGTGAGCATATTGTGCAGTTTCAAGCAGGTAGCTGGCTTGGAACGGGGCCGGTGGGGCAGAGCAATCCTAGCGGCTCGCCCGAGCAGTGGAAGCCGGCGAGGGTGCGCGTTCAGCCGGATGAATGGGGCGCTGTCAGGGCCCCTCTCGTGGAGGATAAAAATCATGCTTTTTCCCTCATTACACATCCCATGCGAGCTTGTAATGATAAGACCTCATCCAAATCACACATTGCAGCTCAATATTCAGTGAGGGCAGGGCCTTTTTAAGTCGAAATGTGCAAGAAAGCATCCTCTCGCTCTGAAACGGCTGTTTTGCTCTCCACCACATTTAACTGTCAGACTGGCCGAATTAGACCGATTCTGCCTCTTTCTTGCCTCTACATGTGAAGAGCAGGGCGCTTGTGAGCATATTGTGCAGTTTCAAGCAGGTAGCTGGCTTGGAACGGGGCCGGTGGGGCAGAGCAATCCTAGCGGCTCGCCCGAGCAGTGGAAGCCGGCGAGGGTGCGCGTTCAGCCGGATGAATGGGGCGCTGTCAGGGCCCCTCTCGTGGAGGATAAAAATCATGCTTTTTCCCTCATTACACATCCCATGCGAGCTTGTAATGATAAGACCTCATCCAAATCACACATTGCAGCTCAATATTCAGTGAGGGCAGGGCCTTTTTAAGTCGAAATGTGCAAGAAAGCATCCTCTCGCTCTGAAACGGCTGTTTTGCTCTCCACCACATTTAACTGTCAGACTGGCCGAATTAGACCGATTCTGCCTCTTTCTTGCCTCTACATGTGAAGAGCAGGGCGCTTGTGAGCATATTGTGCAGTTTCAAGCAGGTAGCTGGCTTGGAACGGGGCCGGTGGGGCAGAGCAATCCTAGCGGCTCGCCCGAGCAGTGGAAGCCGGCGAGGGTGCGCGTTCAGCCGGATGAATGGGGCGCTGTCAGGGCCCCTCTCGTGGAGGATAAAAATCATGCTTTTTCCCTCATTACACATCCCATGCGAGCTTGTAATGATAAGACCTCATCCAAATCACACATTGCAGCTCAATATTCAGTGAGGGCAGGGCCTTTTTAAGTCGAAATGTGCAAGAAAGCATCCTCTCGCTCTGAAACGGCTGTTTTGCTCTCCACCACATTTAACTGTCAGACTGGCCGAATTAGACCGATTCTGCCTCTTTCTTGCCTCTACATGTGAAGAGCAGGGCGCTTGTGAGCATATTGTGCAGTTTCAAGCAGGTAGCTGGCTTGGAACGGGGCCGGTGGGGCAGAGCAATCCTAGCGGCTCGCCCGAGCAGTGGAAGCCGGCGAGGGTGCGCGTTCAGCCGGATGAATGGGGCGCTGTCAGGGCCCCTCTCGTGGAGGATAAAAATCATGCTTTTTCCCTCATTACACATCCCATGCGAGCTTGTAATGATAAGACCTCATCCAAATCACACATTGCAGCTCAATATTCAGTGAGGGCAGGGCCTTTTTAAGTCGAAATGTGCAAGAAAGCATCCTCTCGCTCTGAAACGGCTGTTTTGCTCTCCACCACATTTAACTGTCAGACTGGCCGAATTAGACCGATTCTGCCTCTTTCTTGCCTCTACATGTGAAGAGCAGGGCGCTTGTGAGCATATTGTGCAGTTTCAAGCAGGTAGCTGGCTTGGAACGGGGCCGGTGGGGCAGAGCAATCCTAGCGGCTCGCCCGAGCAGTGGAAGCCGGCGAGGGTGCGCGTTCAGCCGGATGAATGGGGCGCTGTCAGGGCCCCTCTCGTGGAGGATAAAAATCATGCTTTTTCCCTCATTACACATCCCATGCGAGCTTGTAATGATAAGACCTCATCCAAATCACACATTGCAGCTCAATATTCAGTGAGGGCAGGGCCTTTTTAAGTCGAAATGTGCAAGAAAGCATCCTCTCGCTCTGAAACGGCTGTTTTGCTCTCCACCACATTTAACTGTCAGACTGGCCGAATTAGACCGATTCTGCCTCTTTCTTGCCTCTACATGTGAAGAGCAGGGCGCTTGTGAGCATATTGTGCAGTTTCAAGCAGGTAGCTGGCTTGGAACGGGGCCGGTGGGGCAGAGCAATCCTAGCGGCTCGCCCGAGCAGTGGAAGCCGGCGAGGGTGCGCGTTCAGCCGGATGAATGGGGCGCTGTCAGGGCCCCTCTCGTGGAGGATAAAAATCATGCTTTTTCCCTCATTACACATCCCATGCGAGCTTGTAATGATAAGACCTCATCCAAATCACACATTGCAGCTCAATATTCAGTGAGGGCAGGGCCTTTTTAAGTCGAAATGTGCAAGAAAGCATCCTCTCGCTCTGAAACGGCTGTTTTGCTCTCCACCACATTTAACTGTCAGACTGGCCGAATTAGACCGATTCTGCCTCTTTCTTGCCTCTACATGTGAAGAGCAGGGCGCTTGTGAGCATATTGTGCAGTTTCAAGCAGGTAGCTGGCTTGGAACGGGGCCGGTGGGGCAGAGCAATCCTAGCGGCTCGCCCGAGCAGTGGAAGCCGGCGAGGGTGCGCGTTCAGCCGGATGAATGGGGCGCTGTCAGGGCCCCTCTCGTGGAGGATAAAAATCATGCTTTTTCCCTCATTACACATCCCATGCGAGCTTGTAATGATAAGACCTCATCCAAATCACACATTGCAGCTCAATATTCAGTGAGGGCAGGGCCTTTTTAAGTCGAAATGTGCAAGAAAGCATCCTCTCGCTCTGAAACGGCTGTTTTGCTCTCCACCACATTTAACTGTCAGACTGGCCGAATTAGACCGATTCTGCCTCTTTCTTGCCTCTACATGTGAAGAGCAGGGCGCTTGTGAGCATATTGTGCAGTTTCAAGCAGGTAGCTGGCTTGGAACGGGGCCGGTGGGGCAGAGCAATCCTAGCGGCTCGCCCGAGCAGTGGAAGCCGGCGAGGGTGCGCGTTCAGCCGGATGAATGGGGCGCTGTCAGGGCCCCTCTCGTGGAGGATAAAAACCATGCTTTTTCCCTCATTACACATCCCATGCGAGCTTGTAATGATAAGACCTCATCCAAATCACACATTGCAGCTCAATATTCAGTGAGGGCAGGGCCTTTTTAAGTCGAAATGTGCAAGAAAGCATCCTCTCGCTCTGAAACGGCTGTTTTGCTCTCCACCACATTTAACTGTCAGACTGGCCGAATTAGACCGATTCTGCCTCTTTCTTGCCTCTACATGTGAAGAGCAGGGCGCTTGTGAGCATATTGTGCAGTTTCAAGCAGGTAGCTGGCTTGGAACGGGGCCGGTGGGGCAGAGCAATCCTAGCGGCTCGCCCGAGCAGTGGAAGCCGGCGAGGGTGCGCGTTCAGCCGGATGAATGGGGCGCTGTCAGGGCCCCTCTCGTGGAGGATAAAAATCATGCTTTTTCCCTCATTACACATCCCATGCGAGCTTGTAATGATAAGACCTCATCCAAATCACACATTGCAGCTCAATATTCAGTGAGGGCAGGGCCTTTTTAAGTCGAAATGTGCAAGAAAGCATCCTCTCGCTCTGAAACGGCTGTTTTGCTCTCCACCACATTTAACTGTCAGACTGGCCGAATTAGACCGATTCTGCCTCTTTCTTGCCTCTACATGTGAAGAGCAGGGCGCTTGTGAGCATATTGTGCAGTTTCAAGCAGGTAGCTGGCTTGGAACGGGGCCGGTGGGGCAGAGCAATCCTAGCGGCTCGCCCGAGCAGTGGAAGCCGGCGAGGGTGCGCGTTCAGCCGGATGAATGGGGCGCTGTCAGGGCCCCTCTCGTGGAGGATAAAAATCATGCTTTTTCCCTCATTACACATCCCATGCGAGCTTGTAATGATAAGACCTCATCCAAATCACACATTGCAGCTCAATATTCAGTGAGGGCAGGGCCTTTTTAAGTCGAAATGTGCAAGAAAGCATCCTCTCGCTCTGAAACGGCTGTTTTGCTCTCCACCACATTTAACTGTCAGACTGGCCGAATTAGACCGATTCTGCCTCTTTCTTGCCTCTACATGTGAAGAGCAGGGCGCTTGTGAGCATATTGTGCAGTTTCAAGCAGGTAGCTGGCTTGGAACGGGGCCGGTGGGGCAGAGCAATCCTAGCGGCTCGCCCGAGCAGTGGAAGCCGGCGAGGGTGCGCGTTCAGCCGGATGAATGGGGCGCTGTCAGGGCCCCTCTCGTGGAGGATAAAAATCATGCTTTTTCCCTCATTACACATCCCATGCGAGCTTGTAATGATAAGACCTCATCCAAATCACACATTGCAGCTCAATATTCAGTGAGGGCAGGGCCTTTTTAAGTCGAAATGTGCAAGAAAGCATCCTCTCGCTCTGAAACGGCTGTTTTGCTCTCCACCACATTTAACTGTCAGACTGGCCGAATTAGACCGATTCTGCCTCTTTCTTGCCTCTACATGTGAAGAGCAGGGCGCTTGTGAGCATATTGTGCAGTTTCAAGCAGGTAGCTGGCTTGGAACGGGGCCGGTGGGGCAGAGCAATCCTAGCGGCTCGCCCGAGCAGTGGAAGCCGGCGAGGGTGCGCGTTCAGCCGGATGAATGGGGCGCTGTCAGGGCCCCTCTCGTGGAGGATAAAAATCATGCTTTTTCCCTCATTACACATCCCATGCGAGCTTGTAATGATAAGACCTCATCCAAATCACACATTGCAGCTCAATATTCAGTGAGGGCAGGGCCTTTTTAAGTAGAAATGTGCAAGAAAGCATCCTCTCGCTCTGAAACGGCTGTTTTGCTCTCCACCACATTTAACTGTCAGACTGGCCGAATTAGACCGATTCTGCCTCTTTCTTGCCTCTACATGTGAAGAGCAGGGCGCTTGTGAGCATATTGTGCAGTTTCAAGCAGGTAGCTGGCTTGGAACGGGGCCGGTGGGGCAGAGCAATCCTAGCGGCTCGCCCGAGCAGTGGAAGCCGGCGAGGGTGCGCGTTCAGCCGGATGAATGGGGCGCTGTCAGGGCCCCTCTCGTGGAGGATAAAAATCATGCTTTTTCCCTGATTACACATCCCATGCGAGCTTGTAATGATAAGACCTCATCCAAATCACACATTGCAGCTCAATATTCAGTGAGGGCAGGGCCTTTTTAAGTCGAAATGTGCAAGAAAGCATCCTCTCGCTCTGAAACGGCTGTTTTGCTCTCCACCACATTTAACTGTCAGACTGGCCGAATTAGACCGATTCTGCCTCTTTCTTGCCTCTACATGTGAAGAGCAGGGCGCTTGTGAGCATATTGTGCAGTTTCAAGCAGGTAGCTGGCTTGGAACGGGGCCGGTGGGGCAGAGCAATCCTAGCGGCTCGCCCGAGCAGTGGAAGCCGGCGAGGGTGCGCGTTCAGCCGGATGAATGGGGCGCTGTCAGGGCCCCTCTCGTGGAGGATAAAAATCATGCTTTTTCCCTCATTACACATCCCATGCGAGCTTGTAATGATAAGACCTCATCCAAATCACACATTGCAGCTCAATATTCAGTGAGGGCAGGGCCTTTTTAAGTCGAAATGTGCAAGAAAGCATCCTCTCGCTCTGAAACGGCTGTTTTGCTCTCCACCACATTTAACTGTCAGACTGGCCGAATTAGACCGATTCTGCCTCTTTCTTGCCTCTACATGTGAAGAGCAGGGCGCTTGTGAGCATATTGTGCAGTTTCAAGCAGGTAGCTGGCTTGGAACGGGGCCGGTGGGGCAGAGCAATCCTAGCGGCTCGCCCGAGCAGTGGAAGCCGGCGAGGGTGCGCGTTCAGCCGGATGAATGGGGCGCTGTCAGGGCCCCTCTCGTGGAGGATAAAAATCATGCTTTTTCCCTGATTACACATCCCATGCGAGCTTGTAATGATAAGACCTCATCCAAATCACACATTGCAGCTCAATATTCAGTGAGGGCAGGGCCTTTTTAAGTCGAAATGTGCAAGAAAGCATCCTCTCGCTCTGAAACGGCTGTTTTGCTCTCCACCACATTTAACTGTCAGACTGGCCGAATTAGACCGATTCTGCCTCTTTCTTGCCTCTACATGTGAAGAGCAGGGCGCTTGTGAGCATATTGTGCAGTTTCAAGCAGGTAGCTGGCTTGGAACGGGGCCGGTGGGGCAGAGCAATCCTAGCGGCTCGCCCGAGCAGTGGAAGCCGGCGAGGGTGCGCGTTCAGCCGGATGAATGGGGCGCTGTCAGGGCCCCTCTCGTGGAGGATAAAAATCATGCTTTTTCCCTCATTACACATCCCATGCGAGCTTGTAATGATAAGACCTCATCCAAATCACACATTGCAGCTCAATATTCAGTGAGGGCAGGGCCTTTTTAAGTCGAAATGTGCAAGAAAGCATCCTCTCGCTCTGAAACGGCTGTTTTGCTCTCCACCACATTTAACTGTCAGACTGGCCGAATTAGACCGATTCTGCCTCTTTCTTGCCTCTACATGTGAAGAGCAGGGCGCTTGTGAGCATATTGTGCAGTTTCAAGCAGGTAGCTGGCTTGGAACGGGGCCGGTGGGGCAGAGCAATCCTAGCGGCTCGCCCGAGCAGTGGAAGCCGGCGAGGGTGCGCGTTCAGCCGGATGAATGGGGCGCTGTCAGGGCCCCTCTCGTGGAGGATAAAAATCATGCTTTTTCCCTGATTACACATCCCATGCGAGCTTGTAATGATAAGACCTCATCCAAATCACACATTGCAGCTCAATATTCAGTGAGGGCAGGGCCTTTTTAAGTCGAAATGTGCAAGAAAGCATCCTCTCGCTCTGAAACGGCTGTTTTGCTCTCCACCACATTTAACTGTCAGACTGGCCGAATTAGACCGATTCTGCCTCTTTCTTGCCTCTACATGTGAAGAGCAGGGCGCTTGTGAGCATATTGTGCAGTTTCAAGCAGGTAGCTGGCTTGGAACGGGGCCGGTGGGGCAGAGCAATCCTAGCGGCTCGCCCGAGCAGTGGAAGCCGGCGAGGGTGCGCGTTCAGCCGGATGAATGGGGCGCTGTCAGGGCCCCTCTCGTGGAGGATAAAAATCATGCTTTTTCCCTCATTACACATCCCATGCGAGCTTGTAATGATAAGACCTCATCCAAATCACACATTGCAGCTCAATATTCAGTGAGGGCAGGGCCTTTTTAAGTCGAAATGTGCAAGAAAGCATCCTCTCGCTCTGAAACGGCTGTTTTGCTCTCCACCACATTTAACTGTCAGACTGGCCGAATTAGACCGATTCTGCCTCTTTCTTGCCTCTACATGTGAAGAGCAGGGCGCTTGTGAGCATATTGTGCAGTTTCAAGCAGGTAGCTGGCTTGGAACGGGGCCGGTGGGGCAGAGCAATCCTAGCGGCTCGCCCGAGCAGTGGAAGCCGGCGAGGGTGCGCGTTCAGCCGGATGAATGGGGCGCTGTCAGGGCCCCTCTCGTGGAGGATAAAAATCATGCTTTTTCCCTCATTACACATCCCATGCGAGCTTGTAATGATAAGACCTCATCCAAATCACACATTGCAGCTCAATATTCAGTGAGGGCAGGGCCTTTTTAAGTCGAAATGTGCAAGAAAGCATCCTCTCGCTCTGAAACGGCTGTTTTGCTCTCCACCACATTTAACTGTCAGACTGGCCGAATTAGACCGATTCTGCCTCTTTCTTGCCTCTACATGTGAAGAGCAGGGCGCTTGTGAGCATATTGTGCAGTTTCAAGCAGGTAGCTGGCTTGGAACGGGGCCGGTGGGGCAGAGCAATCCTAGCGGCTCGCCCGAGCAGTGGAAGCCGGCGAGGGTGCGCGTTCAGCCGGATGAATGGGGCGCTGTCAGGGCCCCTCTCGTGGAGGATAAAAATCATGCTTTTTCCCTCATTACACATCCCATGCGAGCTTGTAATGATAAGACCTCATCCAAATCACACATTGCAGCTCAATATTCAGTGAGGGCAGGGCCTTTTTAAGTCGAAATGTGCAAGAAAGCATCCTCTCGCTCTGAAACGGCTGTTTTGCTCTCCACCACATTTAACTGTCAGACTGGCCGAATTAGACCGATTCTGCCTCTTTCTTGCCTCTACATGTGAAGAGCAGGGCGCTTGTGAGCATATTGTGCAGTTTCAAGCAGGTAGCTGGCTTGGAACGGGGCCGGTGGGGCAGAGCAATCCTAGCGGCTCGCCCGAGCAGTGGAAGCCGGCGAGGGTGCGCGTTCAGCCGGATGAATGGGGCGCTGTCAGGGCCCCTCTCGTGGAGGATAAAAATCATGCTTTTTCCCTCATTACACATCCCATGCGAGCTTGTAATGATAAGACCTCATCCAAATCACACATTGCAGCTCAATATTCAGTGAGGGCAGGGCCTTTTTAAGTCGAAATGTGCAAGAAAGCATCCTCTCGCTCTGAAACGGCTGTTTTGCTCTCCACCACATTTAACTGTCAGACTGGCCGAATTAGACCGATTCTGCCTCTTTCTTGCCTCTACATGTGAAGAGCAGGGCGCTTGTGAGCATATTGTGCAGTTTCAAGCAGGTAGCTGGCTTGGAACGGGGCCGGTGGGGCAGAGCAATCCTAGCGGCTCGCCCGAGCAGTGGAAGCCGGCGAGGGTGCGCGTTCAGCCGGATGAATGGGGCGCTGTCAGGGCCCCTCTCGTGGAGGATAAAAATCATGCTTTTTCCCTCATTACACATCCCATGCGAGCTTGTAATGATAAGACCTCATCCAAATCACACATTGCAGCTCAATATTCAGTGAGGGCAGGGCCTTTTTAAGTCGAAATGTGCAAGAAAGCATCCTCTCGCTCTGAAACGGCTGTTTTGCTCTCCACCACATTTAACTGTCAGACTGGCCGAATTAGACCGATTCTGCCTCTTTCTTGCCTCTACATGTGAAGAGCAGGGCGCTTGTGAGCATATTGTGCAGTTTCAAGCAGGTAGCTGGCTTGGAACGGGGCCGGTGGGGCAGAGCAATCCTAGCGGCTCGCCCGAGCAGTGGAAGCCGGCGAGGGTGCGCGTTCAGCCGGATGAATGGGGCGCTGTCAGGGCCCCTCTCGTGGAGGATAAAAATCATGCTTTTTCCCTCATTACACATCCCATGCGAGCTTGTAATGATAAGACCTCATCCAAATCACACATTGCAGCTCAATATTCAGTGAGGGCAGGGCCTTTTTAAGTCGAAATGTGCAAGAAAGCATCCTCTCGCTCTGAAACGGCTGTTTTGCTCTCCACCACATTTAACTGTCAGACTGGCCGAATTAGACCGATTCTGCCTCTTTCTTGCCTCTACATGTGAAGAGCAGGGCGCTTGTGAGCATATTGTGCAGTTTCAAGCAGGTAGCTGGCTTGGAACGGGGCCGGTGGGGCAGAGCAATCCTAGCGGCTCGCCCGAGCAGTGGAAGCCGGCGAGGGTGCGCGTTCAGCCGGATGAATGGGGCGCTGTCAGGGCCCCTCTCGTGGAGGATAAAAATCATGCTTTTTCCCTCATTACACATCCCATGCGAGCTTGTAATGATAAGACCTCATCCAAATCACACATTGCAGCTCAATATTCAGTGAGGGCAGGGCCTTTTTAAGTCGAAATGTGCAAGAAAGCATCCTCTCGCTCTGAAACGGCTGTTTTGCTCTCCACCACATTTAACTGTCAGACTGGCCGAATTAGACCGATTCTGCCTCTTTCTTGCCTCTACATGTGAAGAGCAGGGCGCTTGTGAGCATATTGTGCAGTTTCAAGCAGGTAGCTGGCTTGGAACGGGGCCGGTGGGGCAGAGCAATCCTAGCGGCTCGCCCGAGCAGTGGAAGCCGGCGAGGGTGCGCGTTCAGCCGGATGAATGGGGCGCTGTCAGGGCCCCTCTCGTGGAGGATAAAAATCATGCTTTTTCCCTCATTACACATCCCATGCGAGCTTGTAATGATAAGACCTCATCCAAATCACACATTGCAGCTCAATATTCAGTGAGGGCAGGGCCTTTTTAAGTCGAAATGTGCAAGAAAGCATCCTCTCGCTCTGAAACGGCTGTTTTGCTCTCCACCACATTTAACTGTCAGACTGGCCGAATTAGACCGATTCTGCCTCTTTCTTGCCTCTACATGTGAAGAGCAGGGCGCTTGTGAGCATATTGTGCAGTTTCAAGCAGGTAGCTGGCTTGGAACGGGGCCGGTGGGGCAGAGCAATCCTAGCGGCTCGCCCGAGCAGTGGAAGCCGGCGAGGGTGCGCGTTCAGCCGGATGAATGGGGCGCTGTCAGGGCCCCTCTCGTGGAGGATAAAAATCATGCTTTTTCCCTGATTACACATCCCATGCGAGCTTGTAATGATAAGACCTCATCCAAATCACACATTGCAGCTCAATATTCAGTGAGGGCAGGGCCTTTTTAAGTCGAAATGTGCAAGAAAGCATCCTCTCGCTCTGAAACGGCTGTTTTGCTCTCCACCACATTTAACTGTCAGACTGGCCGAATTAGACCGATTCTGCCTCTTTCTTGCCTCTACATGTGAAGAGCAGGGCGCTTGTGAGCATATTGTGCAGTTTCAAGCAGGTAGCTGGCTTGGAACGGGGCCGGTGGGGCAGAGCAATCCTAGCGGCTCGCCCGAGCAGTGGAAGCCGGCGAGGGTGCGCGTTCAGCCGGATGAATGGGGCGCTGTCAGGGCCCCTCTCGTGGAGGATAAAAATCATGCTTTTTCCCTGATTACACATCCCATGCGAGCTTGTAATGATAAGACCTCATCCAAATCACACATTGCAGCTCAATATTCAGTGAGGGCAGGGCCTTTTTAAGTCGAAATGTGCAAGAAAGCATCCTCTCGCTCTGAAACGGCTGTTTTGCTCTCCACCACATTTAACTGTCAGACTGGCCGAATTAGACCGATTCTGCCTCTTTCTTGCCTCTACATGTGAAGAGCAGGGCGCTTGTGAGCATATTGTGCAGTTTCAAGCAGGTAGCTGGCTTGGAACGGGGCCGGTGGGGCAGAGCAATCCTAGCGGCTCGCCCGAGCAGTGGAAGCCGGCGAGGGTGCGCGTTCAGCCGGATGAATGGGGCGCTGTCAGGGCCCCTCTCGTGGAGGATAAAAATCATGCTTTTTCCCTCATTACACATCCCATGCGAGCTTGTAATGATAAGACCTCATCCAAATCACACATTGCAGCTCAATATTCAGTGAGGGCAGGGCCTTTTTAAGTCGAAATGTGCAAGAAAGCATCCTCTCGCTCTGAAACGGCTGTTTTGCTCTCCACCACATTTAACTGTCAGACTGGCCGAATTAGACCGATTCTGCCTCTTTCTTGCCTCTACATGTGAAGAGCAGGGCGCTTGTGAGCATATTGTGCAGTTTCAAGCAGGTAGCTGGCTTGGAACGGGGCCGGTGGGGCAGAGCAATCCTAGCGGCTCGCCCGAGCAGTGGAAGCCGGCGAGGGTGCGCGTTCAGCCGGATGAATGGGGCGCTGTCAGGGCCCCTCTCGTGGAGGATAAAAATCATGCTTTTTCCCTCATTACACATCCCATGCGAGCTTGTAATGATAAGACCTCATCCAAATCACACATTGCAGCTCAATATTCAGTGAGGGCAGGGCCTTTTTAAGTCGAAATGTGCAAGAAAGCATCCTCTCGCTCTGAAACGGCTGTTTTGCTCTCCACCACATTTAACTGTCAGACTGGCCGAATTAGACCGATTCTGCCTCTTTCTTGCCTCTACATGTGAAGAGCAGGGCGCTTGTGAGCATATTGTGCAGTTTCAAGCAGGTAGCTGGCTTGGAACGGGGCCGGTGGGGCAGAGCAATCCTAGCGGCTCGCCCGAGCAGTGGAAGCCGGCGAGGGTGCGCGTTCAGCCGGATGAATGGGGCGCTGTCAGGGCCCCTCTCGTGGAGGATAAAAATCATGCTTTTTCCCTCATTACACATCCCATGCGAGCTTGTAATGATAAGACCTCATCCAAATCACACATTGCAGCTCAATATTCAGTGAGGACAGGGCCTTTTTAAGTCGAAATGTGCAAGAAAGCATCCTCTCGCTCTGAAACGGCTGTTTTGCTCTCCACCACATTTAACTGTCAGACTGGCCGAATTAGACCGATTCTGCCTCTTTCTTGCCTCTACATGTGAAGAGCAGGGCGCTTGTGAGCATATTGTGCAGTTTCAAGCAGGTAGCTGGCTTGGAACGGGGCCGGTGGGGCAGAGCAATCCTAGCGGCTCGCCCGAGCAGTGGAAGCCGGCGAGGGTGCGCGTTCAGCCGGATGAATGGGGCGCTGTCAGGGCCCCTCTCGTGGAGGATAAAAATCATGCTTTTTCCCTCATTACACATCCCATGCGAGCTTGTAATGATAAGACCTCATCCAAATCACACATTGCAGCTCAATATTCAGTGAGGACAGGGCCTTTTTAAGTCGAAATGTGCAAGAAAGCATCCTCTCGCTCTGAAACGGCTGTTTTGCTCTCCACCACATTTAACTGTCAGACTGGCCGAATTAGACCGATTCTGCCTCTTTCTTGCCTCTACATGTGAAGAGCAGGGCGCTTGTGAGCATATTGTGCAGTTTCAAGCAGGTAGCTGGCTTGGAACGGGGCCGGTGGGGCAGAGCAATCCTAGCGGCTCGCCCGAGCAGTGGAAGCCGGCGAGGGTGCGCGTTCAGCCGGATGAATGGGGCGCTGTCAGGGCCCCTCTCGTGGAGGATAAAAATCATGCTTTTTCCCTCATTACACATCCCATGCGAGCTTGTAATGATAAGACCTCATCCAAATCACACATTGCAGCTCAATATTCAGTGAGGACAGGGCCTTTTTAAGTCGAAATGTGCAAGAAAGCATCCTCTCGCTCTGAAACGGCTGTTTTGCTCTCCACCACATTTAACTGTCAGACTGGCCGAATTAGACCGATTCTGCCTCTTTCTTGCCTCTACATGTGAAGAGCAGGGCGCTTGTGAGCATATTGTGCAGTTTCAAGCAGGTAGCTGGCTTGGAACGGGGCCGGTGGGGCAGAGCAATCCTAGCGGCTCGCCCGAGCAGTGGAAGCCGGCGAGGGTGCGCGTTCAGCCGGATGAATGGGGCGCTGTCAGGGCCCCTCTCGTGGAGGATAAAAATCATGCTTTTTCCCTCATTACACATCCCATGCGAGCTTGTAATGATAAGACCTCATCCAAATCACACATTGCAGCTCAATATTCAGTGAGGACAGGGCCTTTTTAAGTCGAAATGTGCAAGAAAGCATCCTCTCGCTCTGAAACGGCTGTTTTGCTCTCCACCACATTTAACTGTCAGACTGGCCGAATTAGACCGATTCTGCCTCTTTCTTGCCTCTACATGTGAAGAGCAGGGCGCTTGTGAGCATATTGTGCAGTTTCAAGCAGGTAGCTGGCTTGGAACGGGGCCGGTGGGGCAGAGCAATCCTAGCGGCTCGCCCGAGCAGTGGAAGCCGGCGAGGGTGCGCGTTCAGCCGGATGAATGGGGCGCTGTCAGGGCCCCTCTCGTGGAGGATAAAAATCATGCTTTTTCCCTCATTACACATCCCATGCGAGCTTGTAATGATAAGACCTCATCCAAATCACACATTGCAGCTCAATATTCAGTGAGGACAGGGCCTTTTTAAGTCGAAATGTGCAAGAAAGCATCCTCTCGCTCTGAAACGGCTGTTTTGCTCTCCACCACATTTAACTGTCAGACTGGCCGAATTAGACCGATTCTGCCTCTTTCTTGCCTCTACATGTGAAGAGCAGGGCGCTTGTGAGCATATTGTGCAGTTTCAAGCAGGTAGCTGGCTTGGAACGGGGCCGGTGGGGCAGAGCAATCCTAGCGGCTCGCCCGAGCAGTGGAAGCCGGCGAGGGTGCGCGTTCAGCCGGATGAATGGGGCGCTGTCAGGGCCCCTCTCGTGGAGGATAAAAATCATGCTTTTTCCCTCATTACACATCCCATGCGAGCTTGTAATGATAAGACCTCATCCAAATCACACATTGCAGCTCAATATTCAGTGAGGACAGGGCCTTTTTAAGTCGAAATGTGCAAGAAAGCATCCTCTCGCTCTGAAACGGCTGTTTTGCTCTCCACCACATTTAACTGTCAGACTGGCCGAATTAGACCGATTCTGCCTCTTTCTTGCCTCTACATGTGAAGAGCAGGGCGCTTGTGAGCATATTGTGCAGTTTCAAGCAGGTAGCTGGCTTGGAACGGGGCCGGTGGGGCAGAGCAATCCTAGCGGCTCGCCCGAGCAGTGGAAGCCGGCGAGGGTGCGCGTTCAGCCGGATGAATGGGGCGCTGTCAGGGCCCCTCTCGTGGAGGATAAAAATCATGCTTTTTCCCTCATTACACATCCCATGCGAGCTTGTAATGATAAGACCTCATCCAAATCACACATTGCAGCTCAATATTCAGTGAGGGCAGGGCCTTTTTAAGTCGAAATGTGCAAGAAAGCATCCTCTCGCTCTGAAACGGCTGTTTTGCTCTCCACCACATTTAACTGTCAGACTGGCCGAATTAGACCGATTCTGCCTCTTTCTTGCCTCTACATGTGAAGAGCAGGGCGCTTGTGAGCATATTGTGCAGTTTCAAGCAGGTAGCTGGCTTGGAACGGGGCCGGTGGGGCAGAGCAATCCTAGCGGCTCGCCCGAGCAGTGGAAGCCGGCGAGGGTGCGCGTTCAGCCGGATGAATGGGGCGCTGTCAGGGCCCCTCTCGTGGAGGATAAAAATCATGCTTTTTCCCTCATTACACATCCCATGCGAGCTTGTAATGATAAGACCTCATCCAAATCACACATTGCAGCTCAATATTCAGTGAGGGCAGGGCCTTTTTAAGTCGAAATGTGCAAGAAAGCATCCTCTCGCTCTGAAACGGCTGTTTTGCTCTCCACCACATTTAACTGTCAGACTGGCCGAATTAGACCGATTCTGCCTCTTTCTTGCCTCTACATGTGAAGAGCAGGGCGCTTGTGAGCATATTGTGCAGTTTCAAGCAGGTAGCTGGCTTGGAACGGGGCCGGTGGGGCAGAGCAATCCTAGCGGCTCGCCCGAGCAGTGGAAGCCGGCGAGGGTGCGCGTTCAGCCGGATGAATGGGGCGCTGTCAGGGCCCCTCTCGTGGAGGATAAAAATCATGCTTTTTCCCTCATTACACATCCCATGCGAGCTTGTAATGATAAGACCTCATCTAATTTAACATTGCAGCTCAATATTCAGTGAGGGCAGGGCCTTTTTAAGTCGAAATGTGCAAGAAAGCATCCTCTCGCTCTGAAACGGCTGTTTTGCTCTCCACCACATTTAACTGTCAGACTGGCCGAATTAGACCGATTCTGCCTCTTTCTTGCCTCTACATGTGAAGAGCAGGGCGCTTGTGAGCATATTGTGCAGTTTCAAGCAGGTAGCTGGCTTGGAACGGGGCCGGTGGGGCAGAGCAATCCTAGCGGCTCGCCCGAGCAGTGGAAGCCGGCGAGGGTGCGCGTTCAGCCGGATGAATGGGGCGCTGTCAGGGCCCCTCTCGTGGAGGATAAAAATCATGCTTTTTCCCTCATTACACATCCCATGCGAGCTTGTAATGATAAGACCTCATCCAAATCACACATTGCAGCTCAATATTCAGTGAGGACAGGGCCTTTTTAAGTCGAAATGTGCAAGAAAGCATCCTCTCGCTCTGAAACGGCTGTTTTGCTCTCCACCACATTTAACTGTCAGACTGGCCGAATTAGACCGATTCTGCCTCTTTCTTGCCTCTACATGTGAAGAGCAGGGCGCTTGTGAGCATATTGTGCAGTTTCAAGCAGGTAGCTGGCTTGGAACGGGGCCGGTGGGGCAGAGCAATCCTAGCGGCTCGCCCGAGCAGTGGAAGCCGGCGAGGGTGCGCGTTCAGCCGGATGAATGGGGCGCTGTCAGGGCCCCTCTCGTGGAGGATAAAAATCATGCTTTTTCCCTCATTACACATCCCATGCGAGCTTGTAATGATAAGACCTCATCCAAATCACACATTGCAGCTCAATATTCAGTGAGGGCAGGGCCTTTTTAAGTCGAAATGTGCAAGAAAGCATCCTCTCGCTCTGAAACGGCTGTTTTGCTCTCCACCACATTTAACTGTCAGACTGGCCGAATTAGACCGATTCTGCCTCTTTCTTGCCTCTACATGTGAAGAGCAGGGCGCTTGTGAGCATATTGTGCAGTTTCAAGCAGGTAGCTGGCTTGGAACGGGGCCGGTGGGGCAGAGCAATCCTAGCGGCTCGCCCGAGCAGTGGAAGCCGGCGAGGGTGCGCGTTCAGCCGGATGAATGGGGCGCTGTCAGGGCCCCTCTCGTGGAGGATAAAAATCATGCTTTTTCCCTCATTACACATCCCATGCGAGCTTGTAATGATAAGACCTCATCCAAATCACACATTGCAGCTCAATATTCAGTGAGGGCAGGGCCTTTTTAAGTCGAAATGTGCAAGAAAGCATCCTCTCGCTCTGAAACGGCTGTTTTGCTCTCCACCACATTTAACTGTCAGACTGGCCGAATTAGACCGATTCTGCCTCTTTCTTGCCTCTACATGTGAAGAGCAGGGCGCTTGTGAGCATATTGTGCAGTTTCAAGCAGGTAGCTGGCTTGGAACGGGGCCGGTGGGGCAGAGCAATCCTAGCGGCTCGCCCGAGCAGTGGAAGCCGGCGAGGGTGCGCGTTCAGCCGGATGAATGGGGCGCTGTCAGGGCCCCTCTCGTGGAGGATAAAAATCATGCTTTTTCCCTCATTACACATCCCATGCGAGCTTGTAATGATAAGACCTCATCCAAATCACACATTGCAGCTCAATATTCAGTGAGGGCAGGGCCTTTTTAAGTCGAAATGTGCAAGAAAGCATCCTCTCGCTCTGAAACGGCTGTTTTGCTCTCCACCACATTTAACTGTCAGACTGGCCGAATTAGACCGATTCTGCCTCTTTCTTGCCTCTACATGTGAAGAGCAGGGCGCTTGTGAGCATATTGTGCAGTTTCAAGCAGGTAGCTGGCTTGGAACGGGGCCGGTGGGGCAGAGCAATCCTAGCGGCTCGCCCGAGCAGTGGAAGCCGGCGAGGGTGCGCGTTCAGCCGGATGAATGGGGCGCTGTCAGGGCCCCTCTCGTGGAGGATAAAAATCATGCTTTTTCCCTCATTACACATCCCATGCGAGCTTGTAATGATAAGACCTCATCCAAATCACACATTGCAGCTCAATATTCAGTGAGGGCAGGGCCTTTTTAAGTCGAAATGTGCAAGAAAGCATCCTCTCGCTCTGAAACGGCTGTTTTGCTCTCCACCACATTTAACTGTCAGACTGGCCGAATTAGACCGATTCTGCCTCTTTCTTGCCTCTACATGTGAAGAGCAGGGCGCTTGTGAGCATATTGTGCAGTTTCAAGCAGGTAGCTGGCTTGGAACGGGGCCGGTGGGGCAGAGCAATCCTAGCGGCTCGCCCGAGCAGTGGAAGCCGGCGAGGGTGCGCGTTCAGCCGGATGAATGGGGCGCTGTCAGGGCCCCTCTCGTGGAGGATAAAAATCATGCTTTTTCCCTCATTACACATCCCATGCGAGCTTGTAATGATAAGACCTCATCCAAATCACACATTGCAGCTCAATATTCAGTGAGGGCAGGGCCTTTTTAAGTCGAAATGTGCAAGAAAGCATCCTCTCGCTCTGAAACGGCTGTTTTGCTCTCCACCACATTTAACTGTCAGACTGGCCGAATTAGACCGATTCTGCCTCTTTCTTGCCTCTACATGTGAAGAGCAGGGCGCTTGTGAGCATATTGTGCAGTTTCAAGCAGGTAGCTGGCTTGGAACGGGGCCGGTGGGGCAGAGCAATCCTAGCGGCTCGCCCGAGCAGTGGAAGCCGGCGAGGGTGCGCGTTCAGCCGGATGAATGGGGCGCTGTCAGGGCCCCTCTCGTGGAGGATAAAAATCATGCTTTTTCCCTCATTACACATCCCATGCGAGCTTGTAATGATAAGACCTCATCCAAATCACACATTGCAGCTCAATATTCAGTGAGGGCAGGGCCTTTTTAAGTCGAAATGTGCAAGAAAGCATCCTCTCGCTCTGAAACGGCTGTTTTGCTCTCCACCACATTTAACTGTCAGACTGGCCGAATTAGACCGATTCTGCCTCTTTCTTGCCTCTACATGTGAAGAGCAGGGCGCTTGTGAGCATATTGTGCAGTTTCAAGCAGGTAGCTGGCTTGGAACGGGGCCGGTGGGGCAGAGCAATCCTAGCGGCTCGCCCGAGCAGTGGAAGCCGGCGAGGGTGCGCGTTCAGCCGGATGAATGGGGCGCTGTCAGGGCCCCTCTCGTGGAGGATAAAAATCATGCTTTTTCCCTCATTACACATCCCATGCGAGCTTGTAATGATAAGACCTCATCCAAATCACACATTGCAGCTCAATATTCAGTGAGGACAGGGCCTTTTTAAGTCGAAATGTGCAAGAAAGCATCCTCTCGCTCTGAAACGGCTGTTTTGCTCTCCACCACATTTAACTGTCAGACTGGCCGAATTAGACCGATTCTGCCTCTTTCTTGCCTCTACATGTGAAGAGCAGGGCGCTTGTGAGCATATTGTGCAGTTTCAAGCAGGTAGCTGGCTTGGAACGGGGCCGGTGGGGCAGAGCAATCCTAGCGGCTCGCCCGAGCAGTGGAAGCCGGCGAGGGTGCGCGTTCAGCCGGATGAATGGGGCGCTGTCAGGGCCCCTCTCGTGGAGGATAAAAATCATGCTTTTTCCCTCATTACACATCCCATGCGAGCTTGTAATGATAAGACCTCATCCAAATCACACATTGCAGCTCAATATTCAGTGAGGACAGGGCCTTTTTAAGTCGAAATGTGCAAGAAAGCATCCTCTCGCTCTGAAACGGCTGTTTTGCTCTCCACCACATTTAACTGTCAGACTGGCCGAATTAGACCGATTCTGCCTCTTTCTTGCCTCTACATGTGAAGAGCAGGGCGCTTGTGAGCATATTGTGCAGTTTCAAGCAGGTAGCTGGCTTGGAACGGGGCCGGTGGGGCAGAGCAATCCTAGCGGCTCGCCCGAGCAGTGGAAGCCGGCGAGGGTGCGCGTTCAGCCGGATGAATGGGGCGCTGTCAGGGCCCCTCTCGTGGAGGATAAAAATCATGCTTTTTCCCTCATTACACATCCCATGCGAGCTTGTAATGATAAGACCTCATCCAAATCACACATTGCAGCTCAATATTCAGTGAGGGCAGGGCCTTTTTAAGTCGAAATGTGCAAGAAAGCATCCTCTCGCTCTGAAACGGCTGTTTTGCTCTCCACCACATTTAACTGTCAGACTGGCCGAATTAGACCGATTCTGCCTCTTTCTTGCCTCTACATGTGAAGAGCAGGGCGCTTGTGAGCATATTGTGCAGTTTCAAGCAGGTAGCTGGCTTGGAACGGGGCCGGTGGGGCAGAGCAATCCTAGCGGCTCGCCCGAGCAGTGGAAGCCGGCGAGGGTGCGCGTTCAGCCGGATGAATGGGGCGCTGTCAGGGCCCCTCTCGTGGAGGATAAAAATCATGCTTTTTCCCTCATTACACATCCCATGCGAGCTTGTAATGATAAGACCTCATCCAAATCACACATTGCAGCTCAATATTCAGTGAGGGCAGGGCCTTTTTAAGTCGAAATGTGCAAGAAAGCATCCTCTCGCTCTGAAACGGCTGTTTTGCTCTCCACCACATTTAACTGTCAGACTGGCCGAATTAGACCGATTCTGCCTCTTTCTAGCCTCTACATGTGAAGAGCAGGGCGCTTGTGAGCATATTGTGCAGTTTCAAGCAGGTAGCTGGCTTGGAACGGGGCCGGTGGGGCAGAGCAATCCTAGCGGCTCGCCCGAGCAGTGGAAGCCGGCGAGGGTGCGCGTTCAGCCGGATGAATGGGGCGCTGTCAGGGCCCCTCTCGTGGAGGATAAAAATCATGCTTTTTCCCTCATTACACATCCCATGCGAGCTTGTAATGATAAGACCTCATCCAAATCACACATTGCAGCTCAATATTCAGTGAGGGCAGGGCCTTTTTAAGTCGAAATGTGCAAGAAAGCATCCTCTCGCTCTGAAACGGCTGTTTTGCTCTCCACCACATTTAACTGTCAGACTGGCCGAATTAGACCGATTCTGCCTCTTTCTTGCCTCTACATGTGAAGAGCAGGGCGCTTGTGAGCATATTGTGCAGTTTCAAGCAGGTAGCTGGCTTGGAACGGGGCCGGTGGGGCAGAGCAATCCTAGCGGCTCGCCCGAGCAGTGGAAGCCGGCGAGGGTGCGCGTTCAGCCGGATGAATGGGGCGCTGTCAGGGCCCCTCTCGTGGAGGATAAAAATCATGCTTTTTCCCTCATTACACATCCCATGCGAGCTTGTAATGATAAGACCTCATCCAAATCACACATTGCAGCTCAATATTCAGTGAGGGCAGGGCCTTTTTAAGTCGAAATGTGCAAGAAAGCATCCTCTCGCTCTGAAACGGCTGTTTTGCTCTCCACCACATTTAACTGTCAGACTGGCCGAATTAGACCGATTCTGCCTCTTTCTTGCCTCTACATGTGAAGAGCAGGGCGCTTGTGAGCATATTGTGCAGTTTCAAGCAGGTAGCTGGCTTGGAACGGGGCCGGTGGGGCAGAGCAATCCTAGCGGCTCGCCCGAGCAGTGGAAGCCGGCGAGGGTGCGCGTTCAGCCGGATGAATGGGGCGCTGTCAGGGCCCCTCTCGTGGAGGATAAAAATCATGCTTTTTCCCTCATTACACATCCCATGCGAGCTTGTAATGATAAGACCTCATCCAAATCACACATTGCAGCTCAATATTCAGTGAGGACAGGGCCTTTTTAAGTCGAAATGTGCAAGAAAGCATCCTCTCGCTCTGAAACGGCTGTTTTGCTCTCCACCACATTTAACTGTCAGACTGGCCGAATTAGACCGATTCTGCCTCTTTCTTGCCTCTACATGTGAAGAGCAGGGCGCTTGTGAGCATATTGTGCAGTTTCAAGCAGGTAGCTGGCTTGGAACGGGGCCGGTGGGGCAGAGCAATCCTAGCGGCTCGCCCGAGCAGTGGAAGCCGGCGAGGGTGCGCGTTCAGCCGGATGAATGGGGCGCTGTCAGGGCCCCTCTCGTGGAGGATAAAAATCATGCTTTTTCCCTCATTACACATCCCATGCGAGCTTGTAATGATAAGACCTCATCCAAATCACACATTGCAGCTCAATATTCAGTGAGGACAGGGCCTTTTTAAGTCGAAATGTGCAAGAAAGCATCCTCTCGCTCTGAAACGGCTGTTTTGCTCTCCACCACATTTAACTGTCAGACTGGCCGAATTAGACCGATTCTGCCTCTTTCTTGCCTCTACATGTGAAGAGCAGGGCGCTTGTGAGGCATATTGTGCAGTTTCAAGCAGGTAGCTGGCTTGGAACGGGGGCCGGTGGGGCAGAGCAATCCTAGCGGCTCGCCCCGAGCAGTGGAAGCCGGCGAGGGTTGCGCGTTCAGCCGGATGAATGGGGCGCTGTCAGGGCCCCTCTCGTGGAGGATAAAAATCATGCTTTTTCCCTCATTACACATCCCATGCGAGCTTGTAATGATAAGACCTCATCCAAATCACACATTGCAGCTCAATATTCAGTGAGGGCAGGGCCTTTTTTAAGTCGAAATGTGCAAGAAAGCATCCTCTCGCTCTGAAACGGCTGTTTTGCTCTCCACCACATTTAACTGTCAGACTGGCCGAATTAGACCGATTCTGCCTCTTTCTTGCCTCTACATGTGAAGAGCAGGGCGCTTGTGAGCATATTGTGCAGTTTCAAGCAGGTAGCTGGCTTGGAACGGGGCCGGTGGGGCAGAGCAATCCTAGCGGCTCGCCCGAGCAGTGGAAGCCGGCGAGGGTGCGCGTTCAGCCGGATGAATGGGGCGCTGTCAGGGCCCCTCTCGTGGAGGATAAAAATCATGCTTTTTTCCCTCATTACACATCCCATGCGAGCTTGTAATGATAAGACCTCATCCAAATCACACATTGCAGCTCAATATTCAGTGAGGGCAGGGCCTTTTTAAGTCGAAATGTGCAAGAAAGCATCCTCTCGCTCTGAAACGGCTGTTTTGCTCTCCACCACATTTAACTGTCAGACTGGCCGAATTAGACCGATTCTGCCTCTTTCTTGCCTCTACATGTGAAGAGCAGGGCGCTTGTGAGCATATTGTGCAGTTTCAAGCAGGTAGCTGGCTTGGAACGGGGCCGGTGGGGCAGAGCAATCCTAGCGGCTCGCCCGAGCAGTGGAAGCCGGCGAGGGTGCGCGTTCAGCCGGATGAATGGGGCGCTGTCAGGGCCCCTCTCGTGGAGGATAAAAATCATGCTTTTTCCCTCATTACACATCCCATGCGAGCTTGTAATGATAAGACCTCATCCAAATCACACATTGCAGCTCAATATTCAGTGAGGACAGGGCCTTTTTAAGTCGAAATGTGCAAGAAAGCATCCTCTCGCTCTGAAACGGCTGTTTTGCTCTCCACCACATTTAACTGTCAGACTGGCCGAATTAGACCGATTCTGCCTCTTTCTTGCCTCTACATGTGAAGAGCAGGGCGCTTGTGAGCATATTGTGCAGTTTCAAGCAGGTAGCTGGCTTGGAACGGGGCCGGTGGGGCAGAGCAATCCTAGCGGCTCGCCCGAGCAGTGGAAGCCGGCGAGGGTGCGCGTTCAGCCGGATGAATGGGGCGCTGTCAGGGCCCCTCTCGTGGAGGATAAAAATCATGCTTTTTCCCTCATTACACATCCCATGCGAGCTTGTAATGATAAGACCTCATCCAAATCACACATTGCAGCTCAATATTCAGTGAGGACAGGGCCTTTTTAAGTCGAAATGTGCAAGAAAGCATCCTCTCGCTCTGAAACGGCTGTTTTGCTCTCCACCACATTTAACTGTCAGACTGGCCGAATTAGACCGATTCTGCCTCTTTCTTGCCTCTACATGTGAAGAGCAGGGCGCTTGTGAGCATATTGTGCAGTTTCAAGCAGGTAGCTGGCTTGGAACGGGGCCGGTGGGGCAGAGCAATCCTA
The DNA here is from genome assembly GCF_963514085.1 of Chelon labrosus. Lineage (NCBI taxonomy): Eukaryota > Metazoa > Chordata > Actinopteri > Mugiliformes > Mugilidae > Chelon > Chelon labrosus. The sequence continues at coordinate 322,847 of NW_028181773.1, read as the reverse complement.
GCGGCTCGCTCCGAGCAGTGGAAGCCGGCGAGGGTGCGCGTTCAGCCGGATGAATGGGGCGCTGTCAGGGCCCCTCTCGTGGAGGATAAAAATCATGCTTTTTCCCTCATTACACATCCCATGCGAGCTTGTAATGATAAGACCTCATCCAAATCACACATTGCAGCTCAATATTCAGTGAGGACAGGGCCTTTTTAAGTCGAAATGTGCAAGAAAGCATCCTCTCGCTCTGAAACGGCTGTTTTGCTCTCCACCACATTTAACTGTCAGACTGGCCGAATTAGACCGATTCTGCCTCTTTCTTGCCTCTACATGTGAAGAGCAGGGCGCTTGTGAGCATATTGTGCAGTTTCAAGCAGGTAGCTGGCTTGGAACGGGGCCGGTGGGGCAGAGCAATCCTAGCGGCTCGCCCGAGCAGTGGAAGCCGGCGAGGGTGCGCGTTCAGCCGGATGAATGGGGCGCTGTCAGGGCCCCTCTCGTGGAGGATAAAAATCATGCTTTTTCCCTCATTACACATCCCATGCGAGCTTGTAATGATAAGACCTCATCCAAATCACACATTGCAGCTCAATATTCAGTGAGGACAGGGCCTTTTTAAGTCGAAATGTGCAAGAAAGCATCCTCTCGCTCTGAAACGGCTGTTTTGCTCTCCACCACATTTAACTGTCAGACTGGCCGAATTAGACCGATTCTGCCTCTTTCTTGCCTCTACATGTGAAGAGCAGGGCGCTTGTGAGCATATTGTGCAGTTTCAAGCAGGTAGCTGGCTTGGAACGGGGCCGGTGGGGCAGAGCAATCCTAGCGGCTCGCCCGAGCAGTGGAAGCCGGCGAGGGTGCGCGTTCAGCCGGATGAATGGGGCGCTGTCAGGGCCCCTCTCGTGGAGGATAAAAATCATGCTTTTTCCCTCATTACACATCCCATGCGAGCTTGTAATGATAAGACCTCATCCAAATCACACATTGCAGCTCAATATTCAGTGAGGACAGGGCCTTTTTAAGTCGAAATGTGCAAGAAAGCATCCTCTCGCTCTGAAACGGCTGTTTTGCTCTCCACCACATTTAACTGTCAGACTGGCCGAATTAGACCGATTCTGCCTCTTTCTTGCCTCTACATGTGAAGAGCAGGGCGCTTGTGAGCATATTGTGCAGTTTCAAGCAGGTAGCTGGCTTGGAACGGGGCCGGTGGGGCAGAGCAATCCTAGCGGCTCGCCCGAGCAGTGGAAGCCGGCGAGGGTGCGCGTTCAGCCGGATGAATGGGGCGCTGTCAGGGCCCCTCTCGTGGAGGATAAAAATCATGCTTTTTCCCTCATTACACATCCCATGCGAGCTTGTAATGATAAGACCTCATCCAAATCACACATTGCAGCTCAATATTCAGTGAGGACAGGGCCTTTTTAAGTCGAAATGTGCAAGAAAGCATCCTCTCGCTCTGAAACGGCTGTTTTGCTCTCCACCACATTTAACTGTCAGACTGGCCGAATTAGACCGATTCTGCCTCTTTCTTGCCTCTACATGTGAAGAGCAGGGCGCTTGTGAGCATATTGTGCAGTTTCAAGCAGGTAGCTGGCTTGGAACGGGGCCGGTGGGGCAGAGCAATCCTAGCGGCTCGCCCGAGCAGTGGAAGCCGGCGAGGGTGCGCGTTCAGCCGGATGAATGGGGCGCTGTCAGGGCCCCTCTCGTGGAGGATAAAAATCATGCTTTTTCCCTCATTACACATCCCATGCGAGCTTGTAATGATAAGACCTCATCCAAATCACACATTGCAGCTCAATATTCAGTGAGGACAGGGCCTTTTTAAGTCGAAATGTGCAAGAAAGCATCCTCTCGCTCTGAAACGGCTGTTTTGCTCTCCACCACATTTAACTGTCAGACTGGCCGAATTAGACCGATTCTGCCTCTTTCTTGCCTCTACATGTGAAGAGCAGGGCGCTTGTGAGCATATTGTGCAGTTTCAAGCAGGTAGCTGGCTTGGAACGGGGCCGGTGGGGCAGAGCAATCCTAGCGGCTCGCCCGAGCAGTGGAAGCCGGCGAGGGTGCGCGTTCAGCCGGATGAATGGGGCGCTGTCAGGGCCCCTCTCGTGGAGGATAAAAATCATGCTTTTTCCCTCATTACACATCCCATGCGAGCTTGTAATGATAAGACCTCATCCAAATCACACATTGCAGCTCAATATTCAGTGAGGACAGGGCCTTTTTAAGTCGAAATGTGCAAGAAAGCATCCTCTCGCTCTGAAACGGCTGTTTTGCTCTCCACCACATTTAACTGTCAGACTGGCCGAATTAGACCGATTCTGCCTCTTTCTTGCCTCTACATGTGAAGAGCAGGGCGCTTGTGAGCATATTGTGCAGTTTCAAGCAGGTAGCTGGCTTGGAACGGGGCCGGTGGGGCAGAGCAATCCTAGCGGCTCGCCCGAGCAGTGGAAGCCGGCGAGGGTGCGCGTTCAGCCGGATGAATGGGGCGCTGTCAGGGCCCCTCTCGTGGAGGATAAAAATCATGCTTTTTCCCTCATTACACATCCCATGCGAGCTTGTAATGATAAGACCTCATCCAAATCACACATTGCAGCTCAATATTCAGTGAGGACAGGGCCTTTTTAAGTCGAAATGTGCAAGAAAGCATCCTCTCGCTCTGAAACGGCTGTTTTGCTCTCCACCACATTTAACTGTCAGACTGGCCGAATTAGACCGATTCTGCCTCTTTCTTGCCTCTACATGTGAAGAGCAGGGCGCTTGTGAGCATATTGTGCAGTTTCAAGCAGGTAGCTGGCTTGGAACGGGGCCGGTGGGGCAGAGCAATCCTAGCGGCTCGCCCGAGCAGTGGAAGCCGGCGAGGGTGCGCGTTCAGCCGGATGAATGGGGCGCTGTCAGGGCCCCTCTCGTGGAGGATAAAAATCATGCTTTTTCCCTCATTACACATCCCATGCGAGCTTGTAATGATAAGACCTCATCCAAATCACACATTGCAGCTCAATATTCAGTGAGGACAGGGCCTTTTTAAGTCGAAATGTGCAAGAAAGCATCCTCTCGCTCTGAAACGGCTGTTTTGCTCTCCACCACATTTAACTGTCAGACTGGCCGAATTAGACCGATTCTGCCTCTTTCTTGCCTCTACATGTGAAGAGCAGGGCGCTTGTGAGCATATTGTGCAGTTTCAAGCAGGTAGCTGGCTTGGAACGGGGCCGGTGGGGCAGAGCAATCCTAGCGGCTCGCCCGAGCAGTGGAAGCCGGCGAGGGTGCGCGTTCAGCCGGATGAATGGGGCGCTGTCAGGGCCCCTCTCGTGGAGGATAAAAATCATGCTTTTTCCCTCATTACACATCCCATGCGAGCTTGTAATGATAAGACCTCATCCAAATCACACATTGCAGCTCAATATTCAGTGAGGACAGGGCCTTTTTAAGTCGAAATGTGCAAGAAAGCATCCTCTCGCTCTGAAACGGCTGTTTTGCTCTCCACCACATTTAACTGTCAGACTGGCCGAATTAGACCGATTCTGCCTCTTTCTTGCCTCTACATGTGAAGAGCAGGGCGCTTGTGAGCATATTGTGCAGTTTCAAGCAGGTAGCTGGCTTGGAACGGGGCCGGTGGGGCAGAGCAATCCTAGCGGCTCGCCCGAGCAGTGGAAGCCGGCGAGGGTGCGCGTTCAGCCGGATGAATGGGGCGCTGTCAGGGCCCCTCTCGTGGAGGATAAAAATCATGCTTTTTCCCTCATTACACATCCCATGCGAGCTTGTAATGATAAGACCTCATCCAAATCACACATTGCAGCTCAATATTCAGTGAGGACAGGGCCTTTTTAAGTCGAAATGTGCAAGAAAGCATCCTCTCGCTCTGAAACGGCTGTTTTGCTCTCCACCACATTTAACTGTCAGACTGGCCGAATTAGACCGATTCTGCCTCTTTCTTGCCTCTACATGTGAAGAGCAGGGCGCTTGTGAGCATATTGTGCAGTTTCAAGCAGGTAGCTGGCTTGGAACGGGGCCGGTGGGGCAGAGCAATCCTAGCGGCTCGCCCGAGCAGTGGAAGCCGGCGAGGGTGCGCGTTCAGCCGGATGAATGGGGCGCTGTCAGGGCCCCTCTCGTGGAGGATAAAAATCATGCTTTTTCCCTCATTACACATCCCATGCGAGCTTGTAATGATAAGACCTCATCCAAATCACACATTGCAGCTCAATATTCAGTGAGGACAGGGCCTTTTTAAGTCGAAATGTGCAAGAAAGCATCCTCTCGCTCTGAAACGGCTGTTTTGCTCTCCACCACATTTAACTGTCAGACTGGCCGAATTAGACCGATTCTGCCTCTTTCTTGCCTCTACATGTGAAGAGCAGGGCGCTTGTGAGCATATTGTGCAGTTTCAAGCAGGTAGCTGGCTTGGAACGGGGCCGGTGGGGCAGAGCAATCCTAGCGGCTCGCCCGAGCAGTGGAAGCCGGCGAGGGTGCGCGTTCAGCCGGATGAATGGGGCGCTGTCAGGGCCCCTCTCGTGGAGGATAAAAATCATGCTTTTTCCCTCATTACACATCCCATGCGAGCTTGTAATGATAAGACCTCATCCAAATCACACATTGCAGCTCAATATTCAGTGAGGACAGGGCCTTTTTAAGTCGAAATGTGCAAGAAAGCATCCTCTCGCTCTGAAACGGCTGTTTTGCTCTCCACCACATTTAACTGTCAGACTGGCCGAATTAGACCGATTCTGCCTCTTTCTTGCCTCTACATGTGAAGAGCAGGGCGCTTGTGAGCATATTGTGCAGTTTCAAGCAGGTAGCTGGCTTGGAACGGGGCCGGTGGGGCAGAGCAATCCTAGCGGCTCGCCCGAGCAGTGGAAGCCGGCGAGGGTGCGCGTTCAGCCGGATGAATGGGGCGCTGTCAGGGCCCCTCTCGTGGAGGATAAAAATCATGCTTTTTCCCTCATTACACATCCCATGCGAGCTTGTAATGATAAGACCTCATCCAAATCACACATTGCAGCTCAATATTCAGTGAGGACAGGGCCTTTTTAAGTCGAAATGTGCAAGAAAGCATCCTCTCGCTCTGAAACGGCTGTTTTGCTCTCCACCACATTTAACTGTCAGACTGGCCGAATTAGACCGATTCTGCCTCTTTCTTGCCTCTACATGTGAAGAGCAGGGCGCTTGTGAGCATATTGTGCAGTTTCAAGCAGGTAGCTGGCTTGGAACGGGGCCGGTGGGGCAGAGCAATCCTAGCGGCTCGCCCGAGCAGTGGAAGCCGGCGAGGGTGCGCGTTCAGCCGGATGAATGGGGCGCTGTCAGGGCCCCTCTCGTGGAGGATAAAAATCATGCTTTTTCCCTCATTACACATCCCATGCGAGCTTGTAATGATAAGACCTCATCCAAATCACACATTGCAGCTCAATATTCAGTGAGGACAGGGCCTTTTTAAGTCGAAATGTGCAAGAAAGCATCCTCTCGCTCTGAAACGGCTGTTTTGCTCTCCACCACATTTAACTGTCAGACTGGCCGAATTAGACCGATTCTGCCTCTTTCTTGCCTCTACATGTGAAGAGCAGGGCGCTTGTGAGCATATTGTGCAGTTTCAAGCAGGTAGCTGGCTTGGAACGGGGCCGGTGGGGCAGAGCAATCCTAGCGGCTCGCCCGAGCAGTGGAAGCCGGCGAGGGTGCGCGTTCAGCCGGATGAATGGGGCGCTGTCAGGGCCCCTCTCGTGGAGGATAAAAATCATGCTTTTTCCCTCATTACACATCCCATGCGAGCTTGTAATGATAAGACCTCATCCAAATCACACATTGCAGCTCAATATTCAGTGAGGACAGGGCCTTTTTAAGTCGAAATGTGCAAGAAAGCATCCTCTCGCTCTGAAACGGCTGTTTTGCTCTCCACCACATTTAACTGTCAGACTGGCCGAATTAGACCGATTCTGCCTCTTTCTTGCCTCTACATGTGAAGAGCAGGGCGCTTGTGAGCATATTGTGCAGTTTCAAGCAGGTAGCTGGCTTGGAACGGGGCCGGTGGGGCAGAGCAATCCTAGCGGCTCGCCCGAGCAGTGGAAGCCGGCGAGGGTGCGCGTTCAGCCGGATGAATGGGGCGCTGTCAGGGCCCCTCTCGTGGAGGATAAAAATCATGCTTTTTCCCTCATTACACATCCCATGCGAGCTTGTAATGATAAGACCTCATCCAAATCACACATTGCAGCTCAATATTCAGTGAGGACAGGGCCTTTTTAAGTCGAAATGTGCAAGAAAGCATCCTCTCGCTCTGAAACGGCTGTTTTGCTCTCCACCACATTTAACTGTCAGACTGGCCGAATTAGACCGATTCTGCCTCTTTCTTGCCTCTACATGTGAAGAGCAGGGCGCTTGTGAGCATATTGTGCAGTTTCAAGCAGGTAGCTGGCTTGGAACGGGGCCGGTGGGGCAGAGCAATCCTAGCGGCTCGCCCGAGCAGTGGAAGCCGGCGAGGGTGCGCGTTCAGCCGGATGAATGGGGCGCTGTCAGGGCCCCTCTCGTGGAGGATAAAAATCATGCTTTTTCCCTCATTACACATCCCATGCGAGCTTGTAATGATAAGACCTCATCCAAATCACACATTGCAGCTCAATATTCAGTGAGGACAGGGCCTTTTTAAGTCGAAATGTGCAAGAAAGCATCCTCTCGCTCTGAAACGGCTGTTTTGCTCTCCACCACATTTAACTGTCAGACTGGCCGAATTAGACCGATTCTGCCTCTTTCTTGCCTCTACATGTGAAGAGCAGGGCGCTTGTGAGCATATTGTGCAGTTTCAAGCAGGTAGCTGGCTTGGAACGGGGCCGGTGGGGCAGAGCAATCCTAGCGGCTCGCCCGAGCAGTGGAAGCCGGCGAGGGTGCGCGTTCAGCCGGATGAATGGGGCGCTGTCAGGGCCCCTCTCGTGGAGGATAAAAATCATGCTTTTTCCCTCATTACACATCCCATGCGAGCTTGTAATGATAAGACCTCATCCAAATCACACATTGCAGCTCAATATTCAGTGAGGACAGGGCCTTTTTAAGTCGAAATGTGCAAGAAAGCATCCTCTCGCTCTGAAACGGCTGTTTTGCTCTCCACCACATTTAACTGTCAGACTGGCCGAATTAGACCGATTCTGCCTCTTTCTTGCCTCTACATGTGAAGAGCAGGGCGCTTGTGAGCATATTGTGCAGTTTCAAGCAGGTAGCTGGCTTGGAACGGGGCCGGTGGGGCAGAGCAATCCTAGCGGCTCGCCCGAGCAGTGGAAGCCGGCGAGGGTGCGCGTTCAGCCGGATGAATGGGGCGCTGTCAGGGCCCCTCTCGTGGAGGATAAAAATCATGCTTTTTCCCTCATTACACATCCCATGCGAGCTTGTAATGATAAGACCTCATCCAAATCACACATTGCAGCTCAATATTCAGTGAGGACAGGGCCTTTTTAAGTCGAAATGTGCAAGAAAGCATCCTCTCGCTCTGAAACGGCTGTTTTGCTCTCCACCACATTTAACTGTCAGACTGGCCGAATTAGACCGATTCTGCCTCTTTCTTGCCTCTACATGTGAAGAGCAGGGCGCTTGTGAGCATATTGTGCAGTTTCAAGCAGGTAGCTGGCTTGGAACGGGGCCGGTGGGGCAGAGCAATCCTAGCGGCTCGCCCGAGCAGTGGAAGCCGGCGAGGGTGCGCGTTCAGCCGGATGAATGGGGCGCTGTCAGGGCCCCTCTCGTGGAGGATAAAAATCATGCTTTTTCCCTCATTACACATCCCATGCGAGCTTGTAATGATAAGACCTCATCCAAATCACACATTGCAGCTCAATATTCAGTGAGGACAGGGCCTTTTTAAGTCGAAATGTGCAAGAAAGCATCCTCTCGCTCTGAAACGGCTGTTTTGCTCTCCACCACATTTAACTGTCAGACTGGCCGAATTAGACCGATTCTGCCTCTTTCTTGCCTCTACATGTGAAGAGCAGGGCGCTTGTGAGCATATTGTGCAGTTTCAAGCAGGTAGCTGGCTTGGAACGGGGCCGGTGGGGCAGAGCAATCCTAGCGGCTCGCCCGAGCAGTGGAAGCCGGCGAGGGTGCGCGTTCAGCCGGATGAATGGGGCGCTGTCAGGGCCCCTCTCGTGGAGGATAAAAATCATGCTTTTTCCCTCATTACACATCCCATGCGAGCTTGTAATGATAAGACCTCATCCAAATCACACATTGCAGCTCAATATTCAGTGAGGACAGGGCCTTTTTAAGTCGAAATGTGCAAGAAAGCATCCTCTCGCTCTGAAACGGCTGTTTTGCTCTCCACCACATTTAACTGTCAGACTGGCCGAATTAGACCGATTCTGCCTCTTTCTTGCCTCTACATGTGAAGAGCAGGGCGCTTGTGAGCATATTGTGCAGTTTCAAGCAGGTAGCTGGCTTGGAACGGGGCCGGTGGGGCAGAGCAATCCTAGCGGCTCGCCCGAGCAGTGGAAGCCGGCGAGGGTGCGCGTTCAGCCGGATGAATGGGGCGCTGTCAGGGCCCCTCTCGTGGAGGATAAAAATCATGCTTTTTCCCTCATTACACATCCCATGCGAGCTTGTAATGATAAGACCTCATCCAAATCACACATTGCAGCTCAATATTCAGTGAGGACAGGGCCTTTTTAAGTCGAAATGTGCAAGAAAGCATCCTCTCGCTCTGAAACGGCTGTTTTGCTCTCCACCACATTTAACTGTCAGACTGGCCGAATTAGACCGATTCTGCCTCTTTCTTGCCTCTACATGTGAAGAGCAGGGCGCTTGTGAGCATATTGTGCAGTTTCAAGCAGGTAGCTGGCTTGGAACGGGGCCGGTGGGGCAGAGCAATCCTAGCGGCTCGCCCGAGCAGTGGAAGCCGGCGAGGGTGCGCGTTCAGCCGGATGAATGGGGCGCTGTCAGGGCCCCTCTCGTGGAGGATAAAAATCATGCTTTTTCCCTCATTACACATCCCATGCGAGCTTGTAATGATAAGACCTCATCCAAATCACACATTGCAGCTCAATATTCAGTGAGGACAGGGCCTTTTTAAGTCGAAATGTGCAAGAAAGCATCCTCTCGCTCTGAAACGGCTGTTTTGCTCTCCACCACATTTAACTGTCAGACTGGCCGAATTAGACCGATTCTGCCTCTTTCTTGCCTCTACATGTGAAGAGCAGGGCGCTTGTGAGCATATTGTGCAGTTTCAAGCAGGTAGCTGGCTTGGAACGGGGCCGGTGGGGCAGAGCAATCCTAGCGGCTCGCCCGAGCAGTGGAAGCCGGCGAGGGTGCGCGTTCAGCCGGATGAATGGGGCGCTGTCAGGGCCCCTCTCGTGGAGGATAAAAATCATGCTTTTTCCCTCATTACACATCCCATGCGAGCTTGTAATGATAAGACCTCATCCAAATCACACATTGCAGCTCAATATTCAGTGAGGACAGGGCCTTTTTAAGTCGAAATGTGCAAGAAAGCATCCTCTCGCTCTGAAACGGCTGTTTTGCTCTCCACCACATTTAACTGTCAGACTGGCCGAATTAGACCGATTCTGCCTCTTTCTTGCCTCTACATGTGAAGAGCAGGGCGCTTGTGAGCATATTGTGCAGTTTCAAGCAGGTAGCTGGCTTGGAACGGGGCCGGTGGGGCAGAGCAATCCTAGCGGCTCGCCCGAGCAGTGGAAGCCGGCGAGGGTGCGCGTTCAGCCGGATGAATGGGGCGCTGTCAGGGCCCCTCTCGTGGAGGATAAAAATCATGCTTTTTCCCTCATTACACATCCCATGCGAGCTTGTAATGATAAGACCTCATCCAAATCACACATTGCAGCTCAATATTCAGTGAGGACAGGGCCTTTTTAAGTCGAAATGTGCAAGAAAGCATCCTCTCGCTCTGAAACGGCTGTTTTGCTCTCCACCACATTTAACTGTCAGACTGGCCGAATTAGACCGATTCTGCCTCTTTCTTGCCTCTACATGTGAAGAGCAGGGCGCTTGTGAGCATATTGTGCAGTTTCAAGCAGGTAGCTGGCTTGGAACGGGGCCGGTGGGGCAGAGCAATCCTAGCGGCTCGCCCGAGCAGTGGAAGCCGGCGAGGGTGCGCGTTCAGCCGGATGAATGGGGCGCTGTCAGGGCCCCTCTCGTGGAGGATAAAAATCATGCTTTTTCCCTCATTACACATCCCATGCGAGCTTGTAATGATAAGACCTCATCCAAATCACACATTGCAGCTCAATATTCAGTGAGGACAGGGCCTTTTTAAGTCGAAATGTGCAAGAAAGCATCCTCTCGCTCTGAAACGGCTGTTTTGCTCTCCACCACATTTAACTGTCAGACTGGCCGAATTAGACCGATTCTGCCTCTTTCTTGCCTCTACATGTGAAGAGCAGGGCGCTTGTGAGCATATTGTGCAGTTTCAAGCAGGTAGCTGGCTTGGAACGGGGCCGGTGGGGCAGAGCAATCCTAGCGGCTCGCCCGAGCAGTGGAAGCCGGCGAGGGTGCGCGTTCAGCCGGATGAATGGGGCGCTGTCAGGGCCCCTCTCGTGGAGGATAAAAATCATGCTTTTTCCCTCATTACACATCCCATGCGAGCTTGTAATGATAAGACCTCATCCAAATCACACATTGCAGCTCAATATTCAGTGAGGACAGGGCCTTTTTAAGTCGAAATGTGCAAGAAAGCATCCTCTCGCTCTGAAACGGCTGTTTTGCTCTCCACCACATTTAACTGTCAGACTGGCCGAATTAGACCGATTCTGCCTCTTTCTTGCCTCTACATGTGAAGAGCAGGACGCTTGTGAGCATATTGTGCAGTTTCAAGCAGGTAGCTGGCTTGGAACGGGGCCGGTGGGGCAGAGCAATCCTAGCGGCTCGCCCGAGCAGTGGAAGCCGGCGAGGGTGCGCGTTCAGCCGGATGAATGGGGCGCTGTCAGGGCCCCTCTCGTGGAGGATAAAAATCATGCTTTTTCCCTCATTACACATCCCATGCGAGCTTGTAATGATAAGACCTCATCCAAATCACACATTGCAGCTCAATATTCAGTGAGGACAGGGCCTTTTTAAGTCGAAATGTGCAAGAAAGCATCCTCTCGCTCTGAAACGGCTGTTTTGCTCTCCACCACATTTAACTGTCAGACTGGCCGAATTAGACCGATTCTGCCTCTTTCTTGCCTCTACATGTGAAGAGCAGGGCGCTTGTGAGCATATTGTGCAGTTTCAAGCAGGTAGCTGGCTTGGAACGGGGCCGGTGGGGCAGAGCAATCCTAGCGGCTCGCCCGAGCAGTGGAAGCCGGCGAGGGTGCGCGTTCAGCCGGATGAATGGGGCGCTGTCAGGGCCCCTCTCGTGGAGGATAAAAATCATGCTTTTTCCCTCATTACACATCCCATGCGAGCTTGTAATGATAAGACCTCATCCAAATCACACATTGCAGCTCAATATTCAGTGAGGACAGGGCCTTTTTAAGTCGAAATGTGCAAGAAAGCATCCTCTCGCTCTGAAACGGCTGTTTTGCTCTCCACCACATTTAACTGTCAGACTGGCCGAATTAGACCGATTCTGCCTCTTTCTTGCCTCTACATGTGAAGAGCAGGGCGCTTGTGAGCATATTGTGCAGTTTCAAGCAGGTAGCTGGCTTGGAACGGGGCCGGTGGGGCAGAGCAATCCTAGCGGCTCGCCCGAGCAGTGGAAGCCGGCGAGGGTGCGCGTTCAGCCGGATGAATGGGGCGCTGTCAGGGCCCCTCTCGTGGAGGATAAAAATCATGCTTTTTCCCTCATTACACATCCCATGCGAGCTTGTAATGATAAGACCTCATCCAAATCACACATTGCAGCTCAATATTCAGTGAGGACAGGGCCTTTTTAAGTCGAAATGTGCAAGAAAGCATCCTCTCGCTCTGAAACGGCTGTTTTGCTCTCCACCACATTTAACTGTCAGACTGGCCGAATTAGACCGATTCTGCCTCTTTCTTGCCTCTACATGTGAAGAGCAGGGCGCTTGTGAGCATATTGTGCAGTTTCAAGCAGGTAGCTGGCTTGGAACGGGGCCGGTGGGGCAGAGCAATCCTAGCGGCTCGCCCGAGCAGTGGAAGCCGGCGAGGGTGCGCGTTCAGCCGGATGAATGGGGCGCTGTCAGGGCCCCTCTCGTGGAGGATAAAAATCATGCTTTTTCCCTCATTACACATCCCATGCGAGCTTGTAATGATAAGACCTCATCCAAATCACACATTGCAGCTCAATATTCAGTGAGGACAGGGCCTTTTTAAGTCGAAATGTGCAAGAAAGCATCCTCTCGCTCTGAAACGGCTGTTTTGCTCTCCACCACATTTAACTGTCAGACTGGCCGAATTAGACCGATTCTGCCTCTTTCTTGCCTCTACATGTGAAGAGCAGGGCGCTTGTGAGCATATTGTGCAGTTTCAAGCAGGTAGCTGGCTTGGAACGGGGCCGGTGGGGCAGAGCAATCCTAGCGGCTCGCCCGAGCAGTGGAAGCCGGCGAGGGTGCGCGTTCAGCCGGATGAATGGGGCGCTGTCAGGGCCCCTCTCGTGGAGGATAAAAATCATGCTTTTTCCCTCATTACACATCCCATGCGAGCTTGTAATGATAAAACCTCATCCAAATCACACATTGCAGCTCAATATTCAGTGATGACAGGGCCTTTTTAAGTCGAAATGTGCAAAAAAGCATCCTATCGCTCTGAAACGGCTGTTTTGCTCTCCACCACATTTACTGTCAGACTGGCCGAATTAGACCGATTCTGCCTCTTTCTTGCCTCTACATGTGAAGAACAGGGTGCTTGTGAGCATATTGTGCAGTTTCAAGCAGGTAGCTGCCTTGGAACGGGACCGGTGGGGCAGAGCAATCCTAGCGGCTCGCACGAGCAGTGGAAGCCGGCGAGGGTGCGCGTTCAGCCGGATGAATGGGGCGCTGTCATTGCCCCTCTCGTGGAGGATAAAAATCATGCTTTTTCCCTCATTACACATCCCATGCGAGCTTGTAATGACAAAACCTCATCCAAATCACACATTGCAGCTCAATATTCAGTGAGGACAGGGCCTTTTTAAGTCGAAATGTGCAAAAAAGCATCCTATCGCTCTGAAACGGCTGTTTTGCTCTTCACCACATTTACTGTCAGACTGGCCGAATTAGACCGATTCTGCCTCTTTCTTGCCTCTACATGTGAAGAACAGGGTGCTAGTGGGCATATTGTGCAGTTTCACGCAGGTAGCTGCCTTGGAACGGGACCGGTGGGGCAGAGCAATCCTAGCGGCTCGCCCGAGTAGTGGAAGCCGGCGAGGGTGCGCGTTCAGCCGGATGAATGGGGCGCTGTCAGGGCCCCTCTCGTGGAGGATAAAAATCATGCTTTTTCCCTCATTACACATCCCATGCGAGCTTGTAATGATAAAACCTCATCCAAATCACACATTGCAGCTCAATATTCAGTGAGGACAGGGCCTTTTTAAGTCGAAATGTGCAAAAAAGCATCCTATCGCTCTGAAACGGCTGTTTTGCTCTCCACCACATTTACTGTCAGACTGGCCGAATTAGACCGATTCTGCCTCTTTCTTGCCTCTACATGTGAAGAGCAGGGCTCTTGTGAGCATATTGTGCAGTTTCAAGCAGGTAGCTGGCTTGGAACGGGGCCGGTGGGGCAGAGCAATCCTAGCGGCTCGCCCGAGCAGTGGAAGCCGGCGAGGGTGCGCGTTCAGCCGGATGAATGGGGCGCTGTCAGGGCCCCTCTCGTGGAGGATAAAAATCATGCTTTTTCCCTCATTACACATCCCATGCGAGCTTGTAATGATAAGACCTCATCCAAATCACACATTGCAGCTCAATATTCAGTGAGGACAGGGCCTTTTTAAGTGGAAATGTGCAAGAAAGCATCCTCTCGCTCTGAAACGGCTGTTTTGCTCTCCACCACATTTAACTGTCAGACTGGCCGAATTAGACCGATTCTGCCTCTGTCTTGCCTCTACATGTGAAGAGCAGGGCGCTTGTGAGCATATTGTGCAGTTTCAAGCAGGTAGCTGGCTTGGAACGGGACCGGTGGGGCAGAGCAATCCTAGCGGCTCGCCCGAGCAGTGGAAGCCGGCGAGGGTGCGCGTTCAGCCGGATGAATGGGGCGCTGTCATTGCCCCTCTCGTGGAGGATAAAAATCATGCTTTTTCCCTCATTACACATCCCATGCGAGCTTGTAATGACAAAACCTCATCCAAATCACACATTGCAGCTCAATATTCAGTGAGGACAGGGCCTTTTTAAGTCGAAATGTGCAAAAAAGCATCCTATCGCTCTGAAACGGCTGTTTTGCTCTTCACCACATTTACTGTCAGACTGGCCGAATTAGACCGATTCTGCCTCTTTCTTGCCTCTACATGTGAAGAACAGGGTGCTAGTGAGCATATTGTGCAGTTTCACGCAGGTAGCTGCCTTGGAACGGGACCGGTGGGGCAGAGCAATCCTAGCGGCTCGCCCGAGTAGTGGAAGCCGGCGAGGGTGCGCGTTCAGCCGGATGAATGGGGCGCTGTCAGGGCCCCTCTCGTGGAGGATAAAAATCATGCTTTTTCCCTCATTACACATCCCATGCGAGCTTGTAATGATAAAACCTCATCCAAATCACACATTGCAGCTCAATATTCAGTGAGGACAGGGCCTTTTTAAGTCGAAATGTGCAAAAAAGCATCCTATCGCTCTGAAACGGCTGTTTTGCTCTCCACCACATTTACTGTCAGACTGGCCGAATTAGACCGATTCTGCCTCTTTCTTGCCTCTACATGTGAAGAACAGGGTGCTTGTGAGCATACTGTGCAGTTTCACGCAGGTAGCTGGCTTGGAACGGGACCGGTGGGGCAGAGCAATCCTAGCGGCTCGCCCGAGCAGTGGAAGCCGGCGAGGGTGCGCGTTCAGCCGGATGAATGGGGCGCTGTCAGGGCCCCTCTCGTGGAGGATAAAAATCATGCTTTTTCCCTCATTACACATCCCATGCGAGCTTGTAATGATAAAACCTCATCCAAATCACACATTGCAGCTCAATATTCAGTGATGACAGGGCCTTTTTAAGTCGAAATGTGCAAAAAAGCATCCTATCGCTCTGAAACGGCTGTTTTGCTCTCCACCACATTTACTGTCAGACTGGCCGAATTAGACCGATTCTGCCTCTTTCTTGCCTCTACATGTGAAGAACAGGGTGCTTGTGAGCATATTGTGCAGTTTCAAGCAGGTAGCTGGCTTGGAACGGGACCGGTGGGGCAGAGCAATCCTAGCGGCTCGCACGAGCAGTGGAAGCCGGCGAGGGTGCGCGTTCAGCCGGATGAATGGGGCGCTGTCATTGCCCCTCTCGTGGAGGATAAAAATCATGCTTTTTCCCTCATTACACATCCCATGCGAGCTTGTAATGACAAAACCTCTTCCAAATCACACATTGCAGCTCAATATTCAGTGAGGACAGGGCCTTTTTAAGTCGAAATGTGCAAAAAAGCATCCTATCGCTCTGAAACGGCTGTTTTGCTCTTCACCACATTTACTGTCAGACTGGCCGAATTAGACCGATTCTGCCTGTTTCTTGCCTCTACATGTGAAGAACAGGGTGCTAGTGAGCATATTGTGCAGTTTCACGCAGGTAGCTGCCTTGGAACGGGACCGGTGGGGCAGAGCAATCCTAGCGGCTCGCCCGAGTAGTGGAAGCCGGCGAGGGTGCGCGTTCAGCCGGATGAATGGGGCGCTGTCAGGGCCCCTCTCGTGGAGGATAAAAATCATGCTTTTTCCCTCATTACACATCCCATGCGAGCTTGTAATGATAAAACCTCATCCAAATCACACATTGCAGCTCAATATTCAGTGAGGACAGGGCCTTTTTAAGTCGAAATGTGCAAAAAAGCATCCTATCGCTCTGAAACGGCTGTTTTGCTCTCCACCACATTTACTGTCAGACTGGCCGAATTAGACCGATTCTGCCTCTTTCTTGCCTCTACATGTGAAGAACAGGGTGCTTGTGAGCATATTGTGCAGTTTCAAGCAGGTAGCTGGCTTGGAACGGGACCGGTGGGGCAGAGCAATCCTAGCGGCTCGCCCGAGCAGTGGAAGCCGGCGAGGGTGCGCGTTCAGCCGGATGAATGGGGCGCTGTCAGGGCCCCTCTCGTGGAGGATAAAAATCATGCTTTTTCCCTCATTACACATCCCATGCGAGCTTGTAATGACAAAACCTCATCCAAATCACACATTGCAGCTCAATATTCAGTGAGGACAGGGCCTTTTTAAGTCGAAATGTGCAAAAAAGCATCCTATCGCTCTGAAACGGCTGTTTTGCTCTTCACCACATTTACTGTCAGACTGGCCGAATTAGACCGATTCTGCCTCTTTCTTGCCTCTACATGTGAAGAACAGGGTGCTAGTGAGCATATTGTGCAGTTTCACGCAGGTAGCTGCCTTGGAACGGGACCGGTGGGGCAGAGCAATCCTAGCGGCTCGCCCGAGTAGTGGAAGCCGGCGAGGGTGCGCGTTCAGCCGGATGAATGGGGCGCTGTCAGGGCCCCTCTCGTGGAGGATAAAAATCATGCTTTTTCCCTCATTACACATCCCATGCGAGCTTGTAATGATAAAACCTCATCCAAATCACACATTGCAGCTCAATATTCAGTGAGGACAGGGCCTTTTTAAGTCGAAATGTGCAAAAAAGCATCCTATCGCTCTGAAACGGCTGTTTTGCTCTCCACCACATTTACTGTCAGACTGGCCGAATTAGACCGATTCTGCCTCTTTCTTGCCTCTACATGTGAAGAACAGGGTGCTTGTGAGCATATTGTGCAGTTTCAAGCAGGTAGCTGGCTTGGAACGGGACCGGTGGGGCAGAGCAATCCTAGCGGCTCGCCCGAGCAGTGGAAGCCGGCGAGGGTGCGCGTTCAGCCGGATGAATGGGGCGCTGTCAGGGCCCCTCTCGTGGAGGATAAAAATCATGCTTTTTCCCTCATTACACATCCCATGCGAGCTTGTAATGATAAAACCTCATCCAAATCACACATTGCAGCTCAATATTCAGTGAGGACAGGGCCTTTTTAAGTCGAAATGTGCAAAAAAGCATCCTATCGCTCTGAAACGGCTGTTTTGCTCTTCACCACATTTACTGTCAGACTGGCCGAATTAGACCGATTCTGCCTCTTTCTTGCCTCTACATGTGAAGAACAGGGTGCTAGTGAGCATATTGTGCAGTTTCACGCAGGTAGCTGCCTTGGAACGGGACCGGTGGGGCAGAGCAATCCTAGCGGCTCGCACGAGCAGTGGAAGCCGGCGAGGGTGCGCGTTCAGCCGGATGAATGGGGCGCTGTCATTGCCCCTCTCGTGGAGGATAAAAATCATGCTTTTTCCCTCATTACACATCCCATGCGAGCTTGTAATGACAAAACCTCATCCAAATCACACATTGCAGCTCAATATTCAGTGAGGACAGGGCCTTTTTTAGTCGAAATGTGCAAAAAAGCATCCTATCGCTCTGAAACGGCTGTTTTGCTCTTCACCACATTTACTGTCAGACTGGCCGAATTAGACCGATTCTGCCTCTTTCTTGCCTCTACATGTGAAGAACAGGGTGCTTGTGAGCATATTGTGCAGTTTCACGCAGGTAGCTGCCTTGGAACGGGACCGGTGGGGCAGAGCAATCCTAGCGGCTCGCCCGAGTAGTGGAAGCCGGCGAGGGTGCGCGTTCAGCCGGATGAATGGGGCGCTGTCAGGGCCCCTCTCGTGGAGGATAAAAATCATGCTTTTTCCCTCATTACACATCCCATGCGAGCTTGTAATGATAAAACCTCATCCAAATCACACATTGCAGCTCAATATTCAGTAAGGACAGGGCCTTTTTAAGTCGAAATGTGCAAAAAAGCGTCCTATCGCTCTGAAACGGCTGTTTTGCTCTCCACCACATTTACTGTCAGACTGGCCGAATTAGACCGATTCTGCCTCTTTCTTGCCTCTGCATGTGAAGAACAGGGTGCTTGTGAGCATATTGTGCAGTTTCAAGCAGGTAGCTGGCTTGGAACGGGACCGGTGGGGCAGAGCAATCCTAGCGGCTCGCCCGAGCAGTGGAAGCCGGCGAGGGTGCGCGTTCAGCCGGATGAATGGGGCGCTGTCAGGGCCCCTCTCGTGGAGGATAAAAATCATGCTTTTTCCCTCATTACACATCCCATGCGAGCTTGTAATGATAAAACCTCATCCAAATCACACATTGCAGCTCAATATTCAGTGAGGACAGGGCCTTTTTAAGTCGAAATGTGCAAAAAAGCATCCTATCGCTCTGAAACGGCTGTTTTGCTCTCCACCACATTTACTGTCAGACTGGCCGAATTAGACCGATTCTGCCTCTTTCTTGCCTCTACATGTGAAGAACAGGGTGCTTGTGAGCATATTGTGCAGTTTCAAGCAGGTAGCTGGCTTGGAACGGGACCGGTGGGGCAGAGCAATCCTAGCGGCTCGCCCGAGCAGTGGAAGCCGGCGAGGGTGCGCGTTCAGCCGGATGAATGGGGCGCTGTCAGGGCCCCTCTCGTGGAGGATAAAAATCATGCTTTTTCCCTCATTACACATCCCATGCGAGCTTGTAATGATAAAACCTCATCCAAATCACACATTGCAGCTCAATATTCAGTGAGGACAGGGCCTTTTTAAGTCGAAATGTGCAAAAAAGCATCCTATCGCTCTGAAACGGCTGTTTTGCTCTCCACCACATTTACTGTCAGACTGGCCGAATTAGACCGATTCTGCCTCTTTCTTGCCTCTACATGTGAAGAACAGGGTGCTTGTGAGCATACTGTGCAGTTTCACGCAGGTAGCTGGCTTGGAACGGGACCGGTGGGGCAGAGCAATCCTAGCGGCTCGCCCGAGCAGTGGAAGCCGGCGAGGGTGCGCGTTCAGCCGGATGAATGGGGCGCTGTCAGGGCCCCTCTCGTGGAGGATAAAAATCATGCTTTTTCCCTCATTACACATCCCATGCGAGCTTGTAATGATAAAACCTCATCCAAATCACACATTGCAGCTCAATATTCAGTGAGGACAGGGCCTTTTTAAGTCGAAATGTGCAAAAAAGCATCCTATCGCTCTGAAACGGCTGTTTTGCTCTTCACCACATTTACTGTCAGACTGGCCGAATTAGACCGATTCTGCCTCTTTCTTGCCTCTACATGTGAAGAACAGGGTGCTAGTGAGCATATTGTGCAGTTTCACGCAGGTAGCTGCCTTGGAACGGGACCGGTGGGGCAGAGCAATCCTAGCGGCTCGCACGAGCAGTGGAAGCCGGCGAGGGTGCGCGTTCAGCCGGATGAATGGGGCGCTGTCATTGCCCCTCTCGTGGAGGATAAAAATCATGCTTTTTCCCTCATTACACATCCCATGCGAGCTTGTTATGACAAAACCTCATCCAAATCACACATTGCAGCTCAATATTCAGTGAGGACAGGGCCTTTTTTAGTCGAAATGTGCAAAAAAGCATCCTATCGCTCTGAAACGGCTGTTTTGCTCTCCACCACATTTACTGTCAGACTGGCCGAATTAGACCGATTCTGCCTCTTTCTTGCCTCTACATGTGAAGAACAGGGTGCTTGTGAGCATACTGTGCAGTTTCACGCAGGTAGCTGGCTTGGAACGGGACCGGTGGGGCAGAGCAATCCTAGCGGCTCGCCCGAGCAGTGGAAGCCGGCGAGGGTGCGCGTTCAGCCGGATGAATGGGGCGCTGTCAGGGCCCCTCTCGTGGAGGATAAAAATCATGCTTTTTCCCTCATTACACATCCCATGCGAGCTTGTAATGATAAAACCTCATCCAAATCACACATTGCAGCTCAATATTCAGTGAGGACAGGGCCTTTTTAAGTCGAAATGTGCAAAAAAGCATCCTATCGCTCTGAAACGGCTGTTTTGCTCTCCACCACATTTACTGTCAGACTGGCCGAATTAGACCGATTCTGCCTCTTTCTTGCCTCTGCATGTGAAGAACAGGGTGCTTGTGAGCATATTGTGCAGTTTCAAGCAGGTAGCTGGCTTGGAACGGGACCGGTGGGGCAGAGCAATCCTAGCGGCTCGCCCGAGCAGTGGAAGCCGGCGAGGGTGCGCGTTCAGCCGGATGAATGGGGCGCTGTCAGGGCCCCTCTCGTGGAGGATAAAAATCATGCTTTTTCCCTCATTACACATCCCATGC
This sequence comes from Chelon labrosus, assembly GCF_963514085.1. Taxonomy (NCBI): domain Eukaryota; kingdom Metazoa; phylum Chordata; class Actinopteri; order Mugiliformes; family Mugilidae; genus Chelon; species Chelon labrosus. Next base: position 302,741 of record NW_028181773.1, on the reverse strand, counting down.
GAGCTTGTAATGATAAAACCTCATCCAAATCACACATTGCAGCTCAATATTCAGTGAGGACAGGGCCTTTTTAAGTCGAAATGTGCAAAAAAGCATCCTATCGCTCTGAAACGGCTGTTTTGCTCTCCACCACATTTACTGTCAGACTGGCCGAATTAGACCGATTCTGCCTCTTTCTTGCCTCTACATGTGAAGAACAGGGTGCTTGTGAGCATATTGTGCAGTTTCAAGCAGGTAGCTGGCTTGGAACGGGACCGGTGGGGCAGAGCAATCCTAGCGGCTCGCCCGAGCAGTGGAAGCCGGCGAGGGTGCGCGTTCAGCCGGATGAATGGGGCGCTGTCAGGGCCCCTCTCGTGGAGGATAAAAATCATGCTTTTTCCCTCATTACACATCCCATGCGAGCTTGTAATGACAAAACCTCATCCAAATCACACATTGCAGCTCAATATTCAGTGAGGACAGGGCCTTTTTAAGTCGAAATGTGCAAAAAAGCATCCTATCGCTCTGAAACGGCTGTTTTGCTCTTCACCACATTTACTGTCAGACTGGCCGAATTAGACCGATTCTGCCTCTTTCTTGCCTCTACATGTGAAGAACAGGGTGCTAGTGAGCATATTGTGCAGTTTCACGCAGGTAGCTGCCTTGGAACGGGACCGGTGGGGCAGAGCAATCCTAGCGGCTCGCACGAGCAGTGGAAGCCGGCGAGGGTGCGCGTTCAGCCGGATGAATGGGGCGCTGTCATTGCCCCTCTCGTGGAGGATAAAAATCATGCTTTTTCCCTCATTACACATCCCATGCGAGCTTGTAATGACAAAACCTCATCCAAATCACACATTGCAGCTCAATATTCAGTGAGGACAGGGCCTTTTTAAGTCGAAATGTGCAAAAAAGCATCCTATCGCTCTGAAACGGCTGTTTTGCTCTTCACCACATTTACTGTCAGACTGGCCGAATTAGACCGATTCTGCCTCTTTCTTGCCTCTACATGTGAAGAACAGGGTGCTAGTGAGCATATTGTGCAGTTTCACGCAGGTAGCTGCCTTGGAACGGGACCGGTGGGGCAGAGCAATCCTAGCGGCTCGCACGAGTAGTGGAAGCCGGCGAGGGTGCGCGTTCAGCCGGATGAATGGGGCGCTGTCAGGGCCCCTCTCGTGGAGGATAAAAATCATGCTTTTTCCCTCATTACACATCCCATGCGAGCTTGTAATGATAAAACCTCATCCAAATCACACATTGCAGCTCAATATTCAGTGAGGACAGGGCCTTTTTAAGTCGAAATGTGCAAAAAAGCATCCTATCGCTCTGAAACGGCTGTTTTGCTCTCCACCACATTTACTGTCAGACTGGCCGAATTAGACCGATTCTGCCTCTTTCTTGCCTCTACATGTGAAGAACAGGGTGCTTGTGAGCATATTGTGCAGTTTCAAGCAGGTAGCTGGCTTGGAACGGGACCGGTGGGGCAGAGCAATCCTAGCGGCTCGCCCGAGCAGTGGAAGCCGGCGAGGGTGCGCGTTCAGCCGGATGAATGGGGCGCTGTCAGGGCCCCTCTCGTGGAGGATAAAAATCATGCTTTTTCCCTCATTACACATCCCATGCGAGCTTGTAATGATAAAACCTCATCCAAATCACACATTGCAGCTCAATATTCAGTGAGGACAGGGCCTTTTTAAGTCGAAATGTGCAAAAAAGCATCCTATCGCTCTGAAACGGCTGTTTTGCTCTCCACCACATTTACTGTCAGACTGGCCGAATTAGACCGATTCTGCCTCTTTCTTGCCTCTACATGTGAAGAACAGGGTGCTTGTGAGCATACTGTGCAGTTTCACGCAGGTAGCTGGCTTGGAACGGGACCGGTGGGGCAGAGCAATCCTAGCGGCTCGCCCGAGCAGTGGAAGCCGGCGAGGGTGCGCGTTCAGCCGGATGAATGGGGCGCTGTCAGGGCCCCTCTCGTGGAGGATAAAAATCATGCTTTTTCCCTCATTACACATCCCATGCGAGCTTGTAATGATAAAACCTCATCCAAATCACACATTGCAGCTCAATATTCAGTGAGGACAGGGCCTTTTTAAGTCGAAATGTGCAAAAAAGCATCCTATCGCTCTGAAACGGCTGTTTTGCTCTTCACCACATTTACTGTCAGACTGGCCGAATTAGACCGATTCTGCCTCTTTCTTGCCTCTACATGTGAAGAACAGGGTGCTAGTGAGCATATTGTGCAGTTTCACGCAGGTAGCTGCCTTGGAACGGGACCGGTGGGGCAGAGCAATCCTAGCGGCTCGCACGAGCAGTGGAAGCCGGCGAGGGTGCGCGTTCAGCCGGATGAATGGGGCGCTGTCATTGCCCCTCTCGTGGAGGATAAAAATCATGCTTTTTCCCTCATTACACATCCCATGCGAGCTTGTAATGACAAAACCTCATCCAAATCACACATTGCAGCTCAATATTCAGTGAGGACAGGGCCTTTTTTAGTCGAAATGTGCAAAAAAGCATCCTATCGCTCTGAAACGGCTGTTTTGCTCTCCACCACATTTACTGTCAGACTGGCCGAATTAGACCGATTCTGCCTCTTTCTTGCCTCTACATGTGAAGAACAGGGTGCTTGTGAGCATACTGTGCAGTTTCACGCAGGTAGCTGGCTTGGAACGGGACCGGTGGGGCAGAGCAATCCTAGCGGCTCGCCCGAGCAGTGGAAGCCGGCGAGGGTGCGCGTTCAGCCGGATGAATGGGGCGCTGTCAGGGCCCCTCTCGTGGAGGATAAAAATCATGCTTTTTCCCTCATTACACATCCCATGCGAGCTTGTAATGATAAAACCTCATCCAAATCACACATTGCAGCTCAATATTCAGTGAGGACAGGGCCTTTTTAAGTCGAAATGTGCAAAAAAGCATCCTATCGCTCTGAAACGGCTGTTTTGCTCTCCACCACATTTACTGTCAGACTGGCCGAATTAGACCGATTCTGCCTCTTTCTTGCCTCTGCATGTGAAGAACAGGGTGCTTGTGAGCATATTGTGCAGTTTCAAGCAGGTAGCTGGCTTGGAACGGGACCGGTGGGGCAGAGCAATCCTAGCGGCTCGCCCGAGCAGTGGAAGCCGGCGAGGGTGCGCGTTCAGCCGGATGAATGGGGCGCTGTCAGGGCCCCTCTCGTGGAGGATAAAAATCATGCTTTTTCCCTCATTACACATCCCATGCGAGCTTGTAATGATAAAACCTCATCCAAATCACACATTGCAGCTCAATATTCAGTGAGGACAGGGCCTTTTTAAGTCGAAATGTGCAAAAAAGCATCCTATCGCTCTGAAACGGCTGTTTTGCTCTCCACCACATTTACTGTCAGACTGGCCGAATTAGACCGATTCTGCCTCTTTCTTGCCTCTACATGTGAAGAACAGGGTGCTTGTGAGCATATTGTGCAGTTTCAAGCAGGTAGCTGGCTTGGAACGGGACCGGTGGGGCAGAGCAATCCTAGCGGCTCGCCCGAGCAGTGGAAGCCGGCGAGGGTGCGCGTTCAGCCGGATGAATGGGGCGCTGTCAGGGCCCCTCTCGTGGAGGATAAAAATCATGCTTTTTCCCTCATTACACATCCCATGCGAGCTTGTAATGATAAAACCTCATCCAAATCACACATTGCAGCTCAATATTCAGTGAGGACAGGGCCTTTTTAAGTCGAAATGTGCAAAAAAGCATCCTATCGCTCTGAAACGGCTGTTTTGCTCTTCACCACATTTACTGTCAGACTGGCCGAATTAGACCGATTCTGCCTCTTTCTTGCCTCTACATGTGAAGAACAGGGTGCTAGTGAGCATATTGTGCAGTTTCACGCAGGTAGCTGCCTTGGAACGGGACCGGTGGGGCAGAGCAATCCTAGCGGCTCGCACGAGCAGTGGAAGCCGGCGAGGGTGCGCGTTCAGCCGGATGAATGGGGCGCTGTCATTGCCCCTCTCGTGGAGGATAAAAATCATGCTTTTTCCCTCATTACACATCCCATGCGAGCTTGTAATGACAAAACCTCATCCAAATCACACATTGCAGCTCAATATTCAGTGAGGACAGGGCCTTTTTTAGTCGAAATGTGCAAAAAAGCATCCTATCGCTCTGAAACGGCTGTTTTGCTCTCCACCACATTTACTGTCAGACTGGCCGAATTAGACCGATTCTGCCTCTTTCTTGCCTCTACATGTGAAGAACAGGGTGCTTGTGAGCATACTGTGCAGTTTCACGCAGGTAGCTGGCTTGGAACGGGACCGGTGGGGCAGAGCAATCCTAGCGGCTCGCCCGAGCAGTGGAAGCCGGCGAGGGTGCGCGTTCAGCCGGATGAATGGGGCGCTGTCAGGGCCCCTCTCGTGGAGGATAAAAATCATGCTTTTTCCCTCATTACACATCCCATGCGAGCTTGTAATGATAAAACCTCATCCAAATCACACATTGCAGCTCAATATTCAGTGAGGACAGGGCCTTTTTAAGTCGAAATGTGCAAAAAAGCATCCTATCGCTCTGAAACGGCTGTTTTGCTCTCCACCACATTTACTGTCAGACTGGCCGAATTAGACCGATTCTGCCTCTTTCTTGCCTCTGCATGTGAAGAACAGGGTGCTTGTGAGCATACTGTGCAGTTTCAAGCAGGTAGCTGGCTTGGAACGGGACCGGTGGGGCAGAGCAATCCTAGCGGCTCGCCCGAGCAGTGGAAGCCGGCGAGGGTGCGCGTTCAGCCGGATGAATGGGGCGCTGTCAGGGCCCCTCTCGTGGAGGATAAAAATCATGCTTTTTCCCTCATTACACATCCCATGCGAGCTTGTAATGATAAAACCTCATCCAAATCACACATTGCAGCTCAATATTCAGTGAGGACAGGGCCTTTTTAAGTCGAAATGTGCAAAAAAGCATCCTATCGCTCTGAAACGGCTGTTTTGCTCTCCACCACATTTACTGTCAGACTGGCCGAATTAGACCGATTCTGCCTCTTTCTTGCCTCTGCATGTGAAGAACAGGGTGCTTGTGAGCATATTGTGCAGTTTCAAGCAGGTAGCTGGCTTGGAACGGGACCGGTGGGGCAGAGCAATCCTAGCGGCTCGCCCGAGCAGTGGAAGCCGGCGAGGGTGCGCGTTCAGCCGGATGAATGGGGCGCTGTCAGGGCCCCTCTCGTGGAGGATAAAAATCATGCTTTTTCCCTCATTACACATCCCATGCGAGCTTGTAATGATAAAACCTCATCCAAATCACACATTGCAGCTCAATATTCAGTGAGGACAGGGCCTTTTTAAGTCGAAATGTGCAAAAAAGCATCCTATCGCTCTGAAACGGCTGTTTTGCTCTCCACCACATTTACTGTCAGACTGGCCGAATTAGACCGATTCTGCCTCTTTCTTGCCTCTACATGTGAAGAACAGGGTGCTTGTGAGCATATTGTGCAGTTTCAAGCAGGTAGCTGGCTTGGAACGGGACCGGTGGGGCAGAGCAATCCTAGCGGCTCGCCCGAGCAGTGGAAGCCGGCGAGGGTGCGCGTTCAGCCGGATGAATGGGGCGCTGTCAGGGCCCCTCTCGTGGAGGATAAAAATCATGCTTTTTCCCTCATTACACATCCCATGCGAGCTTGTAATGACAAAACCTCATCCAAATCACACATTGCAGCTCAATATTCAGTGAGGACAGGGCCTTTTTAAGTCGAAATGTGCAAAAAAGCATCCTATCGCTCTGAAACGGCTGTTTTGCTCTTCACCACATTTACTGTCAGACTGGCCGAATTAGACCGATTCTGCCTCTTTCTTGCCTCTACATGTGAAGAACAGGGTGCTAGTGAGCATATTGTGCAGTTTCACGCAGGTAGCTGCCTTGGAACGGGACCGGTGGGGCAGAGCAATCCTAGCGGCTCGCCCGAGTAGTGGAAGCCGGCGAGGGTGCGCGTTCAGCCGGATGAATGGGGCGCTGTCAGGGCCCCTCTCGTGGAGGATAAAAATCATGCTTTTTCCCTCATTACACATCCCATGCGAGCTTGTAATGATAAAACCTCATCCAAATCACACATTGCAGCTCAATATTCAGTGAGGACAGGGCCTTTTTAAGTCGAAATGTGCAAAAAAGCATCCTATCGCTCTGAAACGGCTGTTTTGCTCTCCACCACATTTACTGTCAGACTGGCCGAATTAGACCGATTCTGCCTCTTTCTTGCCTCTGCATGTGAAGAACAGGGTGCTTGTGAGCATATTGTGCAGTTTCAAGCAGGTAGCTGGCTTGGAACGGGACCGGTGGGGCAGAGCAATCCTAGCGGCTCGCCCGAGCAGTGGAAGCCGGCGAGGGTGCGCGTTCAGCCGGATGAATGGGGCGCTGTCAGGGCCCCTCTCGTGGAGGATAAAAATCATGCTTTTTCCCTCATTACACATCCCATGCGAGCTTGTAATGATAAAACCTCATCCAAATCACACATTGCAGCTCAATATTCAGTGAGGACAGGGCCTTTTTAAGTCGAAATGTGCAAAAAAGCATCCTATCGCTCTGAAACGGCTGTTTTGCTCTCCACCACATTTACTGTCAGACTGGCCGAATTAGACCGATTCTGCCTCTTTCTTGCCTCTGCATGTGAAGAACAGGGTGCTTGTGAGCATATTGTGCAGTTTCAAGCAGGTAGCTGGCTTGGAACGGGACCGGTGGGGCAGAGCAATCCTAGCGGCTCGCCCGAGCAGTGGAAGCCGGCGAGGGTGCGCGTTCAGCCGGATGAATGGGGCGCTGTCAGGGCCCCTCTCGTGGAGGATAAAAATCATGCTTTTTCCCTCATTACACATCCCATGCGAGCTTGTAATGATAAAACCTCATCCAAATCACACATTGCAGCTCAATATTCAGTGAGGACAGGGCCTTTTTAAGTCGAAATGTGCAAAAAAGCGTCCTATCGCTCTGAAACGGCTGTTTTGCTCTCCACCACATTTACTGTCAGACTGGCCGAATTAGACCGATTCTGCCTCTTTCTTGCCTCTGCATGTGAAGAACAGGGTGCTTGTGAGCATATTGTGCAGTTTCAAGCAGGTAGCTGGCTTGGAACGGGACCGGTGGGGCAGAGCAATCCTAGCGGCTCGCCCGAGCAGTGGAAGCCGGCGAGGGTGCGCGTTCAGCCGGATGAATGGGGCGCTGTCAGGGCCCCTCTCGTGGAGGATAAAAATCATGCTTTTTCCCTCATTACACATCCCATGCGAGCTTGTAATGATAAAACCTCATCCAAATCACACATTGCAGCTCAATATTCAGTGAGGACAGGGCCTTTTTAAGTCGAAATGTGCAAAAAAGCATCCTATCGCTCTGAAACGGCTGTTTTGCTCTCCACCACATTTACTGTCAGACTGGCCGAATTAGACCGATTCTGCCTCTTTCTTGCCTCTGCATGTGAAGAACAGGGTGCTTGTGAGCATATTGTGCAGTTTCAAGCAGGTAGCTGGCTTGGAACGGGACCGGTGGGGCAGAGCAATCCTAGCGGCTCGCCCGAGCAGTGGAAGCCGGCGAGGGTGCGCGTTCAGCCGGATGAATGGGGCGCTGTCAGGGCCCCTCTCGTGGAGGATAAAAATCATGCTTTTTCCCTCATTACACATCCCATGCGAGCTTGTAATGATAAAACCTCATCCAAATCACACATTGCAGCTCAATATTCAGTGAGGACAGGGCCTTTTTAAGTCGAAATGTGCAAAAAAGCATCCTATCGCTCTGAAACGGCTGTTTTGCTCTCCACCACATTTACTGTCAGACTGGCCGAATTAGACCGATTCTGCCTCTTTCTTGCCTCTACATGTGAAGAACAGGGTGCTTGTGAGCATATTGTGCAGTTTCAAGCAGGTAGCTGGCTTGGAACGGGACCGGTGGGGCAGAGCAATCCTAGCGGCTCGCCCGAGCAGTGGAAGCCGGCGAGGGTGCGCGTTCAGCCGGATGAATGGGGCGCTGTCAGGGCCCCTCTCGTGGAGGATAAAAATCATGCTTTTTCCCTCATTACACATCCCATGCGAGCTTGTAATGATAAAACCTCATCCAAATCACACATTGCAGCTCAATATTCAGTGAGGACAGGGCCTTTTTAAGTCGAAATGTGCAAAAAAGCATCCTATCGCTCTGAAACGGCTGTTTTGCTCTTCACCACATTTACTGTCAGACTGGCCGAATTAGACCGATTCTGCCTCTTTCTTGCCTCTACATGTGAAGAACAGGGTGCTAGTGAGCATATTGTGCAGTTTCACGCAGGTAGCTGCCTTGGAACGGGACCGGTGGGGCAGAGCAATCCTAGCGGCTCGCACGAGCAGTGGAAGCCGGCGAGGGTGCGCGTTCAGCCGGATGAATGGGGCGCTGTCATTGCCCCTCTCGTGGAGGATAAAAATCATGCTTTTTCCCTCATTACACATCCCATGCGAGCTTGTAATGACAAAACCTCATCCAAATCACACATTGCAGCTCAATATTCAGTGAGGACAGGGCCTTTTTTAGTCGAAATGTGCAAAAAAGCATCCTATCGCTCTGAAACGGCTGTTTTGCTCTCCACCACATTTACTGTCAGACTGGCCGAATTAGACCGATTCTGCCTCTTTCTTGCCTCTACATGTGAAGAACAGGGTGCTTGTGAGCATACTGTGCAGTTTCACGCAGGTAGCTGGCTTGGAACGGGACCGGTGGGGCAGAGCAATCCTAGCGGCTCGCCCGAGCAGTGGAAGCCGGCGAGGGTGCGCGTTCAGCCGGATGAATGGGGCGCTGTCAGGGCCCCTCTCGTGGAGGATAAAAATCATGCTTTTTCCCTCATTACACATCCCATGCGAGCTTGTAATGATAAAACCTCATCCAAATCACACATTGCAGCTCAATATTCAGTGAGGACAGGGCCTTTTTAAGTCGAAATGTGCAAAAAAGCATCCTATCGCTCTGAAACGGCTGTTTTGCTCTCCACCACATTTACTGTCAGACTGGCCGAATTAGACCGATTCTGCCTCTTTCTTGCCTCTGCATGTGAAGAACAGGGTGCTTGTGAGCATACTGTGCAGTTTCAAGCAGGTAGCTGGCTTGGAACGGGACCGGTGGGGCAGAGCAATCCTAGCGGCTCGCCCGAGCAGTGGAAGCCGGCGAGGGTGCGCGTTCAGCCGGATGAATGGGGCGCTGTCAGGGCCCCTCTCGTGGAGGATAAAAATCATGCTTTTTCCCTCATTACACATCCCATGCGAGCTTGTAATGATAAAACCTCATCCAAATCACACATTGCAGCTCAATATTCAGTGAGGACAGGGCCTTTTTAAGTCGAAATGTGCAAAAAAGCATCCTATCGCTCTGAAACGGCTGTTTTGCTCTCCACCACATTTACTGTCAGACTGGCCGAATTAGACCGATTCTGCCTCTTTCTTGCCTCTGCATGTGAAGAACAGGGTGCTTGTGAGCATATTGTGCAGTTTCAAGCAGGTAGCTGGCTTGGAACGGGACCGGTGGGGCAGAGCAATCCTAGCGGCTCGCCCGAGCAGTGGAAGCCGGCGAGGGTGCGCGTTCAGCCGGATGAATGGGGCGCTGTCAGGGCCCCTCTCGTGGAGGATAAAAATCATGCTTTTTCCCTCATTACACATCCCATGCGAGCTTGTAATGATAAAACCTCATCCAAATCACACATTGCAGCTCAATATTCAGTGAGGACAGGGCCTTTTTAAGTCGAAATGTGCAAAAAAGCATCCTATCGCTCTGAAACGGCTGTTTTGCTCTCCACCACATTTACTGTCAGACTGGCCGAATTAGACCGATTCTGCCTCTTTCTTGCCTCTACATGTGAAGAACAGGGTGCTTGTGAGCATATTGTGCAGTTTCAAGCAGGTAGCTGGCTTGGAACGGGACCGGTGGGGCAGAGCAATCCTAGCGGCTCGCCCGAGCAGTGGAAGCCGGCGAGGGTGCGCGTTCAGCCGGATGAATGGGGCGCTGTCAGGGCCCCTCTCGTGGAGGATAAAAATCATGCTTTTTCCCTCATTACACATCCCATGCGAGCTTGTAATGACAAAACCTCATCCAAATCACACATTGCAGCTCAATATTCAGTGAGGACAGGGCCTTTTTAAGTCGAAATGTGCAAAAAAGCATCCTATCGCTCTGAAACGGCTGTTTTGCTCTTCACCACATTTACTGTCAGACTGGCCGAATTAGACCGATTCTGCCTCTTTCTTGCCTCTACATGTGAAGAACAGGGTGCTAGTGAGCATATTGTGCAGTTTCACGCAGGTAGCTGCCTTGGAACGGGACCGGTGGGGCAGAGCAATCCTAGCGGCTCGCCCGAGTAGTGGAAGCCGGCGAGGGTGCGCGTTCAGCCGGATGAATGGGGCGCTGTCAGGGCCCCTCTCGTGGAGGATAAAAATCATGCTTTTTCCCTCATTACACATCCCATGCGAGCTTGTAATGATAAAACCTCATCCAAATCACACATTGCAGCTCAATATTCAGTGAGGACAGGGCCTTTTTAAGTCGAAATGTGCAAAAAAGCATCCTATCGCTCTGAAACGGCTGTTTTGCTCTCCACCACATTTACTGTCAGACTGGCCGAATTAGACCGATTCTGCCTCTTTCTTGCCTCTGCATGTGAAGAACAGGGTGCTTGTGAGCATATTGTGCAGTTTCAAGCAGGTAGCTGGCTTGGAACGGGACCGGTGGGGCAGAGCAATCCTAGCGGCTCGCCCGAGCAGTGGAAGCCGGCGAGGGTGCGCGTTCAGCCGGATGAATGGGGCGCTGTCAGGGCCCCTCTCGTGGAGGATAAAAATCATGCTTTTTCCCTCATTACACATCCCATGCGAGCTTGTAATGATAAAACCTCATCCAAATCACACATTGCAGCTCAATATTCAGTGAGGACAGGGCCTTTTTAAGTCGAAATGTGCAAAAAAGCATCCTATCGCTCTGAAACGGCTGTTTTGCTCTCCACCACATTTACTGTCAGACTGGCCGAATTAGACCGATTCTGCCTCTTTCTTGCCTCTGCATGTGAAGAACAGGGTGCTTGTGAGCATATTGTGCAGTTTCAAGCAGGTAGCTGGCTTGGAACGGGACCGGTGGGGCAGAGCAATCCTAGCGGCTCGCCCGAGCAGTGGAAGCCGGCGAGGGTGCGCGTTCAGCCGGATGAATGGGGCGCTGTCAGGGCCCCTCTCGTGGAGGATAAAAATCATGCTTTTTCCCTCATTACACATCCCATGCGAGCTTGTAATGATAAAACCTCATCCAAATCACACATTGCAGCTCAATATTCAGTGAGGACAGGGCCTTTTTAAGTCGAAATGTGCAAAAAAGCGTCCTATCGCTCTGAAACGGCTGTTTTGCTCTCCACCACATTTACTGTCAGACTGGCCGAATTAGACCGATTCTGCCTCTTTCTTGCCTCTGCATGTGAAGAACAGGGTGCTTGTGAGCATATTGTGCAGTTTCAAGCAGGTAGCTGGCTTGGAACGGGACCGGTGGGGCAGAGCAATCCTAGCGGCTCGCCCGAGCAGTGGAAGCCGGCGAGGGTGCGCGTTCAGCCGGATGAATGGGGCGCTGTCAGGGCCCCTCTCGTGGAGGATAAAAATCATGCTTTTTCCCTCATTACACATCCCATGCGAGCTTGTAATGATAAAACCTCATCCAAATCACACATTGCAGCTCAATATTCAGTGAGGACAGGGCCTTTTTAAGTCGAAATGTGCAAAAAAGCATCCTATCGCTCTGAAACGGCTGTTTTGCTCTCCACCACATTTACTGTCAGACTGGCCGAATTAGACCGATTCTGCCTCTTTCTTGCCTCTACATGTGAAGAACAGGGTGCTTGTGAGCATATTGTGCAGTTTCAAGCAGGTAGCTGGCTTGGAACGGGACCGGTGGGGCAGAGCAATCCTAGCGGCTCGCCCGAGCAGTGGAAGCCGGCGAGGGTGCGCGTTCAGCCGGATGAATGGGGCGCTGTCAGGGCCCCTCTCGTGGAGGATAAAAATCATGCTTTTTCCCTCATTACACATCCCATGCGAGCTTGTAATGATAAAACCTCATCCAAATCACACATTGCAGCTCAATATTCAGTGAGGACAGGGCCTTTTTAAGTCGAAATGTGCAAAAAAGCATCCTATCGCTCTGAAACGGCTGTTTTGCTCTCCACCACATTTACTGTCAGACTGGCCGAATTAGACCGATTCTGCCTCTTTCTTGCCTCTGCATGTGAAGAACAGGGTGCTTGTGAGCATATTGTGCAGTTTCAAGCAGGTAGCTGGCTTGGAACGGGACCGGTGGGGCAGAGCAATCCTAGCGGCTCGCCCGAGCAGTGGAAGCCGGCGAGGGTGCGCGTTCAGCCGGATGAATGGGGCGCTGTCAGGGCCCCTCTCGTGGAGGATAAAAATCATGCTTTTTCCCTCATTACACATCCCATGCGAGCTTGTAATGATAAAACCTCATCCAAATCACACATTGCAGCTCAATATTCAGTGAGGACAGGGCCTTTTTAAGTCGAAATGTGCAAAAAAGCGTCCTATCGCTCTGAAACGGCTGTTTTGCTCTCCACCACATTTACTGTCAGACTGGCCGAATTAGACCGATTCTGCCTCTTTCTTGCCTCTGCATGTGAAGAACAGGGTGCTTGTGAGCATATTGTGCAGTTTCAAGCAGGTAGCTGGCTTGGAACGGGACCGGTGGGGCAGAGCAATCCTAGCGGCTCGCCCGAGCAGTGGAAGCCGGCGAGGGTGCGCGTTCAGCCGGATGAATGGGGCGCTGTCAGGGCCCCTCTCGTGGAGGATAAAAATCATGCTTTTTCCCTCATTACACATCCCATGCGAGCTTGTAATGATAAAACCTCATCCAAATCACACATTGCAGCTCAATATTCAATGAGGACAGGGCCTTTTTAAGTCGAAATGTGCAAAAAAGCATCCTATCGCTCTGAAACGGCTGTTTTGCTCTCCACCACATTTACTGTCAGACTGGCCGAATTAGACCGATTCTGCCTCTTTCTTGCCTCTACATGTGAAGAACAGGGTGCTTGTGAGCATATTGTGCAGTTTCAAGCAGGTAGCTGGCTTGGAACGGGACCGGTGGGGCAGAGCAATCCTAGCGGCTCGCCCGAGCAGTGGAAGCCGGCGAGGGTGCGCGTTCAGCCGGATGAATGGGGCGCTGTCAGGGCCCCTCTCGTGGAGGATAAAAATCATGCTTTTTCCCTCATTACACATCCCATGCGAGCTTGTAATGATAAAACCTCATCCAAATCACACATTGCAGCTCAATATTCAGTGAGGACAGGGCCTTTTTAAGTCGAAATGTGCAAAAAAGCATCCTATCGCTCTGAAACGGCTGTTTTGCTCTCCACCACATTTACTGTCAGACTGGCCGAATTAGACCGATTCTGCCTCTTTCTTGCCTCTGCATGTGAAGAACAGGGTGCTTGTGAGCATATTGTGCAGTTTCAAGCAGGTAGCTGGCTTGGAACGGGACCGGTGGGGCAGAGCAATCCTAGCGGCTCGCCCGAGCAGTGGAAGCCGGCGAGGGTGCGCGTTCAGCCGGATGAATGGGGCGCTGTCAGGGCCCCTCTCGTGGAGGATAAAAATCATGCTTTTTCCCTCATTACACATCCCATGCGAGCTTGTAATGATAAAACCTCATCCAAATCACACATTGCAGCTCAATATTCAGTGAGGACAGGGCCTTTTTAAGTCGAAATGTGCAAAAAAGCATCCTATCGCTCTGAAACGGCTGTTTTGCTCTCCACCACATTTACTGTCAGACTGGCCGAATTAGACCGATTCTGCCTCTTTCTTGCCTCTACATGTGAAGAACAGGGTGCTTGTGAGCATATTGTGCAGTTTCAAGCAGGTAGCTGGCTTGGAACGGGACCGGTGGGGCAGAGCAATCCTAGCGGCTCGCCCGAGCAGTGGAAGCCGGCGAGGGTGCGCGTTCAGCCGGATGAATGGGGCGCTGTCAGGGCCCCTCTCGTGGAGGATAAAAATCATGCTTTTTCCCTCATTACACATCCCATGCGAGCTTGTAATGATAAAACCTCATCCAAATCACACATTGCAGCTCAATATTCAGTGAGGACAGGGCCTTTTTAAGTCGAAATGTGCAAAAAAGCATCCTATCGCTCTGAAACAGCTGTTTTGCTCTTCACCACATTTACTGTCAGACTGGCCGAATTAGACCGATTCTGCCTCTTTCTTGCCTCTACATGTGAAGAACAGGGTGCTAGTGAGCATATTGTGCAGTTTCACGCAGGTAGCTGCCTTGGAACGGGACCGGTGGGGCAGAGCAATCCTAGCGGCTCGCACGAGCAGTGGAAGCCGGCGAGGGTGCGCGTTCAGCCGGATGAATGGGGCGCTGTCATTGCCCCTCTCGTGGAGGATAAAAATCATGCTTTTTCCCTCATTACACATCCCATGCGAGCTTGTAATGACAAAACCTCATCCAAATCACACATTGCAGCTCAATATTCAGTGAGGACAGGGCCTTTTTAAGTCGAAATGTGCAAAAAAGCATCCTATCGCTCTGAAACGGCTGTTTTGCTCTTCACCACATTTACTGTCAGACTGGCCGAATTAGACCGATTCTGCCTCTTTCTTGCCTCTACATGTGAAGAACAGGGTGCTAGTGAGCATATTGTGCAGTTTCACGCAGGTAGCTGCCTTGGAACGGGACCGGTGGGGCAGAGCAATCCTAGCGGCTCGCCCGAGTAGTGGAAGCCGGCGAGGGTGCGCGTTCAGCCGGATGAATGGGGCGCTGTCAGGGCCCCTCTCGTGGAGGATAAAAATCATGCTTTTTCCCTCATTACACATCCCATGCGAGCTTGTAATGATAAAACCTCATCCAAATCACACATTGCAGCTCAATATTCAGTAAGGACAGGGCCTTTTTAAGTCGAAATGTGCAAAAAAGCGTCCTATCGCTCTGAAACGGCTGTTTTGCTCTCCACCACATTTACTGTCAGACTGGCCGAATTAGACCGATTCTGCCTCTTTCTTGCCTCTGCATGTGAAGAACAGGGTGCTTGTGAGCATATTGTGCAGTTTCAAGCAGGTAGCTGGCTTGGAACGGGACCGGTGGGGCAGAGCAATCCTAGCGGCTCGCCCGAGCAGTGGAAGCCGGCGAGGGTGCGCGTTCAGCCGGATGAATGGGGCGCTGTCAGGGCCCCTCTCGTGGAGGATAAAAATCATGCTTTTTCCCTCATTACACATCCCATGCGAGCTTGTAATGATAAAACCTCATCCAAATCACACATTGCAGCTCAATATTCAGTGAGGACAGGGCCTTTTTAAGTCGAAATGTGCAAAAAAGCATCCTATCGCTCTGAAACGGCTGTTTTGCTCTCCACCACATTTACTGTCAGACTGGCCGAATTAGACCGATTCTGCCTCTTTCTTGCCTCTACATGTGAAGAACAGGGTGCTTGTGAGCATATTGTGCAGTTTCAAGCAGGTAGCTGGCTTGGAACGGGACCGGTGGGGCAGAGCAATCCTAGCGGCTCGCCCGAGCAGTGGAAGCCGGCGAGGGTGCGCGTTCAGCCGGATGAATGGGGCGCTGTCAGGGCCCCTCTCGTGGAGGATAAAAATCATGCTTTTTCCCTCATTACACATCCCATGCGAGCTTGTAATGATAAAACCTCATCCAAATCACACATTGCAGCTCAATATTCAGTGAGGACAGGGCCTTTTTAAGTCGAAATGTGCAAAAAAGCATCCTATCGCTCTGAAACGGCTGTTTTGCTCTCCACCACATTTACTGTCAGACTGGCCGAATTAGACCGATTCTGCCTCTTTCTTGCCTCTACCTGTGAAGAACAGGGTGCTTGTGAGCATACTGTGCAGTTTCACGCAGGTAGCTGGCTTGGAACGGGACCGGTGGGGCAGAGCAATCCTAGCGGCTCGCCCGAGCAGTGGAAGCCGGCGAGGGTGCGCGTTCAGCCGGATGAATGGGGCGCTGTCAGGGCCCCTCTCGTGGAGGATAAAAATCATGCTTTTTCCCTCATTACACATCCCATGCGAGCTTGTAATGATAAAACCTCATCCAAATCACACATTGCAGCTCAATATTCAGTGAGGACAGGGCCTTTTTAAGTCGAAATGTGCAAAAAAGCATCCTATCGCTCTGAAACGGCTGTTTTGCTCTTCACCACATTTACTGTCAGACTGGCCGAATTAGACCGATTCTGCCTCTTTCTTGCCTCTACATGTGAAGAACAGGGTGCTAGTGAGCATATTGTGCAGTTTCACGCAGGTAGCTGCCTTGGAACGGGACCGGTGGGGCAGAGCAATCCTAGCGGCTCGCACGAGCAGTGGAAGCCGGCGAGGGTGCGCGTTCAGCCGGATGAATGGGGCGCTGTCATTGCCCCTCTCGTGGAGGATAAAAATCATGCTTTTTCCCTCATTACACATCCCATGCGAGCTTGTAATGACAAAACCTCATCCAAATCACACATTGCAGCTCAATATTCAGTGAGGACAGGGCCTTTTTTAGTCGAAATGTGCAAAAAAGCATCCTATCGCTCTGAAACGGCTGTTTTGCTCTCCACCACATTTACTGTCAGACTGGCCGAATTAGACCGATTCTGCCTCTTTCTTGCCTCTACATGTGAAGAACAGGGTGCTTGTGAGCATACTGTGCAGTTTCACGCAGGTAGCTGGCTTGGAACGGGACCGGTGGGGCAGAGCAATCCTAGCGGCTCGCCCGAGCAGTGGAAGCCGGCGAGGGTGCGCGTTCAGCCGGATGAATGGGGCGCTGTCAGGGCCCCTCTCGTGGAGGATAAAAATCATGCTTTTTCCCTCATTACACATCCCATGCGAGCTTGTAATGATAAAACCTCATCCAAATCACACATTGCAGCTCAATATTCAGTGAGGACAGGGCCTTTTTAAGTCGAAATGTGCAAAAAAGCATCCTATCGCTCTGAAACGGCTGTTTTGCTCTCCACCACATTTACTGTCAGACTGGCCGAATTAGACCGATTCTGCCTCTTTCTTGCCTCTGCATGTGAAGAACAGGGTGCTTGTGAGCATATTGTGCAGTTTCAAGCAGGTAGCTGGCTTGGAACGGGACCGGTGGGGCAGAGCAATCCTAGCGGCTCGCCCGAGCAGTGGAAGCCGGCGAGGGTGCGCGTTCAGCCGGATGAATGGGGCGCTGTCAGGGCCCCTCTCGTGGAGGATAAAAATCATGCTTTTTCCCTCATTACACATCCCATGCGAGCTTGTAATGATAAAACCTCATCCAAATCACACATTGCAGCTCAATATTCAGTGAGGACAGGGCCTTTTTAAGTCGAAATGTGCAAAAAAGCATCCTATCGCTCTGAAACGGCTGTTTTGCTCTCCACCACATTTACTGTCAGACTGGCCGAATTAGACCGATTCTGCCTCTTTCTTGCCTCTACATGTGAAGAACAGGGTGCTTGTGAGCATATTGTGCAGTTTCAAGCAGGTAGCTGGCTTGGAACGGGACCGGTGGGGCAGAGCAATCCTAGCGGCTCGCCCGAGCAGTGGAAGCCGGCGAGGGTGCGCGTTCAGCCGGATGAATGGGGCGCTGTCAGGGCCCCTCTCGTGGAGGATAAAAATCATGCTTTTTCCCTCATTACACATCCCATGCGAGCTTGTAATGATAAAACCTCATCCAAATCACACATTGCAGCTCAATATTCAGTGAGGACAGGGCCTTTTTAAGTCGAAATGTGCAAAAAAGCATCCTATCGCTCTGAAACGGCTGTTTTGCTCTCCACCACATTTACTGTCAGACTGGCCGAATTAGACCGATTCTGCCTCTTTCTTGCCTCTACATGTGAAGAACAGGGTGCTTGTGAGCATATTGTGCAGTTTCAAGCAGGTAGCTGGCTTGGAACGGGACCGGTGGGGCAGAGCAATCCTAGCGGCTCGCCCGAGCAGTGGAAGCCGGCGAGGGTGCGCGTTCAGCCGGATGAATGGGGCGCTGTCAGGGCCCCTCTCGTGGAGGATAAAAATCATGCTTTTTCCCTCATTACACATCCCATGCGAGCTTGTAATGATAAAACCTCATCCAAATCACACATTGCAGCTCAATATTCAGTGAGGACAGGGCCTTTTTAAGTCGAAATGTGCAAAAAAGCATCCTATCGCTCTGAAACGGCTGTTTTGCTCTCCACCACATTTACTGTCAGACTGGCCGAATTAGACCGATTCTGCCTCTTTCTTGCCTCTGCATGTGAAGAACAGGGTGCTTGTGAGCATATTGTGCAGTTTCAAGCAGGTAGCTGGCTTGGAACGGGACCGGTGGGGCAGAGCAATCCTAGCGGCTCGCCCGAGCAGTAGAAGCCGGCGAGGGTGCGCGTTCAGCCGGATGAATGGGGCGCTGTCAGGGCCCCTCTCGTGGAGGATAAAAATCATGCTTTTTCCCTCATTACACATCCCATGCGAGCTTGTAATGATAAAACCTCATCCAAATCACACATTGCAGCTCAATATTCAGTGAGGACAGGGCCTTTTTAAGTCGAAATGTGCAAAAAAGCGTCCTATCGCTCTGAAACGGCTGTTTTGCTCTCCACCACATTTACTGTCAGACTGGCCGAATTAGACCGATTCTGCCTCTTTCTTGCCTCTGCATGTGAAGAACAGGGTGCTTGTGAGCATATTGTGCAGTTTCAAGCAGGTAGCTGGCTTGGAACGGGACCGGTGGGGCAGAGCAATCCTAGCGGCTCGCCCGAGCAGTGGAAGCCGGCGAGGGTGCGCGTTCAGCCGGATGAATGGGGCGCTGTCAGGGCCCCTCTCGTGGAGGATAAAAATCATGCTTTTTCCCTCATTACACATCCCATGCGAGCTTGTAATGATAAAACCTCATCCAAATCACACATTGCAGCTCAATATTCAGTGAGGACAGGGCCTTTTTAAGTCGAAATGTGCAAAAAAGCATCCTATCGCTCTGAAACGGCTGTTTTGCTCTCCACCACATTTACTGTCAGACTGGCCGAATTAGACCGATTCTGCCTCTTTCTTGCCTCTACATGTGAAGAACAGGGTGCTTGTGAGCATACTGTGCAGTTTCACGCAGGTAGCTGGCTTGGAACGGGACCGGTGGGGCAGAGCAATCCTAGCGGCTCGCCCGAGCAGTGGAAGCCGGCGAGGGTGCGCGTTCAGCCGGATGAATGGGGCGCTGTCAGGGCCCCTCTCGTGGAGGATAAAAATCATGCTTTTTCCCTCATTACACATCCCATGCGAGCTTGTAATGATAAAACCTCATCCAAATCACACATTGCAGCTCAATATTCAGTGAGGACAGGGCCTTTTTAAGTCGAAATGTGCAAAAAAGCATCCTATCGCTCTGAAACGGCTGTTTTGCTCTCCACCACATTTACTGTCAGACTGGCCGAATTAGACCGATTCTGCCTCTTTCTTGCCTCTACATGTGAAGAACAGGGTGCTTGTGAGCATATTGTGCAGTTTCAAGCAGGTAGCTGGCTTGGAACGGGACCGGTGGGGCAGAGCAATCCTAGCGGCTCGCCCGAGCAGTGGAAGCCGGCGAGGGTGCGCGTTCAGCCGGATGAATGGGGCGCTGTCAGGGCCCCTCTCGTGGAGGATAAAAATCATGCTTTTTCCCTCATTACACATCCCATGCGAGCTTGTAATGATAAAACCTCATCCAAATCACACATTGCAGCTCAATATTCAGTGAGGACAGGGCCTTTTTAAGTCAAAATGTGCAAAAAAGCGTCCTATCGCTCTGAAACGGCTGTTTTGCTCTCCACCACATTTACTGTCAGACTGGCCGAATTAGACCGATTCTGCCTCTTTCTTGCCTCTGCATGTGAAGAACAGGGTGCTTGTGAGCATATTGTGCAGTTTCAAGCAGGTAGCTGGCTTGGAACGGGACCGGTGGGGCAGAGCAATCCTAGCGGCTCGCCCGAGCAGTGGAAGCCGGCGAGGGTGCGCGTTCAGCCGGATGAATGGGGCGCTGTCAGGGCCCCTCTCGTGGAGGATAAAAATCATGCTTTTTCCCTCATTACACATCCCATGCGAGCTTGTAATGATAAAACCTCATCCAAATCACACATTGCAGCTCAATATTCAGTGAGGACAGGGCCTTTTTAAGTCGAAATGTGCAAAAAAGCATCCTATCGCTCTGAAACGGCTGTTTTGCTCTCCACCACATTTACTGTCAGACTGGCCGAATTAGACCGATTCTGCCTCTTTCTTGCCTCTACCTGTGAAGAACAGGGTGCTTGTGAGCATACTGTGCAGTTTCACGCAGGTAGCTGGCTTGGAACGGGACCGGTGGGGCAGAGCAATCCTAGCGGCTCGCCCGAGCAGTGGAAGCCGGCGAGGGTGCGCGTTCAGCCGGATGAATGGGGCGCTGTCAGGGCCCCTCTCGTGGAGGATAAAAATCATGCTTTTTCCCTCATTACACATCCCATGCGAGCTTGTAATGATAAAACCTCATCCAAATCACACATTGCAGCTCAATATTCAGTGAGGACAGGGCCTTTTTAAGTCGAAATGTGCAAAAAAGCATCCTATCGCTCTGAAACGGCTGTTTTGCTCTTCACCACATTTACTGTCAGACTGGCCGAATTAGACCGATTCTGCCTCTTTCTTGCCTCTACATGTGAAGAACAGGGTGCTAGTGAGCATATTGTGCAGTTTCACGCAGGTAGCTGCCTTGGAACGGGACCGGTGGGGCAGAGCAATCCTAGCGGCTCGCACGAGCAGTGGAAGCCGGCGAGGGTGCGCGTTCAGCCGGATGAATGGGGCGCTGTCATTGCCCCTCTCGTGGAGGATAAAAATCATGCTTTTTCCCTCATTACACATCCCATGCGAGCTTGTAATGACAAAACCTCATCCAAATCACACATTGCAGCTCAATATTCAGTGAGGACAGGGCCTTTTTTAGTCGAAATGTGCAAAAAAGCATCCTATCGCTCTGAAACGGCTGTTTTGCTCTCCACCACATTTACTGTCAGACTGGCCGAATTAGACCGATTCTGCCTCTTTCTTGCCTCTACATGTGAAGAACAGGGTGCTTGTGAGCATACTGTGCAGTTTCACGCAGGTAGCTGGCTTGGAACGGGACCGGTGGGGCAGAGCAATCCTAGCGGCTCGCCCGAGCAGTGGAAGCCGGCGAGGGTGCGCGTTCAGCCGGATGAATGGGGCGCTGTCAGGGCCCCTCTCGTGGAGGATAAAAATCATGCTTTTTCCCTCATTACACATCCCATGCGAGCTTGTAATGATAAAACCTCATCCAAATCACACATTGCAGCTCAATATTCAGTGAGGACAGGGCCTTTTTAAGTCGAAATGTGCAAAAAAGCATCCTATCGCTCTGAAACGGCTGTTTTGCTCTCCACCACATTTACTGTCAGACTGGCCGAATTAGACCGATTCTGCCTCTTTCTTGCCTCTGCATGTGAAGAACAGGGTGCTTGTGAGCATATTGTGCAGTTTCAAGCAGGTAGCTGGCTTGGAACGGGACCGGTGGGGCAGAGCAATCCTAGCGGCTCGCCCGAGCAGTGGAAGCCGGCGAGGGTGCGCGTTCAGCCGGATGAATGGGGCGCTGTCAGGGCCCCTCTCGTGGAGGATAAAAATCATGCTTTTTCCCTCATTACACATCCCATGCGAGCTTGTAATGATAAAACCTCATCCAAATCACACATTGCAGCTCAATATTCAGTGAGGACAGGGCCTTTTTAAGTCGAAATGTGCAAAAAAGCATCCTATCGCTCTGAAACGGCTGTTTTGCTCTCCACCACATTTACTGTCAGACTGGCCGAATTAGACCGATTCTGCCTCTTTCTTGCCTCTGCATGTGAAGAACAGGGTGCTTGTGAGCATATTGTGCAGTTTCAAGCAGGTAGCTGGCTTGGAACGGGACCGGTGGGGCAGAGCAATCCTAGCGGCTCGCCCGAGCAGTGGAAGCCGGCGAGGGTGCGCGTTCAGCCGGATGAATGGGGCGCTGTCAGGGCCCCTCTCGTGGAGGATAAAAATCATGCTTTTTCCCTCATTACACATCCCATGCGAGCTTGTAATGATAAAACCTCATCCAAATCACACATTGCAGCTCAATATTCAGTGAGGACAGGGCCTTTTTAAGTCAAAATGTGCAAAAAAGCGTCCTATCGCTCTGAAACGGCTGTTTTGCTCTCCACCACATTTACTGTCAGACTGGCCGAATTAGACCGATTCTGCCTCTTTCTTGCCTCTGCATGTGAAGAACAGGGTGCTTGTGAGCATATTGTGCAGTTTCAAGCAGGTAGCTGGCTTGGAACGGGACCGGTGGGGCAGAGCAATCCTAGCGGCTCGCCCGAGCAGTGGAAGCCGGCGAGGGTGCGCGTTCAGCCGGATGAATGGGGCGCTGTCAGGGCCCCTCTCGTGGAGGATAAAAATCATGCTTTTTCCCTCATTACACATCCCATGCGAGCTTGTAATGATAAAACCTCATCCAAATCACACATTGCAGCTCAATATTCAGTGAGGACAGGGCCTTTTTAAGTCGAAATGTGCAAAAAAGCATCCTATCGCTCTGAAACGGCTGTTTTGCTCTCCACCACATTTACTGTCAGACTGGCCGAATTAGACCGATTCTGCCTCTTTCTTGCCTCTACCTGTGAAGAACAGGGTGCTTGTGAGCATACTGTGCAGTTTCACGCAGGTAGCTGGCTTGGAACGGGACCGGTGGGGCAGAGCAATCCTAGCGGCTCGCCCGAGCAGTGGAAGCCGGCGAGGGTGCGCGTTCAGCCGGATGAATGGGGCGCTGTCAGGGCCCCTCTCGTGGAGGATAAAAATCATGCTTTTTCCCTCATTACACATCCCATGCGAGCTTGTAATGATAAAACCTCATCCAAATCACACATTGCAGCTCAATATTCAGTGAGGACAGGGCCTTTTTAAGTCGAAATGTGCAAAAAAGCATCCTATCGCTCTGAAACGGCTGTTTTGCTCTTCACCACATTTACTGTCAGACTGGCCGAATTAGACCGATTCTGCCTCTTTCTTGCCTCTACATGTGAAGAACAGGGTGCTAGTGAGCATATTGTGCAGTTTCACGCAGGTAGCTGCCTTGGAACGGGACCGGTGGGGCAGAGCAATCCTAGCGGCTCGCACGAGCAGTGGAAGCCGGCGAGGGTGCGCGTTCAGCCGGATGAATGGGGCGCTGTCATTGCCCCTCTCGTGGAGGATAAAAATCATGCTTTTTCCCTCATTACACATCCCATGCGAGCTTGTAATGACAAAACCTCATCCAAATCACACATTGCAGCTCAATATTCAGTGAGGACAGGGCCTTTTTTAGTCGAAATGTGCAAAAAAGCATCCTATCGCTCTGAAACGGCTGTTTTGCTCTCCACCACATTTACTGTCAGACTGGCCGAATTAGACCGATTCTGCCTCTTTCTTGCCTCTACATGTGAAGAACAGGGTGCTTGTGAGCATACTGTGCAGTTTCACGCAGGTAGCTGGCTTGGAACGGGACCGGTGGGGCAGAGCAATCCTAGCGGCTCGCCCGAGCAGTGGAAGCCGGCGAGGGTGCGCGTTCAGCCGGATGAATGGGGCGCTGTCAGGGCCCCTCTCGTGGAGGATAAAAATCATGCTTTTTCCCTCATTACACATCCCATGCGAGCTTGTAATGATAAAACCTCATCCAAATCACACATTGCAGCTCAATATTCAGTGAGGACAGGGCCTTTTTAAGTCGAAATGTGCAAAAAAGCATCCTATCGCTCTGAAACGGCTGTTTTGCTCTCCACCACATTTACTGTCAGACTGGCCGAATTAGACCGATTCTGCCTCTTTCTTGCCTCTACATGTGAAGAACAGGGTGCTTGTGAGCATACTGTGCAGTTTCACGCAGGTAGCTGGCTTGGAACGGGACCGGTGGGGCAGAGCAATCCTAGCGGCTCGCCCGAGCAGTGGAAGCCGGCGAGGGTGCGCGTTCAGCCGGATGAATGGGGCGCTGTCAGGGCCCCTCTCGTGGAGGATAAAAATCATGCTTTTTCCCTCATTACACATCCCATGCGAGCTTGTAATGATAAAACCTCATCCAAATCACACATTGCAGCTCAATATTCAGTGAGGACAGGGCCTTTTTAAGTCGAAATGTGCAAAAAAGCATCCTATCGCTCTGAAACGGCTGTTTTGCTCTCCACCACATTTACTGTCAGACTGGCCGAATTAGACCGATTCTGCCTCTTTCTTGCCTCTACATGTGAAGAACAGGGTGCTTGTGAGCATATTGTGCAGTTTCAAGCAGGTAGCTGGCTTGGAACGGGACCGGTGGGGCAGAGCAATCCTAGCGGCTCGCCCGAGCAGTGGAAGCCGGCGAGGGTGCGCGTTCAGCCGGATGAATGGGGCGCTGTCAGGGCCCCTCTCGTGGAGGATAAAAATCATGCTTTTTCCCTCATTACACATCCCATGCGAGCTTGTAATGATAAAACCTCATCCAAATCACACATTGCAGCTCAATATTCAGTGAGGACAGGGCCTTTTTAAGTCAAAATGTGCAAAAAAGCGTCCTATCGCTCTGAAACGGCTGTTTTGCTCTCCACCACATTTACTGTCAGACTGGCCGAATTAGACCGATTCTGCCTCTTTCTTGCCTCTGCATGTGAAGAACAGGGTGCTTGTGAGCATATTGTGCAGTTTCAAGCAGGTAGCTGGCTTGGAACGGGACCGGTGGGGCAGAGCAATCCTAGCGGCTCGCCCGAGCAGTGGAAGCCGGCGAGGGTGCGCGTTCAGCCGGATGAATGGGGCGCTGTCAGGGCCCCTCTCGTGGAGGATAAAAATCATGCTTTTTCCCTCATTACACATCCCATGCGAGCTTGTAATGATAAAACCTCATCCAAATCACACATTGCAGCTCAATATTCAGTGAGGACAGGGCCTTTTTAAGTCGAAATGTGCAAAAAAGCATCCTATCGCTCTGAAACGGCTGTTTTGCTCTCCACCACATTTACTGTCAGACTGGCCGAATTAGACCGATTCTGCCTCTTTCTTGCCTCTACATGTGAAGAACAGGGTGCTTGTGAGCATATTGTGCAGTTTCAAGCAGGTAGCTGGCTTGGAACGGGACCGGTGGGGCAGAGCAATCCTAGCGGCTCGCCCGAGCAGTGGAAGCCGGCGAGGGTGCGCGTTCAGCCGGATGAATGGGGCGCTGTCAGGGCCCCTCTCGTGGAGGATAAAAATCATGCTTTTTCCCTCATTACACATCCCATGCGAGCTTGTAATGATAAAACCTCATCCAAATCACACATTGCAGCTCAATATTCAGTGAGGACAGGGCCTTTTTAAGTCAAAATGTGCAAAAAAGCGTCCTATCGCTCTGAAACGGCTGTTTTGCTCTCCACCACATTTACTGTCAGACTGGCCGAATTAGACCGATTCTGCCTCTTTCTTGCCTCTGCATGTGAAGAACAGGGTGCTTGTGAGCATATTGTGCAGTTTCAAGCAGGTAGCTGGCTTGGAACGGGACCGGTGGGGCAGAGCAATCCTAGCGGCTCGCCCGAGCAGTGGAAGCCGGCGAGGGTGCGCGTTCAGCCGGATGAATGGGGCGCTGTCAGGGCCCCTCTCGTGGAGGATAAAAATCATGCTTTTTCCCTCATTACACATCCCATGCGAGCTTGTAATGATAAAACCTCATCCAAATCACACATTGCAGCTCAATATTCAGTGAGGACAGGGCCTTTTTTAGTCGAAATGTGCAAAAAAGCATCCTATCGCTCTGAAACGGCTGTTTTGCTCTCCACCACATTTACTGTCAGACTGGCCGAATTAGACCGATTCTGCCTCTTTCTTGCCTCTACATGTGAAGAACAGGGTGCTTGTGAGCATATTGTGCAGTTTCAAGCAGGTAGCTGGCTTGGAACGGGACCGGTGGGGCAGAGCAATCCTAGCGGCTCGCCCGAGCAGTGGAAGCCGGCGAGGGTGCGCATTCAGCCGGATGAATGGGGCGCTGTCAGGGCCCCTCTCGTGGAGGATAAAAATCATGCTTTTTCCCTCATTACACATCCCATGCGAGCTTGTAATGATAAAACCTCATCCAAATCACACATTGCAGCTCAATATTCAGTGAGGACAGGGCCTTTTTTAGTCGAAATGTGCAAAAAAGCATCCTATCGCTCTGAAACGGCTGTTTTGCTCTCCACCACATTTACTGTCAGACTGGCCGAATTAGACCGATTCTGCCTCTTTCTTGCCTCTACATGTGAAGAACAGGGTGCTTGTGAGCATACTGTGCAGTTTCACGCAGGTAGCTGGCTTGGAACGGGACCGGTGGGGCAGAGCAATCCTAGCGGCTCGCCCGAGCAGTGGAAGCCGGCGAGGGTGCGCGTTCAGCCGGATGAATGGGGCGCTGTCAGGGCCCCTCTCGTGGAGGATAAAAATCATGCTTTTTCCCTCATTACACATCCCATGCGAGCTTGTAATGATAAAACCTCATCCAAATCACACATTGCAGCTCAATATTCAGTGAGGACAGGGCCTTTTTAAGTCGAAATGTGCAAAAAAGCATCCTATCGCTCTGAAACGGCTGTTTTGCTCTCCACCACATTTACTGTCAGACTGGCCGAATTAGACCGATTCTGCCTCTTTCTTGCCTCTACATGTGAAGAACAGGGTGCTTGTGAGCATATTGTGCAGTTTCAAGCAGGTAGCTGGCTTGGAACGGGACCGGTGGGGCAGAGCAATCCTAGCGGCTCGCCCGAGCAGTGGAAGCCGGCGAGGGTGCGCGTTCAGCCGGATGAATGGGGCGCTGTCAGGGCCCCTCTCGTGGAGGATAAAAATCATGCTTTTTCCCTCATTACACATCCCATGCGAGCTTGTAATGATAAAACCTCATCCAAATCACACATTGCAGCTCAATATTCAGTGAGGACAGGGCCTTTTTAAGTCAAAATGTGCAAAAAAGCGTCCTATCGCTCTGAAACGGCTGTTTTGCTCTCCACCACATTTACTGTCAGACTGGCCGAATTAGACCGATTCTGCCTCTTTCTTGCCTCTGCATGTGAAGAACAGGGTGCTTGTGAGCATATTGTGCAGTTTCAAGCAGGTAGCTGGCTTGGAACGGGACCGGTGGGGCAGAGCAATCCTAGCGGCTCGCCCGAGCAGTGGAAGCCGGCGAGGGTGCGCGTTCAGCCGGATGAATGGGGCGCTGTCAGGGCCCCTCTCGTGGAGGATAAAAATCATGCTTTTTCCCTCATTACACATCCCATGCGAGCTTGTAATGATAAAACCTCATCCAAATCACACATTGCAGCTCAATATTCAGTGAGGACAGGGCCTTTTTTAGTCGAAATGTGCAAAAAAGCATCCTATCGCTCTGAAACGGCTGTTTTGCTCTCCACCACATTTACTGTCAGACTGGCCGAATTAGACCGATTCTGCCTCTTTCTTGCCTCTACATGTGAAGAACAGGGTGCTTGTGAGCATATTGTGCAGTTTCAAGCAGGTAGCTGGCTTGGAACGGGACCGGTGGGGCAGAGCAATCCTAGCGGCTCGCCCGAGCAGTGGAAGCCGGCGAGGGTGCGCATTCAGCCGGATGAATGGGGCGCTGTCAGGGCCCCTCTCGTGGAGGATAAAAATCATGCTTTTTCCCTCATTACACATCCCATGCGAGCTTGTAATGATAAAACCTCATCCAAATCACACATTGCAGCTCAATATTCAGTGAGGACAGGGCCTTTTTAAGTCGAAATGTGCAAAAAAGCGTCCTATCGCTCTGAAACGGCTGTTTTGCTCTCCACCACATTTACTGTCAGACTGGCCGAATTAGACCGATTCTGCCTCTTTCTTGCCTCTGCATGTGAAGAACAGGGTGCTTGTGAGCATATTGTGCAGTTTCAAGCAGGTAGCTGGCTTGGAACGGGACCGGTGGGGCAGAGCAATCCTAGCGGCTCGCCCGAGCAGTGGAAGCCGGCGAGGGTGCGCGTTCAGCCGGATGAATGGGGCGCTGTCAGGGCCCCTCTCGTGGAGGATAAAAATCATGCTTTTTCCCTCATTACACATCCCATGCGAGCTTGTAATGATAAAACCTCATCCAAATCACACATTGCAGCTCAATATTCAGTGAGGACAGGGCCTTTTTAAGTCGAAATGTGCAAAAAAGCATCCTATCGCTCTGAAACGGCTGTTTTGCTCTCCACCACATTTACTGTCAGACTGGCCGAATTAGACCGATTCTGCCTCTTTCTTGCCTCTGCATGTGAAGAACAGGGTGCTTGTGAGCATATTGTGCAGTTTCAAGCAGGTAGCTGGCTTGGAACGGGACCGGTGGGGCAGAGCAATCCTAGCGGCTCGCCCGAGCAGTGGAAGCCGGCGAGGGTGCGCGTTCAGCCGGATGAATGGGGCGCTGTCAGGGCCCCTCTCGTGGAGGATAAAAATCATGCTTTTTCCCTCATTACACATCCCATGCGAGCTTGTAATGATAAAACCTCATCCAAATCACACATTGCAGCTCAATATTCAGTGAGGACAGGGCCTTTTTAAGTCGAAATGTGCAAAAAAGCATCCTATCGCTCTGAAACGGCTGTTTTGCTCTCCACCACATTTACTGTCAGACTGGCCGAATTAGACCGATTCTGCCTCTTTCTTGCCTCTGCATGTGAAGAACAGGGTGCTTGTGAGCATATTGTGCAGTTTCAAGCAGGTAGCTGGCTTGGAACGGGACCGGTGGGGCAGAGCAATCCTAGCGGCTCGCCCGAGCAGTAGAAGCCGGCGAGGGTGCGCGTTCAGCCGGATGAATGGGGCGCTGTCAGGGCCCCTCTCGTGGAGGATAAAAATCATGCTTTTTCCCTCATTACACATCCCATGCGAGCTTGTAATGATAAAACCTCATCCAAATCACACATTGCAGCTCAATATTCAGTGAGGACAGGGCCTTTTTAAGTCGAAATGTGCAAAAAAGCGTCCTATCGCTCTGAAACGGCTGTTTTGCTCTCCACCACATTTACTGTCAGACTGGCCGAATTAGACCGATTCTGCCTCTTTCTTGCCTCTGCATGTGAAGAACAGGGTGCTTGTGAGCATATTGTGCAGTTTCAAGCAGGTAGCTGGCTTGGAACGGGACCGGTGGGGCAGAGCAATCCTAGCGGCTCGCCCGAGCAGTGGAAGCCGGCGAGGGTGCGCGTTCAGCCGGATGAATGGGGCGCTGTCAGGGCCCCTCTCGTGGAGGATAAAAATCATGCTTTTTCCCTCATTACACATCCCATGCGAGCTTGTAATGATAAAACCTCATCCAAATCACACATTGCAGCTCAATATTCAGTGAGGACAGGGCCTTTTTTAGTCGAAATGTGCAAAAAAGCATCCTATCGCTCTGAAACGGCTGTTTTGCTCTCCACCACATTTACTGTCAGACTGGCCGAATTAGACCGATTCTGCCTCTTTCTTGCCTCTACATGTGAAGAACAGGGTGCTTGTGAGCATACTGTGCAGTTTCACGCAGGTAGCTGGCTTGGAACGGGACCGGTGGGGCAGAGCAATCCTAGCGGCTCGCCCGAGCAGTGGAAGCCGGCGAGGGTGCGCGTTCAGCCGGATGAATGGGGCGCTGTCAGGGCCCCTCTCGTGGAGGATAAAAATCATGCTTTTTCCCTCATTACACATCCCATGCGAGCTTGTAATGATAAAACCTCATCCAAATCACACATTGCAGCTCAATATTCAGTGAGGACAGGGCCTTTTTAAGTCGAAATGTGCAAAAAAGCATCCTATCGCTCTGAAACGGCTGTTTTGCTCTCCACCACATTTACTGTCAGACTGGCCGAATTAGACCGATTCTGCCTCTTTCTTGCCTCTGCATGTGAAGAACAGGGTGCTTGTGAGCATATTGTGCAGTTTCAAGCAGGTAGCTGGCTTGGAACGGGACCGGTGGGGCAGAGCAATCCTAGCGGCTCGCCCGAGCAGTGGAAGCCGGCGAGGGTGCGCGTTCAGCCGGATGAATGGGGCGCTGTCAGGGCCCCTCTCGTGGAGGATAAAAATCATGCTTTTTCCCTCATTACACATCCCATGCGAGCTTGTAATGATAAAACCTCATCCAAATCACACATTGCAGCTCAATATTCAGTGAGGACAGGGCCTTTTTAAGTCGAAATGTGCAAAAAAGCATCCTATCGCTCTGAAACGGCTGTTTTGCTCTCCACCACATTTACTGTCAGACTGGCCGAATTAGACCGATTCTGCCTCTTTCTTGCCTCTACATGTGAAGAACAGGGTGCTTGTGAGCATACTGTGCAGTTTCACGCAGGTAGCTGGCTTGGAACGGGACCGGTGGGGCAGAGCAATCCTAGCGGCTCGCCCGAGCAGTGGAAGCCGGCGAGGGTGCGCGTTCAGCCGGATGAATGGGGCGCTGTCAGGGCCCCTCTCGTGGAGGATAAAAATCATGCTTTTTCCCTCATTACACATCCCATGCGAGCTTGTAATGATAAAACCTCATCCAAATCACACATTGCAGCTCAATATTCAGTGAGGACAGGGCCTTTTTAAGTCGAAATGTGCAAAAAAGCATCCTATCGCTCTGAAACGGCTGTTTTGCTCTCCACCACATTTACTGTCAGACTGGCCGAATTAGACCGATTCTGCCTCTTTCTTGCCTCTACATGTGAAGAACAGGGTGCTTGTGAGCATATTGTGCAGTTTCAAGCAGGTAGCTGGCTTGGAACGGGACCGGTGGGGCAGAGCAATCCTAGCGGCTCGCCCGAGCAGTGGAAGCCGGCGAGGGTGCGCGTTCAGCCGGATGAATGGGGCGCTGTCAGGGCCCCTCTCGTGGAGGATAAAAATCATGCTTTTTCCCTCATTACACATCCCATGCGAGCTTGTAATGATAAAACCTCATCCAAATCACACATTGCAGCTCAATATTCAGTGAGGACAGGGCCTTTTTAAGTCAAAATGTGCAAAAAAGCGTCCTATCGCTCTGAAACGGCTGTTTTGCTCTCCACCACATTTACTGTCAGACTGGCCGAATTAGACCGATTCTGCCTCTTTCTTGCCTCTGCATGTGAAGAACAGGGTGCTTGTGAGCATATTGTGCAGTTTCAAGCAGGTAGCTGGCTTGGAACGGGACCGGTGGGGCAGAGCAATCCTAGCGGCTCGCCCGAGCAGTGGAAGCCGGCGAGGGTGCGCGTTCAGCCGGATGAATGGGGCGCTGTCAGGGCCCCTCTCGTGGAGGATAAAAATCATGCTTTTTCCCTCATTACACATCCCATGCGAGCTTGTAATGATAAAACCTCATCCAAATCACACATTGCAGCTCAATATTCAGTGAGGACAGGGCCTTTTTAAGTCGAAATGTGCAAAAAAGCATCCTATCGCTCTGAAACGGCTGTTTTGCTCTCCACCACATTTACTGTCAGACTGGCCGAATTAGACCGATTCTGCCTCTTTCTTGCCTCTACATGTGAAGAACAGGGTGCTTGTGAGCATATTGTGCAGTTTCAAGCAGGTAGCTGGCTTGGAACGGGACCGGTGGGGCAGAGCAATCCTAGCGGCTCGCCCGAGCAGTGGAAGCCGGCGAGGGTGCGCGTTCAGCCGGATGAATGGGGCGCTGTCAGGGCCCCTCTCGTGGAGGATAAAAATCATGCTTTTTCCCTCATTACACATCCCATGCGAGCTTGTAATGATAAAACCTCATCCAAATCACACATTGCAGCTCAATATTCAGTGAGGACAGGGCCTTTTTAAGTCAAAATGTGCAAAAAAGCGTCCTATCGCTCTGAAACGGCTGTTTTGCTCTCCACCACATTTACTGTCAGACTGGCCGAATTAGACCGATTCTGCCTCTTTCTTGCCTCTGCATGTGAAGAACAGGGTGCTTGTGAGCATATTGTGCAGTTTCAAGCAGGTAGCTGGCTTGGAACGGGACCGGTGGGGCAGAGCAATCCTAGCGGCTCGCCCGAGCAGTGGAAGCCGGCGAGGGTGCGCGTTCAGCCGGATGAATGGGGCGCTGTCAGGGCCCCTCTCGTGGAGGATAAAAATCATGCTTTTTCCCTCATTACACATCCCATGCGAGCTTGTAATGATAAAACCTCATCCAAATCACACATTGCAGCTCAATATTCAGTGAGGACAGGGCCTTTTTTAGTCGAAATGTGCAAAAAAGCATCCTATCGCTCTGAAACGGCTGTTTTGCTCTCCACCACATTTACTGTCAGACTGGCCGAATTAGACCGATTCTGCCTCTTTCTTGCCTCTACATGTGAAGAACAGGGTGCTTGTGAGCATATTGTGCAGTTTCAAGCAGGTAGCTGGCTTGGAACGGGACCGGTGGGGCAGAGCAATCCTAGCGGCTCGCCCGAGCAGTGGAAGCCGGCGAGGGTGCGCATTCAGCCGGATGAATGGGGCGCTGTCAGGGCCCCTCTCGTGGAGGATAAAAATCATGCTTTTTCCCTCATTACACATCCCATGCGAGCTTGTAATGATAAAACCTCATCCAAATCACACATTGCAGCTCAATATTCAGTGAGGACAGGGCCTTTTTTAGTCGAAATGTGCAAAAAAGCATCCTATCGCTCTGAAACGGCTTCTTTGCTCTCCACCACATTTACTGTCAGACTGGCCGAATTAGACCGATTCTGCCTCTTTCTTGCCTCTACATGTGAAGAACAGGGTGCTTGTGAGCATACTGTGCAGTTTCACGCAGGTAGCTGGCTTGGAACGGGACCGGTGGGGCAGAGCAATCCTAGCGGCTCGCCCGAGCAGTGGAAGCCGGCGAGGGTGCGCGTTCAGCCGGATGAATGGGGCGCTGTCAGGGCCCCTCTCGTGGAGGATAAAAATCATGCTTTTTCCCTCATTACACATCCCATGCGAGCTTGTAATGATAAAACCTCATCCAAATCACACATTGCAGCTCAATATTCAGTGAGGACAGGGCCTTTTTAAGTCGAAATGTGCAAAAAAGCATCCTATCGCTCTGAAACGGCTGTTTTGCTCTCCACCACATTTACTGTCAGACTGGCCGAATTAGACCGATTCTGCCTCTTTCTTGCCTCTGCATGTGAAGAACAGGGTGCTTGTGAGCATATTGTGCAGTTTCAAGCAGGTAGCTGGCTTGGAACGGGACCGGTGGGGCAGAGCAATCCTAGCGGCTCGCCCGAGCAGTAGAAGCCGGCGAGGGTGCGCGTTCAGCCGGATGAATGGGGCGCTGTCAGGGCCCCTCTCGTGGAGGATAAAAATCATGCTTTTTCCCTCATTACACATCCCATGCGAGCTTGTAATGATAAAACCTCATCCAAATCACACATTGCAGCTCAATATTCAGTGAGGACAGGGCCTTTTTAAGTCGAAATGTGCAAAAAAGCGTCCTATCGCTCTGAAACGGCTGTTTTGCTCTCCACCACATTTACTGTCAGACTGGCCGAATTAGACCGATTCTGCCTCTTTCTTGCCTCTGCATGTGAAGAACAGGGTGCTTGTGAGCATATTGTGCAGTTTCAAGCAGGTAGCTGGCTTGGAACGGGACCGGTGGGGCAGAGCAATCCTAGCGGCTCGCCCGAGCAGTGGAAGCCGGCGAGGGTGCGCGTTCAGCCGGATGAATGGGGCGCTGTCAGGGCCCCTCTCGTGGAGGATAAAAATCATGCTTTTTCCCTCATTACACATCCCATGCGAGCTTGTAATGATAAAACCTCATCCAAATCACACATTGCAGCTCAATATTCAGTGAGGACAGGGCCTTTTTTAGTCGAAATGTGCAAAAAAGCATCCTATCGCTCTGAAACGGCTGTTTTGCTCTCCACCACATTTACTGTCAGACTGGCCGAATTAGACCGATTCTGCCTCTTTCTTGCCTCTACATGTGAAGAACAGGGTGCTTGTGAGCATACTGTGCAGTTTCACGCA
Organism: Chelon labrosus; assembly: GCF_963514085.1. NCBI lineage: Eukaryota > Metazoa > Chordata > Actinopteri > Mugiliformes > Mugilidae > Chelon > Chelon labrosus. The sequence continues at coordinate 268,992 of NW_028181773.1, read as the reverse complement.
GGTAGCTGGCTTGGAACGGGACCGGTGGGGCAGAGCAATCCTAGCGGCTCGCCCGAGCAGTGGAAGCCGGCGAGGGTGCGCGTTCAGCCGGATGAATGGGGCGCTGTCAGGGCCCCTCTCGTGGAGGATAAAAATCATGCTTTTTCCCTCATTACACATCCCATGCGAGCTTGTAATGATAAAACCTCATCCAAATCACACATTGCAGCTCAATATTCAGTGAGGACAGGGCCTTTTTAAGTCGAAATGTGCAAAAAAGCATCCTATCGCTCTGAAACGGCTGTTTTGCTCTCCACCACATTTACTGTCAGACTGGCCGAATTAGACCGATTCTGCCTCTTTCTTGCCTCTGCATGTGAAGAACAGGGTGCTTGTGAGCATATTGTGCAGTTTCAAGCAGGTAGCTGGCTTGGAACGGGACCGGTGGGGCAGAGCAATCCTAGCGGCTCGCCCGAGCAGTGGAAGCCGGCGAGGGTGCGCGTTCAGCCGGATGAATGGGGCGCTGTCAGGGCCCCTCTCGTGGAGGATAAAAATCATGCTTTTTCCCTCATTACACATCCCATGCGAGCTTGTAATGATAAAACCTCATCCAAATCACACATTGCAGCTCAATATTCAGTGAGGACAGGGCCTTTTTAAGTCGAAATGTGCAAAAAAGCATCCTATCGCTCTGAAACGGCTGTTTTGCTCTCCACCACATTTACTGTCAGACTGGCCGAATTAGACCGATTCTGCCTCTTTCTTGCCTCTACATGTGAAGAACAGGGTGCTTGTGAGCATACTGTGCAGTTTCACGCAGGTAGCTGGCTTGGAACGGGACCGGTGGGGCAGAGCAATCCTAGCGGCTCGCCCGAGCAGTGGAAGCCGGCGAGGGTGCGCGTTCAGCCGGATGAATGGGGCGCTGTCAGGGCCCCTCTCGTGGAGGATAAAAATCATGCTTTTTCCCTCATTACACATCCCATGCGAGCTTGTAATGATAAAACCTCATCCAAATCACACATTGCAGCTCAATATTCAGTGAGGACAGGGCCTTTTTAAGTCGAAATGTGCAAAAAAGCATCCTATCGCTCTGAAACGGCTGTTTTGCTCTCCACCACATTTACTGTCAGACTGGCCGAATTAGACCGATTCTGCCTCTTTCTTGCCTCTACATGTGAAGAACAGGGTGCTTGTGAGCATATTGTGCAGTTTCAAGCAGGTAGCTGGCTTGGAACGGGACCGGTGGGGCAGAGCAATCCTAGCGGCTCGCCCGAGCAGTGGAAGCCGGCGAGGGTGCGCGTTCAGCCGGATGAATGGGGCGCTGTCAGGGCCCCTCTCGTGGAGGATAAAAATCATGCTTTTTCCCTCATTACACATCCCATGCGAGCTTGTAATGATAAAACCTCATCCAAATCACACATTGCAGCTCAATATTCAGTGAGGACAGGGCCTTTTTAAGTCAAAATGTGCAAAAAAGCGTCCTATCGCTCTGAAACGGCTGTTTTGCTCTCCACCACATTTACTGTCAGACTGGCCGAATTAGACCGATTCTGCCTCTTTCTTGCCTCTGCATGTGAAGAACAGGGTGCTTGTGAGCATATTGTGCAGTTTCAAGCAGGTAGCTGGCTTGGAACGGGACCGGTGGGGCAGAGCAATCCTAGCGGCTCGCCCGAGCAGTGGAAGCCGGCGAGGGTGCGCGTTCAGCCGGATGAATGGGGCGCTGTCAGGGCCCCTCTCGTGGAGGATAAAAATCATGCTTTTTCCCTCATTACACATCCCATGCGAGCTTGTAATGATAAAACCTCATCCAAATCACACATTGCAGCTCAATATTCAGTGAGGACAGGGCCTTTTTAAGTCGAAATGTGCAAAAAAGCATCCTATCGCTCTGAAACGGCTGTTTTGCTCTCCACCACATTTACTGTCAGACTGGCCGAATTAGACCGATTCTGCCTCTTTCTTGCCTCTACATGTGAAGAACAGGGTGCTTGTGAGCATATTGTGCAGTTTCAAGCAGGTAGCTGGCTTGGAACGGGACCGGTGGGGCAGAGCAATCCTAGCGGCTCGCCCGAGCAGTGGAAGCCGGCGAGGGTGCGCGTTCAGCCGGATGAATGGGGCGCTGTCAGGGCCCCTCTCGTGGAGGATAAAAATCATGCTTTTTCCCTCATTACACATCCCATGCGAGCTTGTAATGATAAAACCTCATCCAAATCACACATTGCAGCTCAATATTCAGTGAGGACAGGGCCTTTTTAAGTCAAAATGTGCAAAAAAGCGTCCTATCGCTCTGAAACGGCTGTTTTGCTCTCCACCACATTTACTGTCAGACTGGCCGAATTAGACCGATTCTGCCTCTTTCTTGCCTCTGCATGTGAAGAACAGGGTGCTTGTGAGCATATTGTGCAGTTTCAAGCAGGTAGCTGGCTTGGAACGGGACCGGTGGGGCAGAGCAATCCTAGCGGCTCGCCCGAGCAGTGGAAGCCGGCGAGGGTGCGCGTTCAGCCGGATGAATGGGGCGCTGTCAGGGCCCCTCTCGTGGAGGATAAAAATCATGCTTTTTCCCTCATTACACATCCCATGCGAGCTTGTAATGATAAAACCTCATCCAAATCACACATTGCAGCTCAATATTCAGTGAGGACAGGGCCTTTTTTAGTCGAAATGTGCAAAAAAGCATCCTATCGCTCTGAAACGGCTGTTTTGCTCTCCACCACATTTACTGTCAGACTGGCCGAATTAGACCGATTCTGCCTCTTTCTTGCCTCTACATGTGAAGAACAGGGTGCTTGTGAGCATATTGTGCAGTTTCAAGCAGGTAGCTGGCTTGGAACGGGACCGGTGGGGCAGAGCAATCCTAGCGGCTCGCCCGAGCAGTGGAAGCCGGCGAGGGTGCGCATTCAGCCGGATGAATGGGGCGCTGTCAGGGCCCCTCTCGTGGAGGATAAAAATCATGCTTTTTCCCTCATTACACATCCCATGCGAGCTTGTAATGATAAAACCTCATCCAAATCACACATTGCAGCTGAATATTCAGTGAGGACAGGGCCTTTTTTAGTCGAAATGTGCAAAAAAGCATCCTATCGCTCTGAAACGGCTGTTTTGCTCTCCACCACATTTACTGTCAGACTGGCCGAATTAGACCGATTCTGCCTCTTTCTTGCCTCTACATGTGAAGAACAGGGTGCTTGTGAGCATACTGTGCAGTTTCACGCAGGTAGCTGGCTTGGAACGGGACCGGTGGGGCAGAGCAATCCTAGCGGCTCGCCCGAGCAGTGGAAGCCGGCGAGGGTGCGCGTTCAGCCGGATGAATGGGGCGCTGTCAGGGCCCCTCTCGTGGAGGATAAAAATCATGCTTTTTCCCTCATTACACATCCCATGCGAGCTTGTAATGATAAAACCTCATCCAAATCACACATTGCAGCTCAATATTCAGTGAGGACAGGGCCTTTTTAAGTCGAAATGTGCAAAAAAGCATCCTATCGCTCTGAAACGGCTGTTTTGCTCTCCACCACATTTACTGTCAGACTGGCCGAATTAGACCGATTCTGCCTCTTTCTTGCCTCTACATGTGAAGAACAGGGTGCTTGTGAGCATATTGTGCAGTTTCAAGCAGGTAGCTGGCTTGGAACGGGACCGGTGGGGCAGAGCAATCCTAGCGGCTCGCCCGAGCAGTGGAAGCCGGCGAGGGTGCGCGTTCAGCCGGATGAATGGGGCGCTGTCAGGGCCCCTCTCGTGGAGGATAAAAATCATGCTTTTTCCCTCATTACACATCCCATGCGAGCTTGTAATGATAAAACCTCATCCAAATCACACATTGCAGCTCAATATTCAGTGAGGACAGGGCCTTTTTAAGTCAAAATGTGCAAAAAAGCATCCTATCGCTCTGAAACGGCTGTTTTGCTCTCCACCACATTTACTGTCAGACTGGCCGAATTAGACCGATTCTGCCTCTTTCTTGCCTCTACATGTGAAGAACAGGGTGCTTGTGAGCATATTGTGCAGTTTCAAGCAGGTAGCTGGCTTGGAACGGGACCGGTGGGGCAGAGCAATCCTAGCGGCTCGCCCGAGCAGTGGAAGCCGGCGAGGGTGCGCATTCAGCCGGATGAATGGGGCGCTGTCAGGGCCCCTCTCGTGGAGGATAAAAATCATGCTTTTTCCCTCATTACACATCCCATGCGAGCTTGTAATGATAAAACCTCATCCAAATCACACATTGCAGCTCAATATTCAGTGAGGACAGGGCCTTTTTAAGTCGAAATGTGCAAAAAAGCGTCCTATCGCTCTGAAACGGCTGTTTTGCTCTCCACCACATTTACTGTCAGACTGGCCGAATTAGACCGATTCTGCCTCTTTCTTGCCTCTGCATGTGAAGAACAGGGTGCTTGTGAGCATATTGTGCAGTTTCAAGCAGGTAGCTGGCTTGGAACGGGACCGGTGGGGCAGAGCAATCCTAGCGGCTCGCCCGAGCAGTGGAAGCCGGCGAGGGTGCGCGTTCAGCCGGATGAATGGGGCGCTGTCAGGGCCCCTCTCGTGGAGGATAAAAATCATGCTTTTTCCCTCATTACACATCCCATGCGAGCTTGTAATGATAAAACCTCATCCAAATCACACATTGCAGCTCAATATTCAGTGAGGACAGGGCCTTTTTTAGTCGAAATGTGCAAAAAAGCATCCTATCGCTCTGAAACGGCTGTTTTGCTCTCCACCACATTTACTGTCAGACTGGCCGAATTAGACCGATTCTGCCTCTTTCTTGCCTCTACATGTGAAGAACAGGGTGCTTGTGAGCATATTGTGCAGTTTCAAGCAGGTAGCTGGCTTGGAACGGGACCGGTGGGGCAGAGCAATCCTAGCGGCTCGCCCGAGCAGTGGAAGCCGGCGAGGGTGCGCATTCAGCCGGATGAATGGGGCGCTGTCAGGGCCCCTCTCGTGGAGGATAAAAATCATGCTTTTTCCCTCATTACACATCCCATGCGAGCTTGTAATGATAAAACCTCATCCAAATCACACATTGCAGCTCAATATTCAGTGAGGACAGGGCCTTTTTAAGTCGAAATGTGCAAAAAAGCGTCCTATCGCTCTGAAACGGCTGTTTTGCTCTCCACCACATTTACTGTCAGACTGGCCGAATTAGACCGATTCTGCCTCTTTCTTGCCTCTGCATGTGAAGAACAGGGTGCTTGTGAGCATATTGTGCAGTTTCAAGCAGGTAGCTGGCTTGGAACGGGACCGGTGGGGCAGAGCAATCCTAGCGGCTCGCCCGAGCAGTGGAAGCCGGCGAGGGTGCGCGTTCAGCCGGATGAATGGGGCGCTGTCAGGGCCCCTCTCGTGGAGGATAAAAATCATGCTTTTTCCCTCATTACACATCCCATGCGAGCTTGTAATGATAAAACCTCATCCAAATCACACATTGCAGCTCAATATTCAGTGAGGACAGGGCCTTTTTAAGTCGAAATGTGCAAAAAAGCATCCTATCGCTCTGAAACGGCTGTTTTGCTCTCCACCACATTTACTGTCAGACTGGCCGAATTAGACCGATTCTGCCTCTTTCTTGCCTCTGCATGTGAAGAACAGGGTGCTTGTGAGCATATTGTGCAGTTTCAAGCAGGTAGCTGGCTTGGAACGGGACCGGTGGGGCAGAGCAATCCTAGCGGCTCGCCCGAGCAGTGGAAGCCGGCGAGGGTGCGCGTTCAGCCGGATGAATGGGGCGCTGTCAGGGCCCCTCTCGTGGAGGATAAAAATCATGCTTTTTCCCTCATTACACATCCCATGCGAGCTTGTAATGATAAAACCTCATCCAAATCACACATTGCAGCTCAATATTCAGTGAGGACAGGGCCTTTTTAAGTCGAAATGTGCAAAAAAGCATCCTATCGCTCTGAAACGGCTGTTTTGCTCTCCACCACATTTACTGTCAGACTGGCCGAATTAGACCGATTCTGCCTCTTTCTTGCCTCTGCATGTGAAGAACAGGGTGCTTGTGAGCATATTGTGCAGTTTCAAGCAGGTAGCTGGCTTGGAACGGGACCGGTGGGGCAGAGCAATCCTAGCGGCTCGCCCGAGCAGTAGAAGCCGGCGAGGGTGCGCGTTCAGCCGGATGAATGGGGCGCTGTCAGGGCCCCTCTCGTGGAGGATAAAAATCATGCTTTTTCCCTCATTACACATCCCATGCGAGCTTGTAATGATAAAACCTCATCCAAATCACACATTGCAGCTCAATATTCAGTGAGGACAGGGCCTTTTTAAGTCGAAATGTGCAAAAAAGCGTCCTATCGCTCTGAAACGGCTGTTTTGCTCTCCACCACATTTACTGTCAGACTGGCCGAATTAGACCGATTCTGCCTCTTTCTTGCCTCTGCATGTGAAGAACAGGGTGCTTGTGAGCATATTGTGCAGTTTCAAGCAGGTAGCTGGCTTGGAACGGGACCGGTGGGGCAGAGCAATCCTAGCGGCTCGCCCGAGCAGTGGAAGCCGGCGAGGGTGCGCGTTCAGCCGGATGAATGGGGCGCTGTCAGGGCCCCTCTCGTGGAGGATAAAAATCATGCTTTTTCCCTCATTACACATCCCATGCGAGCTTGTAATGATAAAACCTCATCCAAATCACACATTGCAGCTCAATATTCAGTGAGGACAGGGCCTTTTTTAGTCGAAATGTGCAAAAAAGCATCCTATCGCTCTGAAACGGCTGTTTTGCTCTCCACCACATTTACTGTCAGACTGGCCGAATTAGACCGATTCTGCCTCTTTCTTGCCTCTACATGTGAAGAACAGGGTGCTTGTGAGCATACTGTGCAGTTTCACGCAGGTAGCTGGCTTGGAACGGGACCGGTGGGGCAGAGCAATCCTAGCGGCTCGCCCGAGCAGTGGAAGCCGGCGAGGGTGCGCGTTCAGCCGGATGAATGGGGCGCTGTCAGGGCCCCTCTCGTGGAGGATAAAAATCATGCTTTTTCCCTCATTACACATCCCATGCGAGCTTGTAATGATAAAACCTCATCCAAATCACACATTGCAGCTCAATATTCAGTGAGGACAGGGCCTTTTTAAGTCGAAATGTGCAAAAAAGCATCCTATCGCTCTGAAACGGCTGTTTTGCTCTCCACCACATTTACTGTCAGACTGGCCGAATTAGACCGATTCTGCCTCTTTCTTGCCTCTGCATGTGAAGAACAGGGTGCTTGTGAGCATATTGTGCAGTTTCAAGCAGGTAGCTGGCTTGGAACGGGACCGGTGGGGCAGAGCAATCCTAGCGGCTCGCCCGAGCAGTGGAAGCCGGCGAGGGTGCGCGTTCAGCCGGATGAATGGGGCGCTGTCAGGGCCCCTCTCGTGGAGGATAAAAATCATGCTTTTTCCCTCATTACACATCCCATGCGAGCTTGTAATGATAAAACCTCATCCAAATCACACATTGCAGCTCAATATTCAGTGAGGACAGGGCCTTTTTAAGTCGAAATGTGCAAAAAAGCATCCTATCGCTCTGAAACGGCTGTTTTGCTCTCCACCACATTTACTGTCAGACTGGCCGAATTAGACCGATTCTGCCTCTTTCTTGCCTCTACATGTGAAGAACAGGGTGCTTGTGAGCATACTGTGCAGTTTCACGCAGGTAGCTGGCTTGGAACGGGACCGGTGGGGCAGAGCAATCCTAGCGGCTCGCCCGAGCAGTGGAAGCCGGCGAGGGTGCGCGTTCAGCCGGATGAATGGGGCGCTGTCAGGGCCCCTCTCGTGGAGGATAAAAATCATGCTTTTTCCCTCATTACACATCCCATGCGAGCTTGTAATGATAAAACCTCATCCAAATCACACATTGCAGCTCAATATTCAGTGAGGACAGGGCCTTTTTAAGTCGAAATGTGCAAAAAAGCATCCTATCGCTCTGAAACGGCTGTTTTGCTCTCCACCACATTTACTGTCAGACTGGCCGAATTAGACCGATTCTGCCTCTTTCTTGCCTCTACATGTGAAGAACAGGGTGCTTGTGAGCATATTGTGCAGTTTCAAGCAGGTAGCTGGCTTGGAACGGGACCGGTGGGGCAGAGCAATCCTAGCGGCTCGCCCGAGCAGTGGAAGCCGGCGAGGGTGCGCGTTCAGCCGGATGAATGGGGCGCTGTCAGGGCCCCTCTCGTGGAGGATAAAAATCATGCTTTTTCCCTCATTACACATCCCATGCGAGCTTGTAATGATAAAACCTCATCCAAATCACACATTGCAGCTCAATATTCAGTGAGGACAGGGCCTTTTTAAGTCAAAATGTGCAAAAAAGCGTCCTATCGCTCTGAAACGGCTGTTTTGCTCTCCACCACATTTACTGTCAGACTGGCCGAATTAGACCGATTCTGCCTCTTTCTTGCCTCTGCATGTGAAGAACAGGGTGCTTGTGAGCATATTGTGCAGTTTCAAGCAGGTAGCTGGCTTGGAACGGGACCGGTGGGGCAGAGCAATCCTAGCGGCTCGCCCGAGCAGTGGAAGCCGGCGAGGGTGCGCGTTCAGCCGGATGAATGGGGCGCTGTCAGGGCCCCTCTCGTGGAGGATAAAAATCATGCTTTTTCCCTCATTACACATCCCATGCGAGCTTGTAATGATAAAACCTCATCCAAATCACACATTGCAGCTCAATATTCAGTGAGGACAGGGCCTTTTTAAGTCGAAATGTGCAAAAAAGCATCCTATCGCTCTGAAACGGCTGTTTTGCTCTCCACCACATTTACTGTCAGACTGGCCGAATTAGACCGATTCTGCCTCTTTCTTGCCTCTACATGTGAAGAACAGGGTGCTTGTGAGCATATTGTGCAGTTTCAAGCAGGTAGCTGGCTTGGAACGGGACCGGTGGGGCAGAGCAATCCTAGCGGCTCGCCCGAGCAGTGGAAGCCGGCGAGGGTGCGCGTTCAGCCGGATGAATGGGGCGCTGTCAGGGCCCCTCTCGTGGAGGATAAAAATCATGCTTTTTCCCTCATTACACATCCCATGCGAGCTTGTAATGATAAAACCTCATCCAAATCACACATTGCAGCTCAATATTCAGTGAGGACAGGGCCTTTTTAAGTCAAAATGTGCAAAAAAGCGTCCTATCGCTCTGAAACGGCTGTTTTGCTCTCCACCACATTTACTGTCAGACTGGCCGAATTAGACCGATTCTGCCTCTTTCTTGCCTCTGCATGTGAAGAACAGGGTGCTTGTGAGCATATTGTGCATTTTCAAGCAGGTAGCTGGCTTGGAACGGGACCGGTGGGGCAGAGCAATCCTAGCGGCTCGCCCGAGCAGTGGAAGCCGGCGAGGGTGCGCGTTCAGCCGGATGAATGGGGCGCTGTCAGGGCCCCTCTCGTGGAGGATAAAAATCATGCTTTTTCCCTCATTACACATCCCATGCGAGCTTGTAATGATAAAACCTCATCCAAATCACACATTGCAGCTCAATATTCAGTGAGGACAGGGCCTTTTTTAGTCGAAATGTGCAAAAAAGCATCCTATCGCTCTGAAACGGCTGTTTTGCTCTCCACCACATTTACTGTCAGACTGGCCGAATTAGACCGATTCTGCCTCTTTCTTGCCTCTACATGTGAAGAACAGGGTGCTTGTGAGCATATTGTGCAGTTTCAAGCAGGTAGCTGGCTTGGAACGGGACCGGTGGGGCAGAGCAATCCTAGCGGCTCGCCCGAGCAGTGGAAGCCGGCGAGGGTGCGCATTCAGCCGGATGAATGGGGCGCTGTCAGGGCCCCTCTCGTGGAGGATAAAAATCATGCTTTTTCCCTCATTACACATCCCATGCGAGCTTGTAATGATAAAACCTCATCCAAATCACACATTGCAGCTCAATATTCAGTGAGGACAGGGCCTTTTTTAGTCGAAATGTGCAAAAAAGCATCCTATCGCTCTGAAACGGCTGTTTTGCTCTCCACCACATTTACTGTCAGACTGGCCGAATTAGACCGATTCTGCCTCTTTCTTGCCTCTACATGTGAAGAACAGGGTGCTTGTGAGCATACTGTGCAGTTTCACGCAGGTAGCTGGCTTGGAACGGGACCGGTGGGGCAGAGCAATCCTAGCGGCTCGCCCGAGCAGTGGAAGCCGGCGAGGGTGCGCGTTCAGCCGGATGAATGGGGCGCTGTCAGGGCCCCTCTCGTGGAGGATAAAAATCATGCTTTTTCCCTCATTACACATCCCATGCGAGCTTGTAATGATAAAACCTCATCCAAATCACACATTGCAGCTCAATATTCAGTGAGGACAGGGCCTTTTTAAGTCGAAATGTGCAAAAAAGCATCCTATCGCTCTGAAACGGCTGTTTTGCTCTCCACCACATTTACTGTCAGACTGGCCGAATTAGACCGATTCTGCCTCTTTCTTGCCTCTACATGTGAAGAACAGGGTGCTTGTGAGCATATTGTGCAGTTTCAAGCAGGTAGCTGGCTTGGAACGGGACCGGTGGGGCAGAGCAATCCTAGCGGCTCGCCCGAGCAGTGGAAGCCGGCGAGGGTGCGCGTTCAGCCGGATGAATGGGGCGCTGTCAGGGCCCCTCTCGTGGAGGATAAAAATCATGCTTTTTCCCTCATTACACATCCCATGCGAGCTTGTAATGATAAAACCTCATCCAAATCACACATTGCAGCTCAATATTCAGTGAGGACAGGGCCTTTTTAAGTCGAAATGTGCAAAAAAGCATCCTATCGCTCTGAAACGGCTGTTTTGCTCTCCACCACATTTACTGTCAGACTGGCCGAATTAGACCGATTCTGCCTCTTTCTTGCCTCTGCATGTGAAGAACAGGGTGCTTGTGAGCATATTGTGCAGTTTCAAGCAGGTAGCTGGCTTGGAACGGGACCGGTGGGGCAGAGCAATCCTAGCGGCTCGCCCGAGCAGTGGAAGCCGGCGAGGGTGCGCGTTCAGCCGGATGAATGGGGCGCTGTCAGGGCCCCTCTCGTGGAGGATAAAAATCATGCTTTTTCCCTCATTACACATCCCATGCGAGCTTGTAATGATAAAACCTCATCCAAATCACACATTGCAGCTCAATATTCAGTGAGGACAGGGCCTTTTTAAGTCGAAATGTGCAAAAAAGCGTCCTATCGCTCTGAAACGGCTGTTTTGCTCTCCACCACATTTACTGTCAGACTGGCCGAATTAGACCGATTCTGCCTCTTTCTTGCCTCTGCATGTGAAGAACAGGGTGCTTGTGAGCATATTGTGCAGTTTCAAGCAGGTAGCTGGCTTGGAACGGGACCGGTGGGGCAGAGCAATCCTAGCGGCTCGCCCGAGCAGTGGAAGCCGGCGAGGGTGCGCGTTCAGCCGTATGAATGGGGCGCTGTCAGGGCCCCTCTCGTGGAGGATAAAAATCATGCTTTTTCCCTCATTACACATCCCATGCGAGCTTGTAATGATAAAACCTCATCCAAATCACACATTGCAGCTCAATATTCAGTGAGGACAGGGCCTTTTTAAGTCGAAATGTGCAAAAAAGCGTCCTATCGCTCTGAAACGGCTGTTTTGCTCTCCACCACATTTACTGTCAGACTGGCCGAATTAGACCGATTCTGCCTCTTTCTTGCCTCTGCATGTGAAGAACAGGGTGCTTGTGAGCATATTGTGCAGTTTCAAGCAGGTAGCTGGCTTGGAACGGGACCGGTGGGGCAGAGCAATCCTAGCGGCTCGCCCGAGCAGTGGAAGCCGGCGAGGGTGCGCGTTCAGCCGGATGAATGGGGCGCTGTCAGGGCCCCTCTCGTGGAGGATAAAAATCATGCTTTTTCCCTCATTACACATCCCATGCGAGCTTGTAATGATAAAACCTCATCCAAATCACACATTGCAGCTCAATATTCAGTGAGGACAGGGCCTTTTTTAGTCGAAATGTGCAAAAAAGCATCCTATCGCTCTGAAACGGCTGTTTTGCTCTCCACCACATTTACTGTCAGACTGGCCGAATTAGACCGATTCTGCCTCTTTCTTGCCTCTACATGTGAAGAACAGGGTGCTTGTGAGCATACTGTGCAGTTTCACGCAGGTAGCTGGCTTGGAACGGGACCGGTGGGGCAGAGCAATCCTAGCGGCTCGCCCGAGCAGTGGAAGCCGGCGAGGGTGCGCGTTCAGCCGGATGAATGGGGCGCTGTCAGGGCCCCTCTCGTGGAGGATAAAAATCATGCTTTTTCCCTCATTACACATCCCATGCGAGCTTGTAATGATAAAACCTCATCCAAATCACACATTGCAGCTCAATATTCAGTGAGGACAGGGCCTTTTTAAGTCGAAATGTGCAAAAAAGCATCCTATCGCTCTGAAACGGCTGTTTTGCTCTCCACCACATTTACTGTCAGACTGGCCGAATTAGACCGATTCTGCCTCTTTCTTGCCTCTACATGTGAAGAACAGGGTGCTTGTGAGCATATTGTGCAGTTTCAAGCAGGTAGCTGGCTTGGAACGGGACCGGTGGGGCAGAGCAATCCTAGCGGCTCGCCCGAGCAGTGGAAGCCGGCGAGGGTGCGCGTTCAGCCGGATGAATGGGGCGCTGTCAGGGCCCCTCTCGTGGAGGATAAAAATCATGCTTTTTCCCTCATTACACATCCCATGCGAGCTTGTAATGATAAAACCTCATCCAAATCACACATTGCAGCTCAATATTCAGTGAGGACAGGGCCTTTTTAAGTCGAAATGTGCAAAAAAGCATCCTATCGCTCTGAAACGGCTGTTTTGCTCTTCACCACATTTACTGTCAGACTGGCCGAATTAGACCGATTCTGCCTCTTTCTTGCCTCTACATGTGAAGAACAGGGTGCTAGTGAGCATATTGTGCAGTTTCACGCAGGTAGCTGGCTTGGAACGGGACCGGTGGGGCAGAGCAATCCTAGCGGCTCGCACGAGCAGTGGAAGCCGGCGAGGGTGCGCGTTCAGCCGGATGAATGGGGCGCTGTCATTGCCCCTCTCGTGGAGGATAAAAATCATGCTTTTTCCCTCATTAAACATCCCATGCGAGCTTGTAATGACAAAACCTCATCCAAATCACACATTGCAGCTCAATATTCAGTGAGGACAGGGCCTTTTTTAGTCGAAATGTGCAAAAAAGCATCCTATCGCTCTGAAACGGCTGTTTTGCTCTCCACCACATTTACTGTCAGACTGGCCGAATTAGACCGATTCTGCCTCTTTCTTGCCTCTACATGTGAAGAACAGGGTGCTTGTGAGCATATTGTGCAGTTTCAAGCAGGTAGCTGGCTTGGAACGGGACCGGTGGGGCAGAGCAATCCTAGCGGCTCGCCCGAGCAGTGGAATCCGGCGAGGGTGCGCGTTCAGCCGGATGAATGGGGCGCTGTCAGGGCCCCTCTCGTGGAGGATAAAAATCATGCTTTTTCCCTCATTACACATCCCATGCGAGCTTGTAATGATAAAACCTCATCCAAATCACACATTGCAGCTCAATATTCAGTGAGGACAGGGCCTTTTTAAGTCGAAATGTGCAAAAAAGCATCCTATCGCTCTGAAACGGCTGTTTTGCTCTCCACCACATTTACTGTCAGACTGGCCGAATTAGACCGATTCTGCCTCTTTCTTGCCTCTACATGTGAAGAACAGGGTGCTTGTGAGCATATTGTGCAGTTTCAAGCAGGTAGCTGGCTTGGAACGGGACCGGTGGGGCAGAGCAATCCTAGCGGCTCGCCCGAGCAGTGGAAGCCGGCGAGGGTGCGCGTTCAGCCGGATGAATGGGGCGCTGTCAGGGCCCCTCTCGTGGAGGATAAAAATCATGCTTTTTCCCTCATTACACATCCCATGCGAGCTTGTAATGATAAAACCTCATCCAAATCACACATTGCAGCTCAATATTCAGTGAGGACAGGGCCTTTTTAAGTCGAAATGTGCAAAAAAGCATCCTATCGCTCTGAAACGGCTGTTTTGCTCTCCACCACATTTACTGTCAGACTGGCCGAATTAGACCGATTCTGCCTCTTTCTTGCCTCTACATGTGAAGAACAGGGTGCTTGTGAGCATACTGTGCAGTTTCACGCAGGTAGCTGGCTTGGAACGGGACCGGTGGGGCAGAGCAATCCTAGCGGCTCGCCCGAGCAGTGGAAGCCGGCGAGGGTGCGCGTTCAGCCGGATGAATGGGGCGCTGTCAGGGCCCCTCTCGTGGAGGATAAAAATCATGCTTTTTCCCTCATTACACATCCCATGCGAGCTTGTAATGATAAAACCTCATCCAAATCACACATTGCAGCTCAATATTCAGTGAGGACAGGGCCTTTTTAAGTCGAAATGTGCAAAAAAGCATCCTATCGCTCTGAAACGGCTGTTTTGCTCTTCACCACATTTACTGTCAGACTGGCCGAATTAGACCGATTCTGCCTCTTTCTTGCCTCTACATGTGAAGAACAGGGTGCTAGTGAGCATATTGTGCAGTTTCACGCAGGGAGCTGCCTTGGAACGGGACCGGTGGGGCAGAGCAATCCTAGCGGCTCGCACGAGCAGTGGAAGCCGGCGAGGGTGCGCGTTCAGCCGGATGAATGGGGCGCTGTCATTGCCCCTCTCGTGGAGGATAAAAATCATGCTTTTTCCCTCATTACACATCCCATGCGAGCTTGTAATGACAAAACCTCATCCAAATCACACATTGCAGCTCAATATTCAGTGAGGACAGGGCCTTTTTTAGTCGAAATGTGCAAAAAAGCATCCTATCGCTCTGAAACGGCTGTTTTGCTCTCCACCACATTTACTGTCAGACTGGCCGAATTAGACCGATTCTGCCTCTTTCTTGCCTCTACATGTGAAGAACAGGGTGCTTGTGAGCATACTGTGCAGTTTCACGCAGGTAGCTGGCTTGGAACGGGACCGGTGGGGCAGAGCAATCCTAGCGGCTCGCCCGAGCAGTGGAAGCCGGCGAGGGTGCGCGTTCAGCCGGATGAATGGGGCGCTGTCAGGGCCCCTCTCGTGGAGGATAAAAATCATGCTTTTTCCCTCATTACACATCCCATGCGAGCTTGTAATGATAAAACCTCATCCAAATCACACATTGCAGCTCAATATTCAGTGAGGACAGGGCCTTTTTAAGTCGAAATGTGCAAAAAAGCATCCTATCGCTCTGAAACGGCTGTTTTGCTCTTCACCACATTTACTGTCAGACTGGCCGAATTAGACCGATTCTGCCTCTTTCTTGCCTCTACATGTGAAGAACAGGGTGCTAGTGAGCATATTGTGCAGTTTCACGCAGGTAGCTGCCTTGGAACGGGACCGGTGGGGCAGAGCAATCCTAGCGGCTCGCACGAGCAGTGGAAGCCGGCGAGGGTGCGCGTTCAGCCGGATGAATGGGGCGCTGTCATTGCCCCTCTCGTGGAGGATAAAAATCATGCTTTTTCCCTCATTACACATCCCATGCGAGCTTGTAATGACAAAACCTCATCCAAATCACACATTGCAGCTCAATATTCAGTGAGGACAGGGCCTTTTTTAGTCGAAATGTGCAAAAAAGCATCCTATCGCTCTGAAACGGCTGTTTTGCTCTCCACCACATTTACTGTCAGACTGGCCGAATTAGACCGATTCTGCCTCTTTCTTGCCTCTACATGTGAAGAACAGGGTGCTTGTGAGCATACTGTGCAGTTTCACGCAGGTAGCTGGCTTGGAACGGGACCGGTGGGGCAGAGCAATCCTAGCGGCTCGCCCGAGCAGTGGAAGCCGGCGAGGGTGCGCGTTCAGCCGGATGAATGGGGCGCTGTCAGGGCCCCTCTCGTGGAGGATAAAAATCATGCTTTTTCCCTCATTACACATCCCATGCGAGCTTGTAATGATAAAACCTCATCCAAATCACACATTGCAGCTCAATATTCAGTGAGGACAGGGCCTTTTTAAGTCGAAATGTGCAAAAAAGCATCCTATCGCTCTGAAACGGCTGTTTTGCTCTCCACCACATTTACTGTCAGACTGGCCGAATTAGACCGATTCTGCCTCTTTCTTGCCTCTACATGTGAAGAACAGGGTGCTTGTGAGCATATTGTGCAGTTTCAAGCAGGTAGCTGGCTTGGAACGGGACCGGTGGGGCAGAGCAATCCTAGCGGCTCGCCCGAGCAGTGGAAGCCGGCGAGGGTGCGCGTTCAGCCGGATGAATGGGGCGCTGTCAGGGCCCCTCTCGTGGAGGATAAAAATCATGCTTTTTCCCTCATTACACATCCCATGCGAGCTTGTAATGACAAAACCTCATCCAAATCACACATTGCAGCTCAATATTCAGTGAGGACAGGGCCTTTTTAAGTCGAAATGTGCAAAAAAGCATCCTATCGCTCTGAAACGGCTGTTTTGCTCTTCACCACATTTACTGTCAGACTGGCCGAATTAGACCGATTCTGCCTCTTTCTTGCCTCTACATGTGAAGAACAGGGTGCTAGTGAGCATATTGTGCAGTTTCACGCAGGTAGCTGCCTTGGAACGGGACCGGTGGGGCAGAGCAATCCTAGCGGCTCGCCCGAGTAGTGGAAGCCGGCGAGGGTGCGCGTTCAGCCGGATGAATGGGGCGCTGTCAGGGCCCCTCTCGTGGAGGATAAAAATCATGCTTTTTCCCTCATTACACATCCCATGCGAGCTTGTAATGATAAAACCTCATCCAAATCACACATTGCAGCTCAATATTCAGTGAGGACAGGGCCTTTTTAAGTCGAAATGTGCAAAAAAGCATCCTATCGCTCTGAAACGGCTGTTTTGCTCTCCACCACATTTACTGTCAGACTGGCCGAATTAGACCGATTCTGCCTCTTTCTTGCCTCTACATGTGAAGAACAGGGTGCTTGTGAGCATATTGTGCAGTTTCAAGCAGGTAGCTGGCTTGGAACGGGACCGGTGGGGCAGAGCAATCCTAGCGGCTCGCCCGAGCAGTGGAAGCCGGCGAGGGTGCGCGTTCAGCCGGATGAATGGGGCGCTGTCAGGGCCCCTCTCGTGGAGGATAAAAATCATGCTTTTTCCCTCATTACACATCCCATGCGAGCTTGTAATGATAAAACCTCATCCAAATCACACATTGCAGCTCAATATTCAGTGAGGACAGGGCCTTTTTAAGTCGAAATGTGCAAAAAAGCATCCTATCGCTCTGAAACGGCTGTTTTGCTCTCCACCACATTTACTGTCAGACTGGCCGAATTAGACCGATTCTGCCTCTTTCTTGCCTCTGCATGTGAAGAACAGGGTGCTTGTGAGCATATTGTGCAGTTTCAAGCAGGTAGCTGGCTTGGAACGGGACCGGTGGGGCAGAGCAATCCTAGCGGCTCGCCCGAGCAGTGGAAGCCGGCGAGGGTGCGCGTTCAGCCGGATGAATGGGGCGCTGTCAGGGCCCCTCTCGTGGAGGATAAAAATCATGCTTTTTCCCTCATTACACATCCCATGCGAGCTTGTAATGATAAAACCTCATCCAAATCACACATTGCAGCTCAATATTCAGTGAGGACAGGGCCTTTTTAAGTCGAAATGTGCAAAAAAGCGTCCTATCGCTCTGAAACGGCTGTTTTGCTCTCCACCACATTTACTGTCAGACTGGCCGAATTAGACCGATTCTGCCTCTTTCTTGCCTCTGCATGTGAAGAACAGGGTGCTTGTGAGCATATTGTGCAGTTTCAAGCAGGTAGCTGGCTTGGAACGGGACCGGTGGGGCAGAGCAATCCTAGCGGCTCGCCCGAGCAGTGGAAGCCGGCGAGGGTGCGCGTTCAGCCGGATGAATGGGGCGCTGTCAGGGCCCCTCTCGTGGAGGATAAAAATCATGCTTTTTCCCTCATTACACATCCCATGCGAGCTTGTAATGATAAAACCTCATCCAAATCACACATTGCAGCTCAATATTCAGTGAGGACAGGGCCTTTTTTAGTCGAAATGTGCAAAAAAGCATCCTATCGCTCTGAAACGGCTGTTTTGCTCTCCACCACATTTACTGTCAGACTGGCCGAATTAGACCGATTCTGCCTCTTTCTTGCCTCTACATGTGAAGAACAGGGTGCTTGTGAGCATACTGTGCAGTTTCACGCAGGTAGCTGGCTTGGAACGGGACCGGTGGGGCAGAGCAATCCTAGCGGCTCGCCCGAGCAGTGGAAGCCGGCGAGGGTGCGCGTTCAGCCGGATGAATGGGGCGCTGTCAGGGCCCCTCTCGTGGAGGATAAAAATCATGCTTTTTCCCTCATTACACATCCCATGCGAGCTTGTAATGATAAAACCTCATCCAAATCACACATTGCAGCTCAATATTCAGTGAGGACAGGGCCTTTTTAAGTCGAAATGTGCAAAAAAGCATCCTATCGCTCTGAAACGGCTGTTTTGCTCTCCACCACATTTACTGTCAGACTGGCCGAATTAGACCGATTCTGCCTCTTTCTTGCCTCTACATGTGAAGAACAGGGTGCTTGTGAGCATATTGTGCAGTTTCAAGCAGGTAGCTGGCTTGGAACGGGACCGGTGGGGCAGAGCAATCCTAGCGGCTCGCCCGAGCAGTGGAAGCCGGCGAGGGTGCGCGTTCAGCCGGATGAATGGGGCGCTGTCAGGGCCCCTCTCGTGGAGGATAAAAATCATGCTTTTTCCCTCATTACACATCCCATTCGAGCTTGTAATGATAAAACCTCATCCAAATCACACATTGCAGCTCAATATTCAGTGAGGACAGGGCCTTTTTAAGTCGAAATGTGCAAAAAAGCATCCTATCGCTCTGAAACGGCTGTTTTGCTCTCCACCACATTTACTGTCAGACTGGCCGAATTAGACCGATTCTGCCTCTTTCTTGCCTCTACATGTGAAGAACAGGGTGCTTGTGAGCATATTGTGCAGTTTCACGCAGGTAGCTGCCTTGGAACGGGACCGGTGGGGCAGAGCAATCCTAGCGGCTCGCCCGAGCAGTGGAAGCCGGCGAGGGTGCGCGTTCAGCCGGATGAATGGGGCGCTGTCAGGGCCCCTCTCGTGGAGGATAAAAATCATGCTTTTTCCCTCATTACACATCCCATGCGAGCTTGTAATGATAAAACCTCATCCAAATCACACATTGCAGCTCAATATTCAGTGAGGACAGGGCCTTTTTAAGTCGAAATGTGCAAAAAAGCATCCTATCGCTCTGAAACGGCTGTTTTGCTCTTCACCACATTTACTGTCAGACTGGCCGAATTAGACCGATTCTGCCTCTTTCTTGCCTCTACATGTGAAGAACAGGGTGCTAGTGAGCATATTGTGCAGTTTCACGCAGGTAGCTGCCTTGGAACGGGACCGGTGGGGCAGAGCAATCCTAGCGGCTCGCCCGAGTAGTGGAAGCCGGCGAGGGTGCCCGTTCAGCCGGATGAATGGGGCGCTGTCAGGGCCCCTCTCGTGGAGGATAAAAATCATGCTTTTTCCCTCATTACACATCCCATGCGAGCTTGTAATGATAAAACCTCATCCAAATCACACATTGCAGCTCAATATTCAGTGAGGACAGGGCCTTTTTAAGTCGAAATGTGCAAAAAAGCATCCTATCGCTCTGAAACGGCTGTTTTGCTCTCCACCACATTTACTGTCAGACTGGCCGAATTAGACCGATTCTGCCTCTTTCTTGCCTCTACATGTGAAGAACAGGGTGCTTGTGAGCATATTGTGCAGTTTCAAGCAGGTAGCTGGCTTGGAACGGGACCGGTGGGGCAGAGCAATCCTAGCGGCTCGCCCGAGCAGTGGAAGCCGGCGAGGGTGCGCGTTCAGCCGGATGAATGGGGCGCTGTCAGGGCCCCTCTCGTGGAGGATAAAAATCATGCTTTTTCCCTCATTACACATCCCATGCGAGCTTGTAATGATAAAACCTCATCCAAATCACACATTGCAGCTCAATATTCAGTGAGGACAGGGCCTTTTTAAGTCGAAATGTGCAAAAAAGCATCCTATCGCTCTGAAACGGCTGTTTTGCTCTCCACCACATTTACTGTCAGACTGGCCGAATTAGACCGATTCTGCCTCTTTCTTGCCTCTGCATGTGAAGAACAGGGTGCTTGTGAGCATATTGTGCAGTTTCAAGCAGGTAGCTGGCTTGGAACGGGACCGGTGGGGCAGAGCAATCCTAGCGGCTCGCCCGAGCAGTGGAAGCCGGCGAGGGTGCGCGTTCAGCCGGATGAATGGGGCGCTGTCAGGGCCCCTCTCGTGGAGGATAAAAATCATGCTTTTTCCCTCATTACACATCCCATGCGAGCTTGTAATGATAAAACCTCATCCAAATCACACATTGCAGCTCAATATTCAGTGAGGACAGGGCCTTTTTAAGTCGAAATGTGCAAAAAAGCGTCCTATCGCTCTGAAACGGCTGTTTTGCTCTCCACCACATTTACTGTCAGACTGGCCGAATTAGACCGATTCTGCCTCTTTCTTGCCTCTGCATGTGAAGAACAGGGTGCTTGTGAGCATATTGTGCAGTTTCAAGCAGGTAGCTGGCTTGGAACGGGACCGGTGGGGCAGAGCAATCCTAGCGGCTCGCCCGAGCAGTGGAAGCCGGCGAGGGTGCGCGTTCAGCCGTATGAATGGGGCGCTGTCAGGGCCCCTCTCGTGGAGGATAAAAATCATGCTTTTTCCCTCATTACACATCCCATGCGAGCTTGTAATGATAAAACCTCATCCAAATCACACATTGCAGCTCAATATTCAGTGAGGACAGGGCCTTTTTTAGTCGAAATGTGCAAAAAAGCATCCTATCGCTCTGAAACGGCTGTTTTGCTCTCCACCACATTTACTGTCAGACTGGCCGAATTAGACCGATTCTGCCTCTTTCTTGCCTCTACATGTGAAGAACAGGGTGCTTGTGAGCATACTGTGCAGTTTCACGCAGGTAGCTGGCTTGGAACGGGACCGGTGGGGCAGAGCAATCCTAGCGGCTCGCCCGAGCAGTGGAAGCCGGCGAGGGTGCGCGTTCAGCCGGATGAATGGGGCGCTGTCAGGGCCCCTCTCGTGGAGGATAAAAATCATGCTTTTTCCCTCATTACACATCCCATGCGAGCTTGTAATGATAAAACCTCATCCAAATCACACATTGCAGCTCAATATTCAGTGAGGACAGGGCCTTTTTAAGTCGAAATGTGCAAAAAAGCATCCTATCGCTCTGAAACGGCTGTTTTGCTCTCCACCACATTTACTGTCAGACTGGCCGAATTAGACCGATTCTGCCTCTTTCTTGCCTCTACATGTGAAGAACAGGGTGCTTGTGAGCATATTGTGCAGTTTCAAGCAGGTAGCTGGCTTGGAACGGGACCGGTGGGGCAGAGCAATCCTAGCGGCTCGCCCGAGCAGTGGAAGCCGGCGAGGGTGCGCGTTCAGCCGGATGAATGGGGCGCTGTCAGGGCCCCTCTCGTGGAGGATAAAAATCATGCTTTTTCCCTCATTACACATCCCATGCGAGCTTGTAATGATAAAACCTCATCCAAATCACACATTGCAGCTCAATATTCAGTGAGGACAGGGCCTTTTTAAGTCGAAATGTGCAAAAAAGCGTCCTATCGCTCTGAAACGGCTGTTTTGCTCTCCACCACATTTACTGTCAGACTGGCCGAATTAGACCGATTCTGCCTCTTTCTTGCCTCTGCATGTGAAGAACAGGGTGCTTGTGAGCATATTGTGCAGTTTCAAGCAGGTAGCTGGCTTGGAACGGGACCGGTGGGGCAGAGCAATCCTAGCGGCTCGCCCGAGCAGTGGAAGCCGGCGAGGGTGCGCGTTCAGCCGGATGAATGGGGCGCTGTCAGGGCCCCTCTCGTGGAGGATAAAAATCATGCTTTTTCCCTCATTACACATCCCATGCGAGCTTGTAATGATAAAACCTCATCCAAATCACACATTGCAGCTCAATATTCAGTGAGGACAGGGCCTTTTTTAGTCGAAATGTGCAAAAAAGCATCCTATCGCTCTGAAACGGCTGTTTTGCTCTCCACCACATTTACTGTCAGACTGGCCGAATTAGACCGATTCTGCCTCTTTCTTGCCTCTACATGTGAAGAACAGGGTGCTTGTGAGCATACTGTGCAGTTTCACGCAGGTAGCTGGCTTGGAACGGGACCGGTGGGGCAGAGCAATCCTAGCGGCTCGCCCGAGCAGTGGAAGCCGGCGAGGGTGCGCGTTCAGCCGGATGAATGGGGCGCTGTCAGGGCCCCTCTCGTGGAGGATAAAAATCATGCTTTTTCCCTCATTACACATCCCATGCGAGCTTGTAATGATAAAACCTCATCCAAATCACACATTGCAGCTCAATATTCAGTGAGGACAGGGCCTTTTTAAGTCGAAATGTGCAAAAAAGCATCCTATCGCTCTGAAACGGCTGTTTTGCTCTCCACCACATTTACTGTCAGACTGGCCGAATTAGACCGATTCTGCCTCTTTCTTGCCTCTACATGTGAAGAACAGGGTGCTTGTGAGCATATTGTGCAGTTTCAAGCAGGTAGCTGGCTTGGAACGGGACCGGTGGGGCAGAGCAATCCTAGCGGCTCGCCCGAGCAGTGGAAGCCGGCGAGGGTGCGCGTTCAGCCGGATGAATGGGGCGCTGTCAGGGCCCCTCTCGTGGAGGATAAAAATCATGCTTTTTCCCTCATTACACATCCCATTCGAGCTTGTAATGATAAAACCTCATCCAAATCACACATTGCAGCTCAATATTCAGTGAGGACAGGGCCTTTTTAAGTCGAAATGTGCAAAAAAGCATCCTATCGCTCTGAAACGGCTGTTTTGCTCTCCACCACATTTACTGTCAGACTGGCCGAATTAGACCGATTCTGCCTCTTTCTTGCCTCTACATGTGAAGAACAGGGTGCTTGTGAGCATATTGTGCAGTTTCACGCAGGTAGCTGCCTTGGAACGGGACCGGTGGGGCAGAGCAATCCTAGCGGCTCGCCCGAGCAGTGGAAGCCGGCGAGGGTGCGCGTTCAGCCGGATGAATGGGGCGCTGTCAGGGCCCCTCTCGTGGAGGATAAAAATCATGCTTTTTCCCTCATTACACATCCCATGCGAGCTTGTAATGATAAAACCTCATCCAAATCACACATTGCAGCTCAATATTCAGTGAGGACAGGGCCTTTTTAAGTCGAAATGTGCAAAAAAGCATCCTATCGCTCTGAAACGGCTGTTTTGCTCTCCACCACATTTACTGTCAGACTGGCCGAATTAGACCGATTCTGCCTCTTTCTTGCCTCTACATGTGAAGAACAGGGTGCTTGTGAGCATATTGTGCAGTTTCAAGCAGGTAGCTGGCTTGGAACGGGACCGGTGGGGCAGAGCAATCCTAGCGGCTCGCCCGAGCAGTGGAAGCCGGCGAGGGTGCGCGTTCAGCCGGATGAATGGGGCGCTGTCAGGGCCCCTCTCGTGGAGGATAAAAATCATGCTTTTTCCCTCATTACACATCCCATGCGAGCTTGTAATGATAAAACCTCATCCAAATCACACATTGCAGCTCAATATTCAGTGAGGACAGGGCCTTTTTAAGTCGAAATGTGCAAAAAAGCATCCTATCGCTCTGAAACGGCTGTTTTGCTCTCCACCACATTTACTGTCAGACTGGCCGAATTAGACCGATTCTGCCTCTTTCTTGCCTCTACATGTGAAGAACAGGGTGCTTGTGAGCATATTGTGCAGTTTCAAGCAGGTAGCTGGCTTGGAACGGGACCGGTGGGGCAGAGCAATCCTAGCGGCTCGCCCGAGCAGTGGAAGCCGGCGAGGGTGCGCGTTCAGCCGGATGAATGGGGCGCTGTCAGGGCCCCTCTCGTGGAGGATAAAAATCATGCTTTTTCACTCATTACACATCCCATGCGAGCTTGTAATGATAAAACCTCATCCAAATCACACATTGCAGCTCAATATTCAGTGAGGACAGGGCCTTTTTAAGTCGAAATGTGCAAAAAAGCGTCCTATCGCTCTGAAACGGCTGTTTTGCTCTCCACCACATTTACTGTCAGACTGGCCGAATTAGACCGATTCTGCCTCTTTCTTGCCTCTGCATGTGAAGAACAGGGTGCTTGTGAGCATATTGTGCAGTTTCAAGCAGGTAGCTGGCTTGGAACGGGACCGGTGGGGCAGAGCAATCCTAGCGGCTCGCCCGAGCAGTGGAAGCCGGCGAGGGTGCGCGTTCAGCCGGATGAATGGGGCGCTGTCAGGGCCCCTCTCGTGGAGGATAAAAATCATGCTTTTTCCCTCATTACACATCCCATGCGAGCTTGTAATGATAAAACCTCATCCAAATCACACATTGCAGCTCAATATTCAGTGAGGACAGGGCCTTTTTAAGTCGAAATGTGCAAAAAAGCATCCTATCGCTCTGAAACGGCTGTTTTGCTCTCCACCACATTTACTGTCAGACTGGCCGAATTAGACCGATTCTGCCTCTTTCTTGCCTCTACATGTGAAGAACAGGGTGCTTGTGAGCATACTGTGCAGTTTCACGCAGGTAGCTGGCTTGGAACGGGACCGGTGGGGCAGAGCAATCCTAGCGGCTCGCCCGAGCAGTGGAAGCCGGCGAGGGTGCGCGTTCAGCCGGATGAATGGGGCGCTGTCAGGGCCCCTCTCGTGGAGGATAAAAATCATGCTTTTTCCCTCATTACACATCCCATGCGAGCTTGTAATGATAAAACCTCATCCAAATCACACATTGCAGCTCAATATTCAGTGAGGACAGGGCCTTTTTAAGTCGAAATGTGCAAAAAAGCGTCCTATCGCTCTGAAACGGCTGTTTTGCTCTCCACCAAATTTACTGTCAGACTGGCCGAATTAGACCGATTCTGCCTCTTTCTTGCCTCTGCATGTGAAGAACAGGGTGCTTGTGAGCATATTGTGCAGTTTCAAGCAGGTAGCTGGCTTGGAACGGGACCGGTGGGGCAGAGCAATCCTAGCGGCTCGCCCGAGCAGTGGAAGCCGGCGAGGGTGCGCGTTCAGCCGGATGAATGGGGCGCTGTCAGGGCCCCTCTCGTGGAGGATAAAAATCATGCTTTTTCCCTCATTACACATCCCATGCGAGCTTGTAATGATAAAACCTCATCCAAATCACACATTGCAGCTCAATATTCAGTGAGGACAGGGCCTTTTTAAGTCGAAATGTGCAAAAAAGCGTCCTATCGCTCTGAAACGGCTGTTTTGCTCTCCACCACATTTACTGTCAGACTGGCCGAATTAGACCGATTCTGCCTCTTTCTTGCCTCTGCATGTGAAGAACAGGGTGCTTGTGAGCATATTGTGCAGTTTCAAGCAGGTAGCTGGCTTGGAACGGGACCGGTGGGGCAGAGCAATCCTAGCGGCTCGCCCGAGCAGTGGAAGCCGGCGAGGGTGCGCGTTCAGCCGGATGAATGGGGCGCTGTCAGGGCCCCTCTCGTGGAGGATAAAAATCATGCTTTTTCCCTCATTACACATCCCATGCGAGCTTGTAATGATAAAACCTCATCCAAATCACACATTGCAGCTCAACATTCAGTGAGGACAGGGCCTTTTTAAGTCGAAATGTGCAAAAAAGCATCCTATCGCTCTGAAACGGCTGTTTTGCTCTCCACCACATTTACTGTCAGACTGGCCGAATTAGACCGATTCTGCCTCTTTCTTGCCTCTACATGTGAAGAACAGGGTGCTTGTGAGCATACTG
Source organism: Chelon labrosus (assembly GCF_963514085.1). NCBI lineage: Eukaryota > Metazoa > Chordata > Actinopteri > Mugiliformes > Mugilidae > Chelon > Chelon labrosus. The sequence continues at coordinate 243,470 of NW_028181773.1, read as the reverse complement.
TGCAGTTTCACGCAGGTAGCTGGCTTGGAACGGGACCGGTGGGGCAGAGCAATCCTAGCGGCTCGCCCGAGCAGTGGAAGCCGGCGAGGGTGCGCGTTCAGCCGGATGAATGGGGCGCTGTTGGGCCCCTCTCGTGGAGGATAAAAATCATGCTTTTTCCCTCATTACACATCCCATGCGAGCTTGTAATGATAAAACCTCATCCAAATCACACATTGCAGCTCAATATTCAGTGAGGACAGGGCCTTTTTAAGTCGAAATGTGCAAAAAAGCATCCTATCGCTCTGAAACGGCTGTTTTGCTCTCCACCACATTTACTGTCAGACTGGCCGAATTAGACCGATTCTGCCTCTTTCTTGCCTCTGCATGTGAAGAACAGGGTGCTTGTGAGCATATTGTGCAGTTTCAAGCAGGTAGCTGGCTTGGAACGGGACCGGTGGGGCAGAGCAATCCTAGCGGCTCGCCCGAGCAGTGGAAGCCGGCGAGGGTGCGCGTTCAGCCGGATGAATGGGGCGCTGTCAGGGCCCCTCTCGTGGAGGATAAAAATCATGCTTTTTCCCTCATTACACATCCCATGCGAGCTTGTAATGATAAAACCTCATCCAAATCACACATTGCAGCTCAATATTCAGTGAGGACAGGGCCTTTTTAAGTCGAAATGTGCAAAAAAGCATCCTATCGCTCTGAAACGGCTGTTTTGCTCTCCACCACATTTACTGTCAGACTGGCCGAATTAGACCGATTCTGCCTCTTTCTTGCCTCTGCATGTGAAGAACAGGGTGCTTGTGAGCATATTGTGCAGTTTCAAGCAGGTAGCTGGCTTGGAACGGGACCGGTGGGGCAGAGCAATCCTAGCGGCTCGCCCGAGCAGTGGAAGCCGGCGAGGGTGCGCGTTCAGCCGGATGAATGGGGCGCTGTCAGGGCCCCTCTCGTGGAGGATAAAAATCATGCTTTTTCCCTCATTACACATCCCATGCGAGCTTGTAATGATAAAACCTCATCCAAATCACACATTGCAGCTCAATATTCAGTGAGGACAGGGCCTTTTTAAGTCGAAATGTGCAAAAAAGCATCCTATCGCTCTGAAACGGCTGTTTTGCTCTCCACCACATTTACTGTCAGACTGGCCGAATTAGACCGATTCTGCCTCTTTCTTGCCTCTGCATGTGAAGAACAGGGTGCTTGTGAGCATATTGTGCAGTTTCAAGCAGGTAGCTGGCTTGGAACGGGACCGGTGGGGCAGAGCAATCCTAGCGGCTCGCCCGAGCAGTGGAAGCCGGCGAGGGTGCGCGTTCAGCCGGATGAATGGGGCGCTGTCAGGGCCCCTCTCGTGGAGGATAAAAATCATGCTTTTTCCCTCATTACACATCCCATGCGAGCTTGTAATGATAAAACCTCATCCAAATCACACATTGCAGCTCAATATTCAGTGAGGACAGGGCCTTTTTAAGTCGAAATGTGCAAAAAAGCATCCTATCGCTCTGAAACGGCTGTTTTGCTCTCCACCACATTTACTGTCAGACTGGCCGAATTAGACCGATTCTGCCTCTTTCTTGCCTCTACATGTGAAGAACAGGGTGCTTGTGAGCATACTGTGCAGTTTCACGCATGTAGCTGGCTTGGAACGGGACCGGTGGGGCAGAGCAATCCTAGCGGCTCGCCCGAGCAGTGGAAGCCGGCGAGGGTGCGCGTTCAGCCGGATGAATGGGGCGCTGTCAGGGCCCCTCTCGTGGAGGATAAAAATCATGCTTTTTCCCTCATTACACATCCCATGCGAGCTTGTAATGATAAAACCTCATCCAAATCACACATTGCAGCTCAATATTCAGTGAGGACAGGGCCTTTTTAAGTCGAAATGTGCAAAAAAGCATCCTATCGCTCTGAAACGGCTGTTTTGCTCTCCACCACATTTACTGTCAGACTGGCCGAATTAGACCGATTCTGCCTCTTTCTTGCCTCTACATGTGAAGAACAGGGTGCTTGTGAGCATATTGTGCAGTTTCAAGCAGGTAGCTGGCTTGGAACGGGACCGGTGGGGCAGAGCAATCCTAGCGGCTCGCCCGAGCAGTGGAAGCCGGCGAGGGTGCGCGTTCAGCCGGATGAATGGGGCGCTGTCAGGGCCCCTCTCGTGGAGGATAAAAATCATGCTTTTTCCCTCATTACACATCCCATGCGAGCTTGTAATGATAAAACCTCATCCAAATCACACATTGCAGCTCAATATTCAGTGAGGACAGGGCCTTTTTAAGTCGAAATGTGCAAAAAAGCGTCCTATCGCTCTGAAACGGCTGTTTTGCTCTCCACCACATTTACTGTCAGACTGGCCGAATTAGACCGATTCTGCCTCTTTCTTGCCTCTGCATGTGAAGAACAGGGTGCTTGTGAGCATATTGTGCAGTTTCAAGCAGGTAGCTGGCTTGGAACGGGACCGGTGGGGCAGAGCAATCCTAGCGGCTCGCCCGAGCAGTGGAAGCCGGCGAGGGTGCGCGTTCAGCCGGATGAATGGGGCGCTGTCAGGGCCCCTCTCGTGGAGGATAAAAATCATGCTTTTTCCCTCATTACACATCCCATGCGAGCTTGTAATGATAAAACCTCATCCAAATCACACATTGCAGCTCAATATTCAGTGAGGACAGGGCCTTTTTAAGTCGAAATGTGCAAAAAAGCGTCCTATCGCTCTGAAACGGCTGTTTTGCTCTCCACCACATTTACTGTCAGACTGGCCGAATTAGACCGATTCTGCCTCTTTCTTGCCTCTGCATGTGAAGAACAGGGTGCTTGTGAGCATATTGTGCAGTTTCAAGCAGGTAGCTGGCTTGGAACGGGACCGGTGGGGCAGAGCAATCCTAGCGGCTCGCCCGAGCAGTGGAAGCCGGCGAGGGTGCGCGTTCAGCCGGATGAATGGGGCGCTGTCAGGGCCCCTCTCGTGGAGGATAAAAATCATGCTTTTTCCCTCATTACACATCCCATGCGAGCTTGTAATGATAAAACCTCATCCAAATCACACATTGCAGCTCAATATTCAGTGAGGACAGGGCCTTTTTAAGTCGAAATGTGCAAAAAAGCGTCCTATCGCTCTGAAACGGCTGTTTTGCTCTCCACCACATTTACTGTCAGACTGGCCGAATTAGACCGATTCTGCCTCTTTCTTGCCTCTGCATGTGAAGAACAGGGTGCTTGTGAGCATATTGTGCAGTTTCAAGCAGGTAGCTGGCTTGGAACGGGACCGGTGGGGCAGAGCAATCCTAGCGGCTCGCCCGAGCAGTGGAAGCCGGCGAGGGTGCGCGTTCAGCCGGATGAATGGGGCGCTGTCAGGGCCCCTCTCGTGGAGGATAAAAATCATGCTTTTTCCCTCATTACACATCCCATGCGAGCTTGTAATGATAAAACCTCATCCAAATCACACATTGCAGCTCAATATTCAGTGAGGACAGGGCCTTTTTAAGTCGAAATGTGCAAAAAAGCATCCTATCGCTCTGAAACGGCTGTTTTGCTCTCCACCACATTTACTGTCAGACTGGCCGAATTAGACCGATTCTGCCTCTTTCTTGCCTCTGCATGTGAAGAACAGGGTGCTTGTGAGCATACTGTGCAGTTTCACGCAGGTAGCTGGCTTGGAACGGGACCGGTGGGGCAGAGCAATCCTAGCGGCTCGCCCGAGCAGTGGAAGCCGGCGAGGGTGCGCGTTCAGCCGGATGAATGGGGCGCTGTCAGGGCCCCTCTCGTGGAGGATAAAAATCATGCTTTTTCCCTCATTACACATCCCATGCGAGCTTGTAATGATAAAACCTCATCCAAATCACACATTGCAGCTCAATATTCAGTGAGGACAGGGCCTTTTTAAGTCGAAATGTGCAAAAAAGCATCCTATCGCTCTGAAACGGCTGTTTTGCTCTCCACCACATTTACTGTCAGACTGGCCGAATTAGACCGATTCTGCCTCTTTCTTGCCTCTGCATGTGAAGAACAGGGTGCTTGTGAGCATATTGTGCAGTTTCAAGCAGGTAGCTGGCTTGGAACGGGACCGGTGGGGCAGAGCAATCCTAGCGGCTCGCCCGAGCAGTGGAAGCCGGCGAGGGTGCGCGTTCAGCCGGATGAATGGGGCGCTGTCAGGGCCCCTCTCGTGGAGGATAAAAATCATGCTTTTTCCCTCATTACACATCCCATGCGAGCTTGTAATGATAAAACCTCATCCAAATCACACATTGCAGCTCAATATTCAGTGAGGACAGGGCCTTTTTAAGTCGAAATGTGCAAAAAAGCATCCTATCGCTCTGAAACGGCTGTTTTGCTCTCCACCACATTTACTGTCAGACTGGCCGAATTAGACCGATTCTGCCTCTTTCTTGCCTCTGCATGTGAAGAACAGGGTGCTTGTGAGCATATTGTGCAGTTTCAAGCAGGTAGCTGGCTTGGAACGGGACCGGTGGGGCAGAGCAATCCTAGCGGCTCGCCCGAGCAGTGGAAGCCGGCGAGGGTGCGCGTTCAGCCGGATGAATGGGGCGCTGTCAGGGCCCCTCTCGTGGAGGATAAAAATCATGCTTTTTCCCTCATTACACATCCCATGCGAGCTTGTAATGATAAAACCTCATCCAAATCACACATTGCAGCTCAATATTCAGTGAGGACAGGGCCTTTTTAAGTCGAAATGTGCAAAAAAGCATCCTATCGCTCTGAAACGGCTGTTTTGCTCTCCACCACATTTACTGTCAGACTGGCCGAATTAGACCGATTCTGCCTCTTTCTTGCCTCTACATGTGAAGAACAGGGTGCTTGTGAGCATACTGTGCAGTTTCACGCATGTAGCTGGCTTGGAACGGGACCGGTGGGGCAGAGCAATCCTAGCGGCTCGCCCGAGCAGTGGAAGCCGGCGAGGGTGCGCGTTCAGCCGGATGAATGGGGCGCTGTCAGGGCCCCTCTCGTGGAGGATAAAAATCATGCTTTTTCCCTCATTACACATCCCATGCGAGCTTGTAATGATAAAACCTCATCCAAATCACACATTGCAGCTCAATATTCAGTGAGGACAGGGCCTTTTTAAGTCGAAATGTGCAAAAAAGCGTCCTATCGCTCTGAAACGGCTGTTTTGCTCTCCACCACATTTACTGTCAGACTGGCCGAATTAGACCGATTCTGCCTCTTTCTTGCCTCTGCATGTGAAGAACAGGGTGCTTGTGAGCATATTGTGCAGTTTCAAGCAGGTAGCTGGCTTGGAACGGGACCGGTGGGGCAGAGCAATCCTAGCGGCTCGCCCGAGCAGTGGAAGCCGGCGAGGGTGCGCGTTCAGCCGGATGAATGGGGCGCTGTCAGGGCCCCTCTCGTGGAGGATAAAAATCATGCTTTTTCCCTCATTACACATCCCATGCGAGCTTGTAATGATAAAACCTCATCCAAATCACACATTGCAGCTCAATATTCAGTGAGGACAGGGCCTTTTTAAGTCGAAATGTGCAAAAAAGCATCCTCTCGCTCTGAAACGGCTGTTTTGCTCTCCACCACATTTACTGTCAGACTGGCCGAATTAGACCGATTCTGCCTCTTTCTTGCCTCTACATGTGAAGAACAGGGTGCTTGTGAGCATATTGTGCAGTTTCAAGCAGGTAGCTGGCTTGGAACGGGACCGGTGGGGCAGAGCAATCCTAGCGGCTCGCCCGAGCAGTGGAAGCCGGCGAGGGTGCGCGTTCAGCCGGATGAATGGGGCGCTGTCAGGGCCCCTCTCGTGGAGGATAAAAATCATGCTTTTTCCCTCATTACACATCCCATGCGAGCTTGTAATGATAAAACCTCATCCAAATCACACATTGCAGCTCAATATTCAGTGAGGACAGGGCCTTTTTAAGTCGAAATGTGCAAAAAAGCGTCCTATCGCTCTGAAACGGCTGTTTTGCTCTCCACCACATTTACTGTCAGACTGGCCGAATTAGACCGATTCTGCCTCTTTCTTGCCTCTGCATGTGAAGAACAGGGTGCTTGTGAGCATACTGTGCAGTTTCAAGCAGGTAGCTGGCTTGGAACGGGACCGGTGGGGCAGAGCAATCCTAGCGGCTCGCCCGAGCAGTGGAAGCCGGCGAGGGTGCGCGTTCAGCCGGATGAATGGGGCGCTGTCAGGGCCCCTCTCGTGGAGGATAAAAATCATGCTTTTTCCCTCATTACACATCCCATGCGAGCTTGTAATGATAAAACCTCATCCAAATCAAACATTGCAGCTCAATATTCAGTGAGGACAGGGCCTTTTTAAGTCGAAATGTGCAAAAAAGCATCCTATCGCTCTGAAACGGCTGTTTTGCTCTCCACCACATTTACTGTCAGACTGGCCGAATTAGACCGATTCTGCCTCTTTCTTGCCTCTACATGTGAAGAACAGGGTGCTTGTGAGCATATTGTGCAGTTTCAAGCAGGTAGCTGGCTTGGAACGGGACCGGTGGGGCAGAGCAATCCTAGCGGCTCGCCCGAGCAGTGGAAGCCGGCGAGGGTGCGCGTTCAGCCGGATGAATGGGGCGCTGTCAGGGCCCCTCTCGTGGAGGATAAAAATCATGCTTTTTCCCTCATTACACATCCCATGCGAGCTTGTAATGACAAAACCTCATCCAAATCACACATTGCAGCTCAATATTCAGTGAGGACAGGGCCTTTTTAAGTCGAAATGTGCAAAAAAGCATCCTATCGCTCTGAAACGGCTGTTTTGCTGTTCACCACATTTACTGTCAGACTGGCCGAATTAGACCGATTCTGCCTCTTTCTTGCCTCTACATGTGAAGAACAGGGTGCTAGTGAGCATATTGTGCAGTTTCACGCAGGTAGCTGCCTTGGAACGGGACCGGTGGGGCAGAGCAATCCTAGCGGCTCGCCCGAGTAGTGGAAGCCGGCGAGGGTGCGCGTTCAGCCGGATGAATGGGGCGCTGTCAGGGCCCCTCTCGTGGAGGATAAAAATCATGCTTTTTCCCTCATTACACATCCCATGCGAGCTTGTAATGATAAAACCTCATCCAAATCACACATTGCAGCTCAATATTCAGTGAGGAGGCCTTTTTAAGTCGAAATGTGCAAAAAAGCAACCTATCGCTCTGAAACGGCTGTTTTGCTCTCCACCACATTTACTGTCAGACTGGCCGAATTAGACCGATTCTGCCTCTTTCTTGCCTCTACATGTGAAGAACAGGGTGCTTGTGAGCATACTGTGCAGTTTCACGCAGGTAGCTGGCTTGGAACGGGACCGGTGGGGCAGAGCAATCCTAGCGGCTCGCCCGAGCAGTGGAAGCCGGCGAGGGTGCGCGTTCAGCCGGATGAATGGGGCGCTGTCAGGGCCCCTCTCGTGGAGGATAAAAATCATGCTTTTTCCCTCATTACACATCCCATGCGAGCTTGTAATGATAAAACCTCATCCAAATCACACATTGCAGCTCAATATTCAGTGAGGACAGGGCCTTTTTAAGTCGAAATGTGCAAAAAAGCATCCTATCGCTCTGAAACGGCTGTTTTGCTCTCCACCACATTTACTGTCAGACTGGCCGAATTAGACCGATTCTGCCTCTTTCTTGCCTCTACATGTGAAGAACAGGGTGCTTGTGAGCATATTGTGCAGTTTCAAGCAGGTAGCTGGCTTGGAACGGGACCGGTGGGGAGGAGCAATCCTAGCGGCTCGCCCGAGCAGTGGAAGCCGGCGAGGGTGCGCGTTCAGCCGGATGAATGGGGCGCTGTCAGGGCCCCTCTCGTGGAGGATAAAAATCATGCTTTTTCCCTCAGTACACATCCCATGCGAGCTTGTAATGACAAAACCTCATCCAAATCACACATTGCAGCTCAATATTCAGTGAGGACAGGGCCTTTTTAAGTCGAAATGTGCAAAAAAGCATCCTATCGCTCTGAAACGGCTGTTTTGCTCTCCACCACATTTACTGTCAGACTGGCCGAATTAGACCGATTCTGCCTCTTTCTTGCCTCTACATGTGAAGAACAGGGTGCTTGTGAGCATATTGTGCAGTTTCACGCAGGTAGCTGGCTTGGAACGGGACCGGTGGGGCAGAGCAATCCTAGCGGCTCGCCCGAGTAGTGGAAGCCGGCGAGGGTGCGCGTTCAGCCGGATGAATGGGGCGCTGTCAGGGCCCCTCTCGTGGAGGATAAAAATCATGCTTTTTCCCTCATTACACATCCCATGCGAGCTTGTAATGATAAAACCTCATCCAAATCACACATTGCAGCTCAATATTCAGTGAGGACAGGGCCTTTTTAAGTCGAAATGTGCAAAAAAGCATCCTATCGCTCTGAAACGGCTGTTTTGCTCTCCACCACATTTACTGTCAGACTGGCCGAATTAGACCGATTCTGCCTCTTTCTTGCCTCTACATGTGAAGAACAGGGTGCTTGTGAGCATATTGTGCAGTTTCAAGCAGGTAGCTGGCTTGGAACGGGACCGGTGGGGCAGAGCAATCCTAGCGGCTCGCCCGAGCAGTGGAAGCCGGCGAGGGTGCGCGTTCAGCCGGATGAATGGGGCGCTGTCAGGGCCCCTCTCGTGGAGGATAAAAATCATGCTTTTTCCCTCATTACACATCCCATGCGAGCTTGTAATGATAAAACCTCATCCAAATCACACATTGCAGCTCAATATTCAGTGAGGACAGGGCCTTTTTAAGTCGAAATGTGCAAAAAAGCGTCCTATCGCTCTGAAACGGCTGTTTTGCTCTCCACCACATTTACTGTCAGACTGGCCGAATTAGACCGATTCTGCCTCTTTCTTGCCTCTACATGTGAAGAACAGGGTGCTTGTGAGCATACTGTGCAGTTTCACGCAGGTAGCTGGCTTGGAACGGGACCGGTGGGGCAGAGCAATCCTAGCGGCTCGCCCGAGCAGTGGAAGCCGGCGAGGGTGCGCGTTCAGCCGGATGAATGGGGCGCTGTCAGGGCCCCTCTCGTGGAGGATAAAAATCATGCTTTTTCCCTCATTACACATCCCATGCGAGCTTGTAATGATAAAACCTCATCCAAATCACACATTGCAGCTCAATATTCAGTGAGGACAGGGCCTTTTTAAGTCGAAATGTGCAAAAAAGCATCCTATCGCTCTGAAACGGCTGTTTTGCTCTCCACCACATTTACTGTCAGACTGGCCGAATTAGACCGATTCTGCCTCTTTCTTGCCTCTGCATGTGAAGAACAGGGTGCTTGTGAGCATATTGTGCAGTTTCACGCAGGTAGCTGGCTTGGAACGGGACCGGTGGGGCAGAGCAATCCTAGCGGCTCGCCCGAGCAGTGGAAGCCGGCGAGGGTGCGCGTTCAGCCGGATGAATGGGGCGCTGTCAGGGCCCCTCTCGTGGAGGATAAAAATCATGCTTTTTCCCTCATTACACATCCCATGCGAGCTTGTAATGATAAAACCTCATCCAAATCACACATTGCAGCTCAATATTCAGTGAGGACAGGGCCTTTTTAAGTCGAAATGTGCAAAAAAGCATCCTATCGCTCTGAAACGGCTGTTTTGCTCTCCACCACATTTACTGTCAGACTGGCCGAATTAGACCGATTCTGCCTCTTTCTTGCCTCTACATGTGAAGAACAGGGTGCTTGTGAGCATATTGTGCAGTTTCAAGCAGGTAGCTGGTTTGGAACGGGACCGGTGGGGCAGAGCAATCCTAGCGGCTCGCCCGAGCAGTGGAAGCCGGCGAGGGTGCGCGTTCAGCCGGATGAATGGGGCGCTGTCAGGGCCCCTCTCGTGGAGGATAAAAATCATGCTTTTTCCCTCATTACACATCCCATGCGAGCTTGTAATGATAAGACCTCATCCAAATCACACATTGCAGCTCAATATTCAGTGAGGACAGGGCCTTTTTAAGTCGAAATGTGCAAAAAAGCATCCTATCGCTCTGAAACGGCTGTTTTGCTCTCCACCACATTTACTGTCAGACTGGCCGAATTAGACCGATTCTGCCTCTTTCTTGCCTCTGCATGTGAAGAACAGGGTGCTTGTGAGCATATTGTGCAGTTTCAAGCAGGTAGCTGGCTTGGAACGGGACCGGTGGGGCAGAGCAATCCTAGCGGCTCGCCCGAGCAGTCGAAGCCGGCGAGGGTGCGCGTTCAGCCGGATGAATGGGGCGCTGTCAGGGCCCCTCTCGTGGAGGATAAAAATCATGCTTTTTCCCTCATTACACATCCCATGCGAGCTTGTAATGATAAAACCTCATCCAAATCTCACATTGCAGCTCAATATTCAGTGAGGACAGGGCCTTTTTAAGTCGAAATGTGCAAAAAAGCATCCTATCGCTCTGAAACGGCTGTTTTGCTCTCCACCACATTTACTGTCAGACTGGCCGAATTAGACCGATTCTGCCTCTTTCTTGCCTCTGCATGTGAAGAACAGGGTGCTTGTGAGCATATTGTGCAGTTTCACGCAGGTAGCTGGCTTGGAACGGGACCGGTGGGGCAGAGCAATCCTAGCGGCTCGCCCGAGCAGTGGAAGCCGGCGAGGGTGCGCGTTCAGCCGGATGAATGGGGCGCTGTCAGGGCCCCTCTCGTGGAGGATAAAAATCATGCTTTTTCCCTCAGTACACATCCCATGCGAGCTTGTAATGACAAAACCTCATCCAAATCACACATTGCAGCTCAATATTCAGTGAGGACAGGGCCTTTTTAAGTCGAAATGTGCAAAAAAGCATCCTATCGCTCTGAAACGGCTGTTTTGCTCTCCACCACATTTACTGTCAGACTGGCCGAATTAGACCGATTCTGCCTCTTTCTTGCCTCTACATGTGAAGAACAGGGTGCTTGTGAGCATATTGTGCAGTTTCACGCAGGTAGCTGGCTTGGAACGGGACCGGTGGGGCAGAGCAATCCTAGCGGCTCGCCCGAGTAGTGGAAGCCGGCGAGGGTGCGCGTTCAGCCGGATGAATGGGGCGCTGTCAGGGCCCCTCTCGTGGAGGATAAAAATCATGCTTTTTCCCTCATTACACATCCCATGCGAGCTTGTAATGATAAAACCTCATCCAAATCACACATTGCAGCTCAATATTCAGTGAGGACAGGGCCTTTTTAAGTCGAAATGTGCAAAAAAGCATCCTATCGCTCTGAAACGGCTGTTTTGCTCTCCACCACATTTACTGTCAGACTGGCCGAATTAGACCGATTCTGCCTCTTTCTTGCCTCTGCATGTGAAGAACAGGGTGCTTGTGAGCATATTGTGCAGTTTCACGCAGGTAGCTGGCTTGGAACGGGACCGGTGGGGCAGAGCAATCCTAGCGGCTCGCCCGAGCAGTGGAAGCCGGCGAGGGTGCGCGTTCAGCCGGATGAATGGGGCGCTGTCAGGGCCCCTCTCGTGGAGGATAAAAATCATGCTTTTTCCCTCATTACACATCCCATGCGAGCTTGTAATGATAAAACCTCATCCAAATCACACATTGCAGCTCAATATTCAGTGAGGACAGGGCCTTTTTAAGTCGAAATGTGCAAAAAAGCATCCTATCGCTCTGAAACGGCTGTTTTGCTCTCCACCACATTTACTGTCAGACTGGCCGAATTAGACCGATTCTGCCTCTTTCTTGCCTCTGCATGTGAAGAACAGGGTGCTTGTGAGCATATTGTGCAGTTTCACGCAGGTAGCTGGCTTGGAACGGGACCGGTGGGGCAGAGCAATCCTAGCGGCTCGCCCGAGCAGTGGAAGCCGGCGAGGGTGCGCGTTCAGCCGGATGAATGGGGCGCTGTCAGGGCCCCTCTCGTGGAGGATAAAAATCATGCTTTTTCCCTCATTACACATCCCATGCGAGCTTGTAATGATAAAACCTCATCCAAATCACACATTGCAGCTCAATATTCAGTGAGGACAGGGCCTTTTTAAGTCGAAATGTGCAAAAAAGCATCCTATCGCTCTGAAACGGCTGTTTTGCTCTCCACCACATTTACTGTCAGACTGGCCGAATTAGACCGATTCTGCCTCTTTCTTGCCTCTGCATGTGAAGAACAGGGTGCTTGTGAGCATATTGTGCAGTTTCACGCAGGTAGCTGGCTTGGAACGGGACCGGTGGGGCAGAGCAATCCTAGCGGCTCGCCCGAGCAGTGGAAGCCGGCGAGGGTGCGCGTTCAGCCGGATGAATGGGGCGCTGTCAGGGCCCCTCTCGTGGAGGATAAAAATCATGCTTTTTCCCTCATTACACATCCCATGCGAGCTTGTAATGATAAAACCTCATCCAAATCACACATTGCAGCTCAATATTCAGTGAGGACAGGGCCTTTTTAAGTCGAAATGTGCAAAAAAGCATCCTATCGCTCTGAAACGGCTGTTTTGCTCTCCACCACATTTACTGTCAGACTGGCCGAATTAGACCGATTCTGCCTCTTTCTTGCCTCTGCATGTGAAGAACAGGGTGCTTGTGAGCATATTGTGCAGTTTCACGCAGGTAGCTGGCTTGGAACGGGACCGGTGGGGCAGAGCAATCCTAGCGGCTCGCCCGAGCAGTGGAAGCCGGCGAGGGTGCGCGTTCAGCCGGATGAATGGGGCGCTGTCAGGGCCCCTCTCGTGGAGGATAAAAATCATGCTTTTTCCCTCATTACACATCCCATGCGAGCTTGTAATGATAAAACCTCATCCAAATCACACATTGCAGCTCAATATTCAGTGAGGACAGGGCCTTTTTAAGTCGAAATGTGCAAAAAAGCATCCTATCGCTCTGAAACGGCTGTTTTGCTCTCCACCACATTTACTGTCAGACTGGCCGAATTAGACCGATTCTGCCTCTTTCTTGCCTCTACATGTGAAGAACAGGGTGCTTGTGAGCATATTGTGCAGTTTCAAGCAGGTAGCTGGTTTGGAACGGGACCGGTGGGGCAGAGCAATCCTAGCGGCTCGCCCGAGCAGTGGAAGCCGGCGAGGGTGCGCGTTCAGCCGGATGAATGGGGCGCTGTCAGGGCCCCTCTCGTGGAGGATAAAAATCATGCTTTTTCCCTCATTACACATCCCATGCGAGCTTGTAATGATAAAACCTCATCCAAATCACACATTGCAGCTCAATATTCAGTGAGGACAGGGCCTTTTTAAGTCGAAATGTGCAAAAAAGCATCCTATCGCTCTGAAACGGCTGTTTTGCTCTCCACCACATTTACTGTCAGACTGGCCGAATTAGACCGATTCTGCCTCTTTCTTGCCTCTGCATGTGAAGAACAGGGTGCTTGTGAGCATATTGTGCAGTTTCACGCAGGTAGCTGGCTTGGAACGGGACCGGTGGGGCAGAGCAATCCTAGCGGCTCGCCCGAGCAGTGGAAGCCGGCGAGGGTGCGCGTTCAGCCGGATGAATGGGGCGCTGTCAGGGCCCCTCTCGTGGAGGATAAAAATCATGCTTTTTCCCTCATTACACATCCCATGCGAGCTTGTAATGATAAAACCTCATCCAAATCACACATTGCAGCTCAATATTCAGTGAGGACATGGCCTTTTTAAGTCGAAATGTGCAAAAAAGCATCCTATCGCTCTGAAACGGCTGTTTTGCTCTCCACCACATTTACTGTCAGACTGGCCGAATTAGACCGATTCTGCCTCTTTCTTGCTTCTACATGTGAAGAACAGGGTGCTTGTGAGCATACTGTGCAGTTTCACGCAGGTAGCTGTCTTGGAACGGGACCGGTGGGGCAGAGCAATCCTAGCGGCTCGCCCGAGCAGTGGAAGCCGGCGAGGGTGCGCGTTCAGCCGGATGAATGGGGCGCTGTCAGGGCCCCTCTCGTGGAGGATAAAAATCATGCTTTTTCCCTCATTACACATCCCATGCGAGCTTGTAATGATAAAACCTCATCCAAATCACACATTGCAGCTCAATATTCAGTGAGGACAGGGCCTTTTTAAGTCGAAATGTGCAAAAAAGCAACCTATCGCTCTGAAACGGCTGTTTTGCTCTCCACCACATTTACTGTCAGACTGGCCGAATTAGACCGATTCTGCCTCTTTCTTGCCTCTACATGTGAAGAACAGGGTGCTTGTGAGCATACTGTGCAGTTTCACGCAGGTAGCTGGCTTGGAACGGGACCGGTGGGGCAGAGCAATCCTAGCGGCTCGCCCGAGCAGTGGAAGCCGGCGAGGGTGCGCGTTCAGCCGGATGAATGGGGCGCTGTCAGGGCCCCTCTCGTGGAGGATAAAAATCATGCTTTTTCCCTCATTACACATCCCATGCGAGCTTGTAATGATAAAACCTCATCCAAATCACACATTGCAGCTCAATATTCAGTGAGGACAGGGCCTTTTTAAGTCGAAATGTGCAAAAAAGCATCCTATCGCTCTGAAACGGCTGTTTTGCTCTCCACCACATTTACTGTCAGACTGGCCGAATTAGACCGATTCTGCCTCTTTCTTGCCTCTGCATGTGAAGAACAGGGTGCTTGTGAGCATATTGTGCAGTTTCACGCAGGTAGCTGGCTTGGAACGGGACCGGTGGGGCAGAGCAATCCTAGCGGCTCGCCCGAGCAGTGGAAGCCGGCGAGGGTGCGCGTTCAGCCGGATGAATGGGGCGCTGTCAGGGCCCCTCTCGTGGAGGATAAAAATCATGCTTTTTCCCTCATTACACATCCCATGCGAGCTTGTAATGATAAAACCTCATCCAAATCACACATTGCAGCTCAATATTCAGTGAGGACAGGGCCTTTTTAAGTCGAAATGTGCAAAAAAGCATCCTATCGCTCTGAAACGGCTGTTTTGCTCTCCACCACATTTACTGTCAGACTGGCCGAATTAGACCGATTCTGCCTCTTTCTTGCCTCTGCATGTGAAGAACAGGGTGCTTGTGAGCATATTGTGCAGTTTCACGCAGGTAGCTGGCTTGGAACGGGACCGGTGGGGCAGAGCAATCCTAGCGGCTCGCCCGAGCAGTGGAAGCCGGCGAGGGTGCGCGTTCAGCCGGATGAATGGGGCGCTGTCAGGGCCCCTCTCGTGGAGGATAAAAATCATGCTTTTTCCCTCATTACACATCCCATGCGAGCTTGTAATGATAAAAACTCATCCAAATCACACATTGCAGCTCAATATTCAGTGAGGACAGGGCCTTTTTAAGTCGAAATGTGCAAAAAAGCATCCTATCGCTCTGAAACGGCTGTTTTGCTCTCCACCACATTTACTGTCAGACTGGCCGAATTAGACCGATTCTGCCTCTTTCTTGCCTCTACATGTGAAGAACAGGGTGCTTGTGAGCATATTGTGCAGTTTCAAGCAGGTAGCTGGTTTGGAACGGGACCGGTGGGGCAGAGCAATCCTAGCGGCTCGCCCGAGCAGTGGAAGCCGGCGAGGGTGCGCGTTCAGCCGGATGAATGGGGCGCTGTCAGGGCCCCTCTCGTGGAGGATAAAAATCATGCTTTTTCCCTCATTACACATCCCATGCGAGCTTGTAATGATAAAACCTCATCCAAATCACACATTGCAGCTCAATATTCAGTGAGGACAGGGCCTTTTTAAGTCGAAATGTGCAAAAAAGCATCCTATCGCTCTGAAACGGCTGTTTTGCTCTCCACCACATTTACTGTCAGACTGGCCGAATTAGACCGATTCTGCCTCTTTCTTGCCTCTGCATGTGAAGAACAGGGTGCTTGTGAGCATATTGTGCAGTTTCAAGCAGGTAGCTGGCTTGGAACGGGACCGGTGGGGCAGAGCAATCCTAGCGGCTCGCCCGAGCAGTGGAAGCCGGCGAGGGTGCGCGTTCAGCCGTATGAATGGGGCGCTGTCAGGGCCCCTCTCGTGGAGGATAAAAATCATGCTTTTTCCCTCATTACACATCCCATGCGAGCTTGTAATGATAAAACCTCATCCAAATCTCACATTGCAGCTCAATATTCAGTGAGGACAGGGCCTTTTTAAGTCGAAATGTGCAAAAAAGCATCCTATCGCTCTGAAACGGCTGTTTTGCTCTCCACCACATTTACTGTCAGACTGGCCGAATTAGACCGATTCTGCCTCTTTCTTGCCTCTACATGTGAAGAACAGGGTGCTTGTGAGCATATTGTGCAGTTTCAAGCAGGTAGCTGGCTTGGAACGGGACCGGTGGGGAGGAGCAATCCTAGCGGCTCGCCCGAGCAGTGGAAGCCGGCGAGGGTGCGCGTTCAGCCGGATGAATGGGGCGCTGTCAGGGCCCCTCTCGTGGAGGATAAAAATCATGCTTTTTCCCTCATTACACATCCCATGCGAGCTTGTAATGATAAAACCTCATCCAAATCACACATTGCAGCTCAATATTCAGTGAGGACAGGGCCTTTTTAAGTCGAAATGTGCAAAAAAGCATCCTATCGCTCTGAAACGGCTGTTTTGCTCTCCACCACATTTACTGTCAGACTGGCCGAATTAGACCGATTCTGCCTCTTTCTTGCCTCTACATGTGAAGAACAGGGTGCTTGTGAGCATATTGTGCAGTTTCAATCAGGTAGCTGGCTTGGAACGGGACCGGTGGGGCAGAGCAATCCTAGCGGCTCGCCCGAGCAGTGGAAGCCGGCGAGGGTGCGCGTTCAGCCGGATGAATGGGGCGCTGTCAGGGCCCCTCTCGTGGAGGATAAAAATCATGCTTTTTCCCTCAGTACACATCCCATGCGAGCTTGTAATGACAAAACCTCATCCAAATCACACATTGCAGCTCAATATTCAGTGAGGACAGGGCCTTTTTAAGTCGAAATGTGCAAAAAAGCATCCTATCGCTCTGAAACGGCTGTTTTGCTCTCCACCACATTTACTGTCAGACTGGCCGAATTAGACCGATTCTGCCTCTTTCTTGCCTCTACATGTGAAGAACAGGGTGCTTGTGAGCATATTGTGCAGTTTCACGCAGGTAGCTGGCTTGGAACGGGACCGGTGGGGCAGAGCAATCCTAGCGGCTCGCCCGAGTAGTGGAAGCCGGCGAGGGTGCGCGTTCAGCCGGATGAATGGGGCGCTGTCAGGGCCCCTCTCGTGGAGGATAAAAATCATGCTTTTTCCCTCATTACACATCCCATGCGAGCTTGTAATGATAAAACCTCATCCAAATCACACATTGCAGCTCAATATTCAGTGAGGACAGGGCCTTTTTAAGTCGAAATGTGCAAAAAAGCATCCTATCGCTCTGAAACGGCTGTTTTGCTCTCCACCACATTTACTGTCAGACTGGCCGAATTAGACCGATTCTGCCTCTTTCTTGCCTCTACATGTGAAGAACAGGGTGCTTGTGAGCATATTGTGCAGTTTCAAGCAGGTAGCTGGCTTGGAACGGGACCGGTGGGGCAGAGCAATCCTAGCGGCTCGCCCGAGCAGTGGAAGCCGGCGAGGGTGCGCGTTCAGCCGGATGAATGGGGCGCTGTCAGGGCCCCTCTCGTGGAGGATAAAAATCATGCTTTTTCCCTCATTACACATCCCATGCGAGCTTGTAATGATAAAACCTCATCCAAATCACACATTGCAGCTCAATATTCAGTGAGGACAGGGCCTTTTTAAGTCGAAATGTGCAAAAAAGCGTCCTATCGCTCTGAAACGGCTGTTTTGCTCTCCACCACATTTACTGTCAGACTGGCCGAATTAGACCGATTCTGCCTCTTTCTTGCCTCTACATGTGAAGAACAGGGTGCTTGTGAGCATACTGTGCAGTTTCACGCAGGTAGCTGGCTTGGAACGGGACCGGTGGGGCAGAGCAATCCTAGCGGCTCGCCCGAGCAGTGGAAGCCGGCGAGGGTGCGCGTTCAGCCGGATGAATGGGGCGCTGTCAGGGCCCCTCTCGTGGAGGATAAAAATCATGCTTTTTCCCTCATTACACATCCCATGCGAGCTTGTAATGATAAAACCTCATCCAAATCACACATTGCAGCTCAATATTCAGTGAGGACAGGGCCTTTTTAAGTCGAAATGTGCAAAAAAGCATCCTATCGCTCTGAAACGGCTGTTTTGCTCTCCACCACATTTACTGTCAGACTGGCCGAATTAGACCGATTCTGCCTCTTTCTTGCCTCTGCATGTGAAGAACAGGGTGCTTGTGAGCATATTGTGCAGTTTCACGCAGGTAGCTGGCTTGGAACGGGACCGGTGGGGCAGAGCAATCCTAGCGGCTCGCCCGAGCAGTGGAAGCCGGCGAGGGTGCGCGTTCAGCCGGATGAATGGGGCGCTGTCAGGGCCCCTCTCGTGGAGGATAAAAATCATGCTTTTTCCCTCATTACACATCCCATGCGAGCTTGTAATGATAAAACCTCATCCAAATCACACATTGCAGCTCAATATTCAGTGAGGACAGGGCCTTTTTAAGTCGAAATGTGCAAAAAAGCATCCTATCGCTCTGAAACGGCTGTTTTGCTCTCCACCACATTTACTGTCAGACTGGCCGAATTAGACCGATTCTGCCTCTTTCTTGCCTCTACATGTGAAGAACAGGGTGCTTGTGAGCATATTGTGCAGTTTCAAGCAGGTAGCTGGTTTGGAACGGGACCGGTGGGGCAGAGCAATCCTAGCGGCTCGCCCGAGCAGTGGAAGCCGGCGAGGGTGCGCGTTCAGCCGGATGAATGGGGCGCTGTCAGGGCCCCTCTCGTGGAGGATAAAAATCATGCTTTTTCCCTCATTACACATCCCATGCGAGCTTGTAATGATAAAACCTCATCCAAATCACACATTGCAGCTCAATATTCAGTGAGGACAGGGCCTTTTTAAGTCGAAATGTGCAAAAAAGCATCCTATCGCTCTGAAACGGCTGTTTTGCTCTCCACCACATTTACTGTCAGACTGGCCGAATTAGACCGATTCTGCCTCTTTCTTGCCTCTGCATGTGAAGAACAGGGTGCTTGTGAGCATATTGTGCAGTTTCAAGCAGGTAGCTGGCTTGGAACGGGACCGGTGGGGCAGAGCAATCCTAGCGGCTCGCCCGAGCAGTGGAAGCCGGCGAGGGTGCGCGTTCAGCCGTATGAATGGGGCGCTGTCAGGGCCCCTCTCGTGGAGGATAAAAATCATGCTTTTTCCCTCATTACACATCCCATGCGAGCTTGTAATGATAAAACCTCATCCAAATCTCACATTGCAGCTCAATATTCAGTGAGGACAGGGCCTTTTTAAGTCGAAATGTGCAAAAAAGCATCCTATCGCTCTGAAACGGCTGTTTTGCTCTCCACCACATTTACTGTCAGACTGGCCGAATTAGACCGATTCTGCCTCTTTCTTGCCTCTGCATGTGAAGAACAGGGTGCTTGTGAGCATATTGTGCAGTTTCACGCAGGTAGCTGGCTTGGAACGGGACCGGTGGGGCAGAGCAATCCTAGCGGCTCGCCCGAGCAGTGGAAGCCGGCGAGGGTGCGCGTTCAGCCGGATGAATGGGGCGCTGTCAGGGCCCCTCTCGTGGAGGATAAAAATCATGCTTTTTCCCTCATTACACATCCCATGCGAGCTTGTAATGATAAAACCTCATCCAAATCACACATTGCAGCTCAATATTCAGTGAGGACATGGCCTTTTTAAGTCGAAATGTGCAAAAAAGCATCCTATCGCTCTGAAACGGCTGTTTTGCTCTCCACCACATTTACTGTCAGACTGGCCGAATTAGACCGATTCTGCCTCTTTCTTGCCTCTACATGTGAAGAACAGGGTGCTTGTGAGCATACTGTGCAGTTTCACGCAGGTAGCTGGCTTGGAACGGGACCGGTGGGGCAGAGCAATCCTAGCGGCTCGCCCGAGCAGTGGAAGCCGGCGAGGGTGCGCGTTCAGCCGGATGAATGGGGCGCTGTCAGGGCCCCTCTCGTGGAGGATAAAAATCATGCTTTTTCCCTCATTACACATCCCATGCGAGCTTGTAATGATAAAACCTCATCCAAATCACACATTGCAGCTCAATATTCAGTGAGGACAGGGCCTTTTTAAGTCGAAATGTGCAAAAAAGCAACCTATCGCTCTGAAACGGCTGTTTTGCTCTCCACCACATTTACTGTCAGACTGGCCGAATTAGACCGATTCTGCCTCTTTCTTGCCTCTACATGTGAAGAACAGGGTGCTTGTGAGCATACTGTGCAGTTTCACGCAGGTAGCTGGCTTGGAACGGGACCGGTGGGGCAGAGCAATCCTAGCGGCTCGCCCGAGCAGTGGAAGCCGGCGAGGGTGCGCGTTCAGCCGGATGAATGGGGCGCTGTCAGGGCCCCTCTCGTGGAGGATAAAAATCATGCTTTTTCCCTCATTACACATCCCATGCGAGCTTGTAATGATAAAACCTCATCCAAATCACACATTGCAGCTCAATATTCAGTGAGGACAGGGCCTTTTTAAGTCGAAATGTGCAAAAAAGCATCCTATCGCTCTGAAACGGCTGTTTTGCTCTCCACCACATTTACTGTCAGACTGGCCGAATTAGACCGATTCTGCCTCTTTCTTGCCTCTACATGTGAAGAACAGGGTGCTTGTGAGCATATTGTGCAGTTTCAAGCAGGTAGCTGGCTTGGAACGGGACCGGTGGGGAGGAGCAATCCTAGCGGCTCGCCCGAGCAGTGGAAGCCGGCGAGGGTGCGCGTTCAGCCGGATGAATGGGGCGCTGTCAGGGCCCCTCTCGTGGAGGATAAAAATCATGCTTTTTCCCTCATTACACATCCCATGCGAGCTTGTAATGATAAAACCTCATCCAAATCACACATTGCAGCTCAATATTCAGTGAGGACAGGGCCTTTTTAAGTCGAAATGTGCAAAAAAGCATCCTATCGCTCTGAAACGGCTGTTTTGCTCTCCACCACATTTACTGTCAGACTGGCCGAATTAGACCGATTCTGCCTCTTTCTTGCCTCTACATGTGAAGAACAGGGTGCTTGTGAGCATATTGTGCAGTTTCAATCAGGTAGCTGGCTTGGAACGGGACCGGTGGGGCAGAGCAATCCTAGCGGCTCGCCCGAGCAGTGGAAGCCGGCGAGGGTGCGCGTTCAGCCGGATGAATGGGGCGCTGTCAGGGCCCCTCTCGTGGAGGATAAAAATCATGCTTTTTCCCTCAGTACACATCCCATGCGAGCTTGTAATGACAAAACCTCATCCAAATCACACATTGCAGCTCAATATTCAGTGAGGACAGGGCCTTTTTAAGTCGAAATGTGCAAAAAAGCATCCTATCGCTCTGAAACGGCTGTTTTGCTCTCCACCACATTTACTGTCAGACTGGCCGAATTAGACCGATTCTGCCTCTTTCTTGCCTCTACATGTGAAGAACAGGGTGCTTGTGAGCATATTGTGCAGTTTCACGCAGGTAGCTGGCTTGGAACGGGACCGGTGGGGCAGAGCAATCCTAGCGGCTCGCCCGAGTAGTGGAAGCCGGCGAGGGTGCGCGTTCAGCCGGATGAATGGGGCGCTGTCAGGGCCCCTCTCGTGGAGGATAAAAATCATGCTTTTTCCCTCATTACACATCCCATGCGAGCTTGTAATGATAAAACCTCATCCAAATCACACATTGCAGCTCAATATTCAGTGAGGACAGGGCCTTTTTAAGTCGAAATGTGCAAAAAAGCATCCTATCGCTCTGAAACGGCTGTTTTGCTCTCCACCACATTTACTGTCAGACTGGCCGAATTAGACCGATTCTGCCTCTTTCTTGCCTCTACATGTGAAGAACAGGGTGCTTGTGAGCATATTGTGCAGTTTCAAGCAGGTAGCTGGCTTGGAACGGGACCGGTGGGGCAGAGCAATCCTAGCGGCTCGCCCGAGCAGTGGAAGCCGGCGAGGGTGCGCGTTCAGCCGGATGAATGGGGCGCTGTCAGGGCCCCTCTCGTGGAGGATAAAAATCATGCTTTTTCCCTCATTACACATCCCATGCGAGCTTGTAATGATAAAACCTCATCCAAATCACACATTGCAGCTCAATATTCAGTGAGGACAGGGCCTTTTTAAGTCGAAATGTGCAAAAAAGCGTCCTATCGCTCTGAAACGGCTGATTTGCTCTCCACCACATTTACTGTCAGACTGGCCGAATTAGACCGATTCTGCCTCTTTCTTGCCTCTACATGTGAAGAACAGGGTGCTTGTGAGCATACTGTGCAGTTTCACGCAGGTAGCTGGCTTGGAACGGGACCGGTGGGGCAGAGCAATCCTAGCGGCTCGCCCGAGCAGTGGAAGCCGGCGAGGGTGCGCGTTCAGCCGGATGAATGGGGCGCTGTCAGGGCCCCTCTCGTGGAGGATAAAAATCATGCTTTTTCCCTCATTACACATCCCATGCGAGCTTGTAATGATAAAACCTCATCCAAATCACACATTGCAGCTCAATATTCAGTGAGGACAGGGCCTTTTTAAGTCGAAATGTGCAAAAAAGCATCCTATCGCTCTGAAACGGCTGTTTTGCTCTCCACCACATTTACTGTCAGACTGGCCGAATTAGACCGATTCTGCCTCTTTCTTGCCTCTGCATGTGAAGAACAGGGTGCTTGTGAGCATATTGTGCAGTTTCACGCAGGTAGCTGGCTTGGAACGGGACCGGTGGGGCAGAGCAATCCTAGCGGCTCGCCCGAGCAGTGGAAGCCGGCGAGGGTGCGCGTTCAGCCGGATGAATGGGGCGCTGTCAGGGCCCCTCTCGTGGAGGATAAAAATCATGCTTTTTCCCTCATTACACATCCCATGCGAGCTTGTAATGATAAAACCTCATCCAAATCACACATTGCAGCTCAATATTCAGTGAGGACAGGGCCTTTTTAAGTCGAAATGTGCAAAAAAGCATCCTATCGCTCTGAAACGGCTGTTTTGCTCTCCACCACATTTACTGTCAGACTGGCCGAATTAGACTTATTCTGCCTCTTTCTTGCCTCTGCATGTGAAGAACAGGGTGCTTGTGAGCATATTGTGCAGTTTCAAGCAGGTAGCTGGCTTGGAACGGGACCGGTGGGGAGGAGCAATCCTAGCGGCTCGCCCGAGCAGTGGAAGCCGGCGAGGGTGCGCGTTCAGCCGGATGAATGGGGCGCTGTCAGGGCCCCTCTCGTGGAGGATAAAAATCATGCTTTTTCCCTCATTACACATCCCATGCGAGCTTGTAATGATAAAACCTCATCCAAATCACACATTGCAGCTCAATATTCAGTGAGGACAGGGCCTTTTTAAGTCGAAATGTGCAAAAAAGCATCCTATCGCTCTGAAACGGCTGTTTTGCTCTCCACCACATTTACTGTCAGACTGGCCGAATTAGACCGATTCTGCCTCTTTCTTGCCTCTACATGTGAAGAACAGGGTGCTTGTGAGCATATTGTGCAGTTTCAAGCAGGTAGCTGGTTTGGAACGGGACCGGTGGGGCAGAGCAATCCTAGCGGCTCGCCCGAGCAGTGGAAGCCGGCGAGGGTGCGCGTTCAGCCGGATGAATGGGGCGCTGTCAGGGCCCCTCTCGTGGAGGATAAAAATCATGCTTTTTCCCTCATTACACATCCCATGCGAGCTTGTAATGATAAAACCTCATCCAAATCACACATTGCAGCTCAATATTCAGTGAGGACAGGGCCTTTTTAAGTCGAAATGTGCAAAAAAGCATCCTATCGCTCTGAAACGGCTGTTTTGCTCTCCACCACATTTACTGTCAGACTGGCCGAATTAGACCGATTCTGCCTCTTTCTTGCCTCTGCATGTGAAGAACAGGGTGCTTGTGAGCATATTGTGCAGTTTCAAGCAGGTAGCTGGCTTGGAACGGGACCGGTGGGGCAGAGCAATCCTAGCGGCTCGCCCGAGCAGTGGAAGCCGGCGAGGGTGCGCGTTCAGCCGGATGAATGGGGCGCTGTCAGGGCCCCTCTCGTGGAGGATAAAAATCATGCTTTTTCACTCATTACACATCCCATGCGAGCTTGTAATGATAAAACCTCATCCAAATCTCACATTGCAGCTCAATATTCAGTGAGGACAGGGCCTTTTTAAGTCGAAATGTGCAAAAAAGCATCCTATCGCTCTGAAACGGCTGTTTTGCTCTCCACCACATTTACTGTCAGACTGGCCGAATTAGACCGATTCTGCCTCTTTCTTGCCTCTGCATGTGAAGAACAGGGTGCTTGTGAGCATATTGTGCAGTTTCACGCAGGTAGCTGGCTTGGAACGGGACCGGTGGGGCAGAGCAATCCTAGCGGCTCGCCCGAGCAGTGGAAGCCGGCGAGGGTGCGCGTTCAGCCGGATGAATGGGGCGCTGTCAGGGCCCCTCTCGTGGAGGATAAAAATCATGCTTTTTCCCTCATTACACATCCCATGCGAGCTTGTAATGATAAAACCTCATCCAAATCACACATTGCAGCTCAATATTCAGTGAGGACATGGCCTTTTTAAGTCGAAATGTGCAAAAAAGCATCCTATCGCTCTGAAACGGCTGTTTTGCTCTCCACCACATTTACTGTCAGACTGGCCGAATTAGACCGATTCTGCCTCTTTCTTGCCTCTACATGTGAAGAACAGGGTGCTTGTGAGCATACTGTGCAGTTTCACGCAGGTAGCTGGCTTGGAACGGGACCGGTGGGGCAGAGCAATCCTAGCGGCTCGCCCGAGCAGTGGAAGCCGGCGAGGGTGCGCGTTCAGCCGGATGAATGGGGCGCTGTCAGGGCCCCTCTCGTGGAGGATAAAAATCATGCTTTTTCCCTCATTACACATCCCATGCGAGCTTGTAATGATAAAACCTCATCCAAATCACACATTGCAGCTCAATATTCAGTGAGGACAGGGCCTTTTTAAGTCGAAATGTGCAAAAAAGCAACCTATCGCTCTGAAACGGCTGTTTTGCTCTCCACCACATTTACTGTCAGACTGGCCGAATTAGACCGATTCTGCCTCTTTCTTGCCTCTACATGTGAAGAACAGGGTGCTTGTGAGCATACTGTGCAGTTTCACGCAGGTAGCTGGCTTGGAACGGGACCGGTGGGGCAGAGCAATCCTAGCGGCTCGCCCGAGCAGTGGAAGCCGGCGAGGGTGCGCGTTCAGCCGGATGAATGGGGCGCTGTCAGGGCCCCTCTCGTGGAGGATAAAAATCATGCTTTTTCCCTCATTACACATCCCATGCGAGCTTGTAATGATAAAACCTCATCCAAATCACACATTGCAGCTCAATATTCAGTGAGGACAGGGCCTTTTTAAGTCGAAATGTGCAAAAAAGCATCCTATCGCTCTGAAACGGCTGTTTTGCTCTCCACCACATTTACTGTCAGACTGGCCGAATTAGACCGATTCTGCCTCGTTCTTGCCTCTACATGTGAAGAACAGGGTGCTTGTGAGCATATTGTGCAGTTTCAAGCAGGTAGCTGGCTTGGAACGGGACCGGTGGGGAGGAGCAATCCTAGCGGCTCGCCCGAGCAGTGGAAGCCGGCGAGGGTGCGCGTTCAGCCGGATGAATGGGGCGCTGTCAGGGCCCCTCTCGTGGAGGATAAAAATCATGCTTTTTCCCTCATTACACATCCCATGCGAGCTTGTAATGATAAAACCTCATCCAAATCACACATTGCAGCTCAATATTCAGTGAGGACAGGGCCTTTTTAAGTCGAAATGTGCAAAAAAGCATCCTATCGCTCTGAAACGGCTGTTTTGCTCTCCACCACATTTACTGTCAGACTGGCCGAATTAGACCGATTCTGCCTCTTTCTTGCCTCTACATGTGAAGAACAGGGTGCTTGTGAGCATATTGTGCAGTTTCAAGCAGGTAGCTGGCTTGGAACGGGACCGGTGGGGCAGAGCAATCCTAGCGGCTCGCCCGAGCAGTGGAAGCCGGCGAGGGTGCGCGTTCAGCCGGATGAATGGGGCGCTGTCAGGGCCCCTCTCGTGGAGGATAAAAATCATGCTTTTTCCCTCATTACACATCCCATGCGAGCTTGTAATGATAAAACCTCATCCAAATCACACATTGCAGCTCAATATTCAGTGAGGACAGGGCCTTTTTAAGTCGAAATGTGCAAAAAAGCGTCCTATCGCTCTGAAACGGCTGTTTTGCTCTCCACCACATTTACTGTCAGACTGGCCGAATTAGACCGATTCTGCCTCTTTCTTGCCTCTACATGTGAAAAACAGGGTGCTTGTGAGCATACTGTGCAGTTTCACGCAGGTAGCTGGCTTGGAACGGGACCGGTGGGGCAGAGCAATCCTAGCGGCTCGCCCGAGCAGTGGAAGCCGGCGAGGGTGCGCGTTCAGCCGGATGAATGGGGCGCTGTCAGGGCCCCTCTCGTGGAGGATAAAAATCATGCTTTTTCCCTCATTACACATCCCATGCGAGCTTGTAATGATAAAACCTCATCCAAATCACACATTGCAGCTCAATATTCAGTGAGGACAGGGCCTTTTTAAGTCGAAATGTGCAAAAAAGCATCCTATCGCTCTGAAACGGCTGTTTTGCTCTCCACCACATTTACTGTCAGACTGGCCGAATTAGACCGATTCTGCCTCTTTCTTGCCTCTGCATGTGAAGAACAGGGTGCTTGTGAGCATATTGTGCAGTTTCACGCAGGTAGCTGGCTTGGAACGGGACCGGTGGGGCAGAGCAATCCTAGCGGCTCGCCCGAGCAGTGGAAGCCGGCGAGGGTGCGCGTTCAGCCGGATGAATGGGGCGCTGTCAGGGCCCCTCTCGTGGAGGATAAAAATCATGCTTTTTCCCTCATTACACATCCCATGCGAGCTTGTAATGATAAAACCTCATCCAAATCACACATTGCAGCTCAATATTCAGTGAGGACAGGGCCTTTTTAAGTCGAAATGTGCAAAAAAGCATCCTATCGCTCTGAAACGGCTGTTTTGCTCTCCACCACATTTACTGTCAGACTGGCCGAATTAGACCGATTCTGCCTCTTTCTTGCCTCTACATGTGAAGAACAGGGTGCTTGTGAGCATACTGTGCAGTTTCACGCAGGTAGCTGGCTTGGAACGGGACCGGTGGGGCAGAGCAATCCTAGCGGCTCGCCCGAGCAGTGGAAGCCGGCGAGGGTGCGCGTTCAGCCGGATGAATGGGGCGCTGTCAGGGCCCCTCTCGTGGAGGATAAAAATCATGCTTTTTCCCTCATTACACATCCCATGCGAGCTTGTAATGATAAAACCTCATCCAAATCACACATTGCAGCTCAATATTCAGTGAGGACAGGGCCTTTTTAAGTCGAAATGTGCAAAAAAGCATCCTATCGCTCTGAAACGGCTGTTTTGCTCTCCACCACATTTACTGTCAGACTGGCCGAATTAGACCGATTCTGCCTCTTTCTTGCCTCTGCATGTGAAGAACAGGGTGCTTGTGAGCATATTGTGCAGTTTCACGCAGGTAGCTGGCTTGGAACGGGACCGGTGGGGCAGAGCAATCCTAGCGGCTCGCCCGAGCAGTGGAAGCCGGCGAGGGTGCGCGTTCAGCCGGATGAATGGGGCGCTGTCAGGGCCCCTCTCGTGGAGGATAAAAATCATGCTTTTTCCCTCATTACACATCCCATGCGAGCTTGTAATGATAAAACCTCATCCAAATCACACATTGCAGCTCAATATTCAGTGAGGACAGGGCCTTTTTAAGTCGAAATGTGCAAAAAAGCATCCTATCGCTCTGAAACGGCTGTTTTGCTCTCCACCACATTTACTGTCAGACTGGCCGAATTAGACCGATTCTGCCTCTTTCTTGCCTCTGCATGTGAAGAACAGGGTGCTTGTGAGCATATTGTGCAGTTTCAAGCAGGTAGCTGGCTTGGAACGGGACCGGTGGGGCAGAGCAATCCTAGCGGCTCGCCCGAGCAGTGGAAGCCGGCGAGGGTGCGCGTTCAGCCGGATGAATGGGGCGCTGTCAGGGCCCCTCTCGTGGAGGATAAAAATCATGCTTTTTCCCTCATTACACATCCCATGCGAGCTTGTAATGATAAAACCTCATCCAAATCACACATTGCAGCTCAATATTCAGTGAGGACAGGGCCTTTTTAAGTCGAAATGTGCAAAAAAGCATCCTATCGCTCTGAAACGGCTGTTTTGCTCTCCACCACATTTACTGTCAGACTGGCCGAATTAGACCGATTCTGCCTCTTTCTTGCCTCTACATGTGAAGAACAGGGTGCTTGTGAGCATATTGTGCAGTTTCAAGCAGGTAGCTGGCTTGGAACGGGACCGGTGGGGAGGAGCAATCCTAGCGGCTCGCCCGAGCAGTGGAAGCCGGCGAGGGTGCGCGTTCAGCCGGATGAATGGGGCGCTGTCAGGGCCCCTCTCGTGGAGGATAAAAATCATGCTTTTTCCCTCATTACACATCCCATGCGAGCTTGTAATGATAAAACCTCATCCAAATCACACATTGCAGCTCAATATTCAGTGAGGACAGGGCCTTTTTAAGTCGAAATGTGCAAAAAAGCATCCTATCGCTCTGAAACGGCTGTTTTGCTCTCCACCACATTTACTGTCAGACTGGCCGAATTAGACCGATTCTGCCTCTTTCTTGCCTCTACATGTGAAGAACAGGGTGCTTGTGAGCATATTGTGCAGTTTCAAGCAGGTAGCTGGCTTGGAACGGGACCGGTGGGGCAGAGCAATCCTAGCGGCTCGCCCGAGCAGTGGAAGCCGGCGAGGGTGCGCGTTCAGCCGCATGAATGGGGCGCTGTCAGGGCCCCTCTCGTGGAGGATAAAAATCATGCTTTTTCCCTCATTACACATCCCATGCGAGCTTGTAATGATAAAACCTCATCCAAATCACACATTGCAGCTCAATATTCAGTGAGGACAGGGCCTTTTTAAGTCGAAATGTGCAAAAAAGCGTCCTATCGCTCTGAAACGGCTGTTTTGCTCTCCACCACATTTACTGTCAGACTGGCCGAATTAGACCGATTCTGCCTCTTTCTTGCCTCTACATGTGAAGAACAGGGTGCTTGTGAGCATACTGTGCAGTTTCACGCAGGTAGCTGGCTTGGAACGGGACCGGTGGGGCAGAGCAATCCTAGCGGCTCGCCCGAGCAGTGGAAGCCGGCGAGGGTGCGCGTTCAGCCGGATGAATGGGGCGCTGTCAGGGCCCCTCTCGTGGAGGATAAAAATCATGCTTTTTCCCTCATTACACATCCCATGCGAGCTTGTAATGATAAAACCTCATCCAAATCACACATTGCAGCTCAATATTCAGTGAGGACAGGGCCTTTTTAAGTCGAAATGTGCAAAAAAGCATCCTATCGCTCTGAAACGGCTGTTTTGCTCTCCACCACATTTACTGTCAGACTGGCCGAATTAGACCGATTCTGCCTCTTTCTTGCCTCTGCATGTGAAGAACAGGGTGCTTGTGAGCATATTGTGCAGTTTCACGCAGGTAGCTGGCTTGGAACGGGACCGGTGGGGCAGAGCAATCCTAGCGGCTCGCCCGAGCAGTGGAAGCCGGCGAGGGTGCGCGTTCAGCCGGATGAATGGGGCGCTGTCAGGGCCCCTCTAGTGGAGGATAAAAATCATGCTTTTTCCCTCATTACACATCCCATGCGAGCTTGTAATGATAAAACCTCATCCAAATCACACATTGCAGCTCAATATTCAGTGAGGACAGGGCCTTTTTAAGTCGAAATGTGCAAAAAAGCGTCCTATCGCTCTGAAACGGCTGTTTTGCTCTCCACCACATTTACTGTCAGACTGGCCGAATTAGACCGATTCTGCCTCTTTCTTGCCTCTGCATGTGAAGAACAGGGTGCTTGTGAGCATATTGTGCAGTTTCACGCAGGTAGCTGGCTTGGAACGGGACCGGTGGGGCAGAGCAATCCTAGCGGCTCGCCCGAGCAGTGGAAGCCGGCGAGGGTGCGCGTTCAGCCGGATGAATGGGGCGCTGTCAGGGCCCCTCTCGTGGAGGATAAAAATCATGCTTTTTCCCTCATTACACATCCCATGCGAGCTTGTAATGATAAAACCTCATCCAAATCACACATTGCAGCTCAATATTCAGTGAGGACAGGGCCTTTTTAAGTCGAAATGTGCAAAAAAGCATCCTATCGCTCTGAAACGGCTGTTTTGCTCTCCACCACATTTACTGTCAGACTGGCCGAATTAGACCGATTCTGCCTCTTTCTTGCCTCTACATGTGAAGAACAGGGTGCTTGTGAGCATATTGTGCAGTTTCAAGCAGGTAGCTGGCTTGGAACGGGACCGGTGGGGAGGAGCAATCCTAGCGGCTCGCCCGAGCAGTGGAAGCCGGCGAGGGTGCGCGTTCAGCCGGATGAATGGGGCGCTGTCAGGGCCCCTCTCGTGGAGGATAAAAATCATGCTTTTTCCCTCATTACACATCCCATGCGAGCTTGTAATGATAAAACCTCATCCAAATCACACATTGCAGCTCAATATTCAGTGAGGACAGGGCCTTTTTAAGTCGAAATGTGCAAAAAAGCATCCTATCGCTCTGAAACGGCTGTTTTGCTCTCCACCACATTTACTGTCAGACTGGCCGAATTAGACCGATTCTGCCTCTTTCTTGCCTCTACATGTGAAGAACAGGGTGCTTGTGAGCATATTGTGCAGTTTCAAGCAGGTAGCTGGCTTGGAACGGGACCGGTGGGGCAGAGCAATCCTAGCGGCTCGCCCGAGCAGTGGAAGCCGGCGAGGGTGCGCGTTCAGCCGGATGAATGGGGCGCTGTCAGGGCCCCTCTCGTGGAGGATAAAAATCATGCTTTTTCCCTCATTACACATCCCATGCGAGCTTGTAATGATAAAACCTCATCCAAATCACACATTGCAGCTCAATATTCAGTGAGGACAGGGCCTTTTTAAGTCGAAATGTGCAAAAAAGCGTCCTATCGCTCTGAAACGGCTGTTTTGCTCTCCACCACATTTACTGTCAGACTGGCCGAATTAGACCGATTCTGCCTCTTTCTTGCCTCTGCATGTGAAGAACAGGGTGCTTGTGAGCATATTGTGCAGTTTCACGCAGGTAGCTGGCTTGGAACGGGACCGGTGGGGCAGAGCAATCCTAGCGGCTCGCCCGAGCAGTGGAAGCCGGCGAGGGTGCGCGTTCAGCCGGATGAATGGGGCGCTGTCAGGGCCCCTCTCGTGGAGGATAAAAATCATGCTTTTTCCCTCATTACACATCCCATGCGAGCTTGTAATGATAAAACCTCATCCAAATCACACATTGCAGCTCAATATTCAGTGAGGACAGGGCCTTTTTAAGTCGAAATGTGCAAAAAAGCATCCTATCGCTCTGAAACGGCTGTTTTGCTCTCCACCACATTTACTGTCAGACTGGCCGAATTAGACCGATTCTGCCTCTTTCTTGCCTCTACATGTGAAGAACAGGGTGCTTGTGAGCATATTGTGCAGTTTCAAGCAGGTAGCTGGCTTGGAACGGGACCGGTGGGGCAGAGCAATCCTAGCGGCTCGCCCGAGCAGTGGAAGCCGGCGAGGGTGCGCGTTCAGCCGGATGAATGGGGCGCTGTCAGGGCCCCTCTCGTGGAGGATAAAAATCATGCTTTTTCCCTCATTACACATCCCATGCGAGCTTGTAATGATAAAACCTCATCCAAATCACACATTGCAGCTCAATATTCAGTGAGGACAGGGCCTTTTTAAGTCGAAATGTGCAAAAAAGCATCCTATCGCTCTGAAACGGCTGTTTTGCTCTCCACCACATTTACTGTCAGACTGGCCGAATTAGACCGATTCTGCCTCTTTCTTGCCTCTGCATGTGAAGAACAGGGTGCTTGTGAGCATATTGTGCAGTTTCACGCAGGTAGCTGGCTTGGAACGGGACCGGTGGGGCAGAGCAATCCTAGCGGCTCGCCCGAGCAGTGGAAGCCGGCGAGGGTGCGCGTTCAGCCGGATGAATGGGGCGCTGTCAGGGCCCCTCTCGTGGAGGATAAAAATCATGCTTTTTCCCTCATTACACATCCCATGCGAGCTTGTAATGATAAAACCTCATCCAAATCACACATTGCAGCTCAATATTCAGTGAGGACAGGGCCTTTTTAAGTCGAAATGTGCAAAAAAGCATCCTATCGCTCTGAAACGGCTGTTTTGCTCTCCACCACATTTACTGTCAGACTGGCCGAATTAGACCGATTCTGCCTCTTTCTTGCCTCTGCATGTGAAGAACAGGGTGCTTGTGAGCATATTGTGCAGTTTCAAGCAGGTAGCTGGCTTGGAACGGGACCGGTGGGGCAGAGCAATCCTAGCGGCTCGCCCGAGCAGTGGAAGCCGGCGAGGGTGCGCGTTCAGCCGGATGAATGGGGCGCTGTCAGGGCCCCTCTCGTGGAGGATAAAAATCATGCTTTTTCCCTCATTACACATCCCATGCGAGCTTGTAATGATAAAACCTCATCCAAATCACACATTGCAGCTCAATATTCAGTGAGGACAGGGCCTTTTTAAGTCGAAATGTGCAAAAAAGCATCCTATCGCTCTGAAACGGCTGTTTTGCTCTCCACCACATTTACTGTCAGACTGGCCGAATTAGACCGATTCTGCCTCTTTCTTGCCTCTACATGTGAAGAACAGGGTGCTTGTGAGCATATTGTGCAGTTTCAAGCAGGTAGCTGGCTTGGAACGGGACCGGTGGGGAGGAGCAATCCTAGCGGCTCGCCCGAGCAGTGGAAGCCGGCGAGGGTGCGCGTTCAGCCGGATGAATGGGGCGCTGTCAGGGCCCCTCTCGTGGAGGATAAAAATCATGCTTTTTCCCTCATTACACATCCCATGCGAGCTTGTAATGATAAAACCTCATCCAAATCACACATTGCAGCTCAATATTCAGTGAGGACAGGGCCTTTTTAAGTCGAAATGTGCAAAAAAGCGTCCTATCGCTCTGAAACGGCTGTTTTGCTCTCCACCACATTTACTGTCAGACTGGCCGAATTAGACCGATTCTGCCTCTTTCTTGCCTCTACATGTGAAGAACAGGGTGCTTGTGAGCATACTGTGCAGTTTCACGCAGGTAGCTGGCTTGGAACGGGACCGGTGGGGCAGAGCAATCCTAGCGGCTCGCCCGAGCAGTGGAAGCCGGCGAGGGTGCGCGTTCAGCCGGATGAATGGGGCGCTGTCAGGGCCCCTCTCGTGGAGGATAAAAATCATGCTTTTTCCCTCATTACACATCCCATGCGAGCTTGTAATGATAAAACCTCATCCAAATCACACATTGCAGCTCAATATTCAGTGAGGACAGGGCCTTTTTAAGTCGAAATGTGCAAAAAAGCATCCTATCGCTCTGAAACGGCTGTTTTGCTCTCCACCACATTTACTGTCAGACTGGCCGAATTAGACCGATTCTGCCTCTTTCTTGCCTCTGCATGTGAAGAACAGGGTGCTTGTGAGCATATTGTGCAGTTTCACGCAGGTAGCTGGCTTGGAACGGGACCGGTGGGGCAGAGCAATCCTAGCGGCTCGCCCGAGCAGTGGAAGCCGGCGAGGGTGCGCGTTCAGCCGGATGAATGGGGCGCTGTCAGGGCCCCTCTAGTGGAGGATAAAAATCATGCTTTTTCCCTCATTACACATCCCATGCGAGCTTGTAATGATAAAACCTCATCCAAATCACACATTGCAGCTCAATATTCAGTGAGGACAGGGCCTTTTTAAGTCGAAATGTGCAAAAAAGCGTCCTATCGCTCTGAAACGGCTGTTTTGCTCTCCACCACATTTACTGTCAGACTGGCCGAATTAGACCGATTCTGCCTCTTTCTTGCCTCTGCATGTGAAGAACAGGGTGCTTGTGAGCATATTGTGCAGTTTCACGCAGGTAGCTGGCTTGGAACGGGACCGGTGGGGCAGAGCAATCCTAGCGGCTCGCCCGAGCAGTGGAAGCCGGCGAGGGTGCGCGTTCAGCCGGATGAATGGGG
Organism: Chelon labrosus; assembly: GCF_963514085.1. Classification (NCBI taxonomy): domain Eukaryota; kingdom Metazoa; phylum Chordata; class Actinopteri; order Mugiliformes; family Mugilidae; genus Chelon; species Chelon labrosus. The sequence goes on along the minus strand of NW_028181773.1, from coordinate 209,843 downwards.
CGCTGTCAGGGCCCCTCTCGTGGAGGATAAAAATCATGCTTTTTCCCTCATTACACATCCCATGCGAGCTTGTAATGATAAAACCTCATCCAAATCACACATTGCAGCTCAATATTCAGTGAGGACAGGGCCTTTTTAAGTCGAAATGTGCAAAAAAGCATCCTATCGCTCTGAAACGGCTGTTTTGCTCTCCACCACATTTACTGTCAGACTGGCCGAATTAGACCGATTCTGCCTCTTTCTTGCCTCTACATGTGAAGAACAGGGTGCTTGTGAGCATATTGTGCAGTTTCAAGCAGGTAGCTGGCTTGGAACGGGACCGGTGGGGAGGAGCAATCCTAGCGGCTCGCCCGAGCAGTGGAAGCCGGCGAGGGTGCGCGTTCAGCCGGATGAATGGGGCGCTGTCAGGGCCCCTCTCGTGGAGGATAAAAATCATGCTTTTTCCCTCATTACACATCCCATGCGAGCTTGTAATGATAAAACCTCATCCAAATCACACATTGCAGCTCAATATTCAGTGAGGACAGGGCCTTTTTAAGTCGAAATGTGCAAAAAAGCATCCTATCGCTCTGAAACGGCTGTTTTGCTCTCCACCACATTTACTGTCAGACTGGCCGAATTAGACCGATTCTGCCTCTTTCTTGCCTCTACATGTGAAGAACAGGGTGCTTGTGAGCATATTGTGCAGTTTCAAGCAGGTAGCTGGCTTGGAACGGGACCGGTGGGGCAGAGCAATCCTAGCGGCTCGCCCGAGCAGTGGAAGCCGGCGAGGGTGCGCGTTCAGCCGGATGAATGGGGCGCTGTCAGGGCCCCTCTCGTGGAGGATAAAAATCATGCTTTTTCCCTCATTACACATCCCATGCGAGCTTGTAATGATAAAACCTCATCCAAATCACACATTGCAGCTCAATATTCAGTGAGGACAGGGCCTTTTTAAGTCGAAATGTGCAAAAAAGCGTCCTATCGCTCTGAAACGGCTGTTTTGCTCTCCACCACATTTACTGTCAGACTGGCCGAATTAGACCGATTCTGCCTCTTTCTTGCCTCTGCATGTGAAGAACAGGGTGCTTGTGAGCATATTGTGCAGTTTCACGCAGGTAGCTGGCTTGGAACGGGACCGGTGGGGCAGAGCAATCCTAGCGGCTCGCCCGAGCAGTGGAAGCCGGCGAGGGTGCGCGTTCAGCCGGATGAATGGGGCGCTGTCAGGGCCCCTCTCGTGGAGGATAAAAATCATGCTTTTTCCCTCATTACACATCCCATGCGAGCTTGTAATGATAAAACCTCATCCAAATCACACATTGCAGCTCAATATTCAGTGAGGACAGGGCCTTTTTAAGTCGAAATGTGCAAAAAAGCATCCTATCGCTCTGAAACGGCTGTTTTGCTCTCCACCACATTTACTGTCAGACTGGCCGAATTAGACCGATTCTGCCTCTTTCTTGCCTCTACATGTGAAGAACAGGGTGCTTGTGAGCATATTGTGCAGTTTCAAGCAGGTAGCTGGCTTGGAACGGGACCGGTGGGGCAGAGCAATCCTAGCGGCTCGCCCGAGCAGTGGAAGCCGGCGAGGGTGCGCGTTCAGCCGCATGAATGGGGCGCTGTCAGGGCCCCTCTCGTGGAGGATAAAAATCATGCTTTTTCCCTCATTACACATCCCATGCGAGCTTGTAATGATAAAACCTCATCCAAATCACACATTGCAGCTCAATATTCAGTGAGGACAGGGCCTTTTTAAGTCGAAATGTGCAAAAAAGCGTCCTATCGCTCTGAAACGGCTGTTTTGCTCTCCACCACATTTACTGTCAGACTGGCCGAATTAGACCGATTCTGCCTCTTTCTTGCCTCTACATGTGAAGAACAGGGTGCTTGTGAGCATACTGTGCAGTTTCACGCAGGTAGCTGGCTTGGAACGGGACCGGTGGGGCAGAGCAATCCTAGCGGCTCGCCCGAGCAGTGGAAGCCGGCGAGGGTGCGCGTTCAGCCGGATGAATGGGGCGCTGTCAGGGCCCCTCTCGTGGAGGATAAAAATCATGCTTTTTCCCTCATTACACATCCCATGCGAGCTTGTAATGATAAAACCTCATCCAAATCACACATTGCAGCTCAATATTCAGTGAGGACAGGGCCTTTTTAAGTCGAAATGTGCAAAAAAGCATCCTATCGCTCTGAAACGGCTGTTTTGCTCTCCACCACATTTACTGTCAGACTGGCCGAATTAGACCGATTCTGCCTCTTTCTTGCCTCTGCATGTGAAGAACAGGGTGCTTGTGAGCATATTGTGCAGTTTCACGCAGGTAGCTGGCTTGGAACGGGACCGGTGGGGCAGAGCAATCCTAGCGGCTCGCCCGAGCAGTGGAAGCCGGCGAGGGTGCGCGTTCAGCCGGATGAATGGGGCGCTGTCAGGGCCCCTCTAGTGGAGGATAAAAATCATGCTTTTTCCCTCATTACACATCCCATGCGAGCTTGTAATGATAAAACCTCATCCAAATCACACATTGCAGCTCAATATTCAGTGAGGACAGGGCCTTTTTAAGTCGAAATGTGCAAAAAAGCGTCCTATCGCTCTGAAACGGCTGTTTTGCTCTCCACCACATTTACTGTCAGACTGGCCGAATTAGACCGATTCTGCCTCTTTCTTGCCTCTGCATGTGAAGAACAGGGTGCTTGTGAGCATATTGTGCAGTTTCACGCAGGTAGCTGGCTTGGAACGGGACCGGTGGGGCAGAGCAATCCTAGCGGCTCGCCCGAGCAGTGGAAGCCGGCGAGGGTGCGCGTTCAGCCGGATGAATGGGGCGCTGTCAGGGCCCCTCTCGTGGAGGATAAAAATCATGCTTTTTCCCTCATTACACATCCCATGCGAGCTTGTAATGATAAAACCTCATCCAAATCACACATTGCAGCTCAATATTCAGTGAGGACAGGGCCTTTTTAAGTCGAAATGTGCAAAAAAGCATCCTATCGCTCTGAAACGGCTGTTTTGCTCTCCACCACATTTACTGTCAGACTGGCCGAATTAGACCGATTCTGCCTCTTTCTTGCCTCTACATGTGAAGAACAGGGTGCTTGTGAGCATATTGTGCAGTTTCAAGCAGGTAGCTGGCTTGGAACGGGACCGGTGGGGAGGAGCAATCCTAGCGGCTCGCCCGAGCAGTGGAAGCCGGCGAGGGTGCGCGTTCAGCCGGATGAATGGGGCGCTGTCAGGGCCCCTCTCGTGGAGGATAAAAATCATGCTTTTTCCCTCATTACACATCCCATGCGAGCTTGTAATGATAAAACCTCATCCAAATCACACATTGCAGCTCAATATTCAGTGAGGACAGGGCCTTTTTAAGTCGAAATGTGCAAAAAAGCATCCTATCGCTCTGAAACGGCTGTTTTGCTCTCCACCACATTTACTGTCAGACTGGCCGAATTAGACCGATTCTGCCTCTTTCTTGCCTCTACATGTGAAGAACAGGGTGCTTGTGAGCATATTGTGCAGTTTCAAGCAGGTAGCTGGCTTGGAACGGGACCGGTGGGGCAGAGCAATCCTAGCGGCTCGCCCGAGCAGTGGAAGCCGGCGAGGGTGCGCGTTCAGCCGGATGAATGGGGCGCTGTCAGGGCCCCTCTCGTGGAGGATAAAAATCATGCTTTTTCCCTCATTACACATCCCATGCGAGCTTGTAATGATAAAACCTCATCCAAATCACACATTGCAGCTCAATATTCAGTGAGGACAGGGCCTTTTTAAGTCGAAATGTGCAAAAAAGCGTCCTATCGCTCTGAAACGGCTGTTTTGCTCTCCACCACATTTACTGTCAGACTGGCCGAATTAGACCGATTCTGCCTCTTTCTTGCCTCTGCATGTGAAGAACAGGGTGCTTGTGAGCATATTGTGCAGTTTCACGCAGGTAGCTGGCTTGGAACGGGACCGGTGGGGCAGAGCAATCCTAGCGGCTCGCCCGAGCAGTGGAAGCCGGCGAGGGTGCGCGTTCAGCCGGATGAATGGGGCGCTGTCAGGGCCCCTCTCGTGGAGGATAAAAATCATGCTTTTTCCCTCATTACACATCCCATGCGAGCTTGTAATGATAAAACCTCATCCAAATCACACATTGCAGCTCAATATTCAGTGAGGACAGGGCCTTTTTAAGTCGAAATGTGCAAAAAAGCATCCTATCGCTCTGAAACGGCTGTTTTGCTCTCCACCACATTTACTGTCAGACTGGCCGAATTAGACCGATTCTGCCTCTTTCTTGCCTCTACATGTGAAGAACAGGGTGCTTGTGAGCATATTGTGCAGTTTCAAGCAGGTAGCTGGCTTGGAACGGGACCGGTGGGGCAGAGCAATCCTAGCGGCTCGCCCGAGCAGTGGAAGCCGGCGAGGGTGCGCGTTCAGCCGGATGAATGGGGCGCTGTCAGGGCCCCTCTCGTGGAGGATAAAAATCATGCTTTTTCCCTCATTACACATCCCATGCGAGCTTGTAATGATAAAACCTCATCCAAATCACACATTGCAGCTCAATATTCAGTGAGGACAGGGCCTTTTTAAGTCGAAATGTGCAAAAAAGCATCCTATCGCTCTGAAACGGCTGTTTTGCTCTCCACCACATTTACTGTCAGACTGGCCGAATTAGACCGATTCTGCCTCTTTCTTGCCTCTGCATGTGAAGAACAGGGTGCTTGTGAGCATATTGTGCAGTTTCACGCAGGTAGCTGGCTTGGAACGGGACCGGTGGGGCAGAGCAATCCTAGCGGCTCGCCCGAGCAGTGGAAGCCGGCGAGGGTGCGCGTTCAGCCGGATGAATGGGGCGCTGTCAGGGCCCCTCTCGTGGAGGATAAAAATCATGCTTTTTCCCTCATTACACATCCCATGCGAGCTTGTAATGATAAAACCTCATCCAAATCACACATTGCAGCTCAATATTCAGTGAGGACAGGGCCTTTTTAAGTCGAAATGTGCAAAAAAGCATCCTATCGCTCTGAAACGGCTGTTTTGCTCTCCACCACATTTACTGTCAGACTGGCCGAATTAGACCGATTCTGCCTCTTTCTTGCCTCTGCATGTGAAGAACAGGGTGCTTGTGAGCATATTGTGCAGTTTCACGCAGGTAGCTGGCTTGGAACGGGACCGGTGGGGCAGAGCAATCCTAGCGGCTCGCCCGAGCAGTGGAAGCCGGCGAGGGTGCGCGTTCAGCCGGATGAATGGGGCGCTGTCAGGGCCCCTCTCGTGGAGGATAAAAATCATGCTTTTTCCCTCATTACACATCCCATGCGAGCTTGTAATGATAAAACCTCATCCAAATCACACATTGCAGCTCAATATTCAGTGAGGACAGGGCCTTTTTAAGTCGAAATGTGCAAAAAAGCATCCTATCGCTCTGAAACGGCTGTTTTGCTCTCCACCACATTTACTGTCAGACTGGCCGAATTAGACCGATTCTGCCTCTTTCTTGCCTCTACATGTGAAGAACAGGGTGCTTGTGAGCATATTGTGCAGTTTCAAGCAGGTAGCTGGTTTGGAACGGGACCGGTGGGGCAGAGCAATCCTAGCGGCTCGCCCGAGCAGTGGAAGCCGGCGAGGGTGCGCGTTCAGCCGGATGAATGGGGCGCTGTCAGGGCCCCTCTCGTGGAGGATAAAAATCATGCTTTTTCCCTCATTACACATCCCATGCGAGCTTGTAATGATAAAACCTCATCCAAATCACACATTGCAGCTCAATATTCAGTGAGGACATGGCCTTTTTAAGTCGAAATGTGCAAAAAAGCATCCTATCGCTCTGAAACGGCTGTTTTGCTCTCCACCACATTTACTGTCAGACTGGCCGAATTAGACCGATTCTGCCTCTTTCTTGCCTCTACATGTGAAGAACAGGGTGCTTGTGAGCATATTGTGCAGTTTCACGCAGGTAGCTGGCTTGGAACGGGACCGGTGGGGCAGAGCAATCCTAGCGGCTCGCCCGAGTAGTGGAAGCCGGCGAGGGTGCGCGTTCAGCCGGATGAATGGGGCGCTGTCAGGGCCCCTCTCGTGGAGGATAAAAATCATGCTTTTTCCCTCATTACACATCCCATGCGAGCTTGTAATGATAAAACCTCATCCAAATCACACATTGCAGCTCAATATTCAGTGAGGACAGGGCCTTTTTAAGTCGAAATGTGCAAAAAAGCAACCTATCGCTCTGAAACGGCTGTTTTGCTCTCCACCACATTTACTGTCAGACTGGCCGAATTAGACCGATTCTGCCTCTTTCTTGCCTCTACATGTGAAGAACAGGGTGCTTGTGAGCATACTGTGCAGTTTCACGCAGGTAGCTGGCTTGGAACGGGACCGGTGGGGCAGAGCAATCCTAGCGGCTCGCCCGAGCAGTGGAAGCCGGCGAGGGTGCGCGTTCAGCCGGATGAATGGGGCGCTGTCAGGGCCCCTCTCGTGGAGGATAAAAATCATGCTTTTTCCCTCATTACACATCCCATGCGAGCTTGTAATGATAAAACCTCATCCAAATCACACATTGCAGCTCAATATTCAGTGAGGACAGGGCCTTTTTAAGTCGAAATGTGCAAAAAAGCAACCTATCGCTCTGAAACGGCTGTTTTGCTCTCCACCACATTTACTGTCAGACTGGCCGAATTAGACCGATTCTGCCTCTTTCTTGCCTCTACATGTGAAGAACAGGGTGCTTGTGAGCATACTGTGCAGTTTCACGCAGGTAGCTGGCTTGGAACGGGACCGGTGGGGCAGAGCAATCCTAGCGGCTCGCCCGAGCAGTGGAAGCCGGCGAGGGTGCGCGTTCAGCCGGATGAATGGGGCGCTGTCAGGGCCCCTCTCGTGGAGGATAAAAATCATGCTTTTTCCCTCATTACACATCCCATGCGAGCTTGTAATGATAAAACCTCATCCAAATCACACATTGCAGCTCAATATTCAGTGAGGACAGGGCCTTTTTAAGTCGAAATGTGCAAAAAAGCATCCTATCGCTCTGAAACGGCTGTTTTGCTCTCCACCACATTTACTGTCAGACTGGCCGAATTAGACCGATTCTGCCTCTTTCTTGCCTCTACATGTGAAGAACAGGGTGCTTGTGAGCATATTGTGCAGTTTCAAGCAGGTAGCTGGCTTGGAACGGGACCGGTGGGGCAGAGCAATCCTAGCGGCTCGCCCGAGCAGTGGAAGCCGGCGAGGGTGCGCGTTCAGCCGGATGAATGGGGCGCTGTCAGGGCCCCTCTCGTGGAGGATAAAAATCATGCTTTTTCCCTCATTACACATCCCATGCGAGCTTGTAATGATAAAACCTCATCCAAATCACACATTGCAGCTCAATATTCAGTGAGGACAGGGCCTTTTTAAGTCGAAATGTGCAAAAAAGCGTCCTATCGCTCTGAAACGGCTGTTTTGCTCTCCACCACATTTACTGTCAGACTGGCCGAATTAGACCGATTCTGCCTCTTTCTTGCCTCTACATGTGAAGAACAGGGTGCTTGTGAGCATACTGTGCAGTTTCACGCAGGTAGCTGGCTTGGAACGGGACCGGTGGGGCAGAGCAATCCTAGCGGCTCGCCCGAGCAGTGGAAGCCGGCGAGGGTGCGCGTTCAGCCGGATGAATGGGGCGCTGTCAGGGCCCCTCTCGTGGAGGATAAAAATCATGCTTTTTCCCTCATTACACATCCCATGCGAGCTTGTAATGATAAAACCTCATCCAAATCACACATTGCAGCTCAATATTCAGTGAGGACAGGGCCTTTTTAAGTCGAAATGTGCAAAAAAGCATCCTATCGCTCTGAAACGGCTGTTTTGCTCTCCACCACATTTACTGTCAGACTGGCCGAATTAGACCGATTCTGCCTCTTTCTTGCCTCTGCATGTGAAGAACAGGGTGCTTGTGAGCATATTGTGCAGTTTCACGCAGGTAGCTGGCTTGGAACGGGACCGGTGGGGCAGAGCAATCCTAGCGGCTCGCCCGAGCAGTGGAAGCCGGCGAGGGTGCGCGTTCAGCCGGATGAATGGGGCGCTGTCAGGGCCCCTCTCGTGGAGGATAAAAATCATGCTTTTTCCCTCATTACACATCCCATGCGAGCTTGTAATGATAAAACCTCATCCAAATCACACATTGCAGCTCAATATTCAGTGAGGACAGGGCCTTTTTAAGTCGAAATGTGCAAAAAAGCATCCTATCGCTCTGAAACGGCTGTTTTGCTCTCCACCACATTTACTGTCAGACTGGCCGAATTAGACCGATTCTGCCTCTTTCTTGCCTCTGCATGTGAAGAACAGGGTGCTTGTGAGCATATTGTGCAGTTTCACGCAGGTAGCTGGCTTGGAACGGGACCGGTGGGGCAGAGCAATCCTAGCGGCTCGCCCGAGCAGTGGAAGCCGGCGAGGGTGCGCGTTCAGCCGGATGAATGGGGCGCTGTCAGGGCCCCTCTCGTGGAGGATAAAAATCATGCTTTTTCCCTCATTACACATCCCATGCGAGCTTGTAATGATAAAACCTCATCCAAATCACACATTGCAGCTCAATATTCAGTGAGGACAGGGCCTTTTTAAGTCGAAATGTGCAAAAAAGCATCCTATCGCTCTGAAACGGCTGTTTTGCTCTCCACCACATTTACTGTCAGACTGGCCGAATTAGACCGATTCTGCCTCTTTCTTGCCTCTGCATGTGAAGAACAGGGTGCTTGTGAGCATATTGTGCAGTTTCACGCAGGTAGCTGGCTTGGAACGGGACCGGTGGGGCAGAGCAATCCTAGCGGCTCGCCCGAGCAGTGGAAGCCGGCGAGGGTGCGCGTTCAGCCGGATGAATGGGGCGCTGTCAGGGCCCCTCTCGTGGAGGATAAAAATCATGCTTTTTCCCTCATTACACATCCCATGCGAGCTTGTAATGATAAAACCTCATCCAAATCACACATTGCAGCTCAATATTCAGTGAGGACAGGGCCTTTTTAAGTCGAAATGTGCAAAAAAGCATCCTATCGCTCTGAAACGGCTGTTTTGCTCTCCACCACATTTACTGTCAGACTGGCCGAATTAGACCGATTCTGCCTCTTTCTTGCCTCTGCATGTGAAGAACAGGGTGCTTGTGAGCATATTGTGCAGTTTCACGCAGGTAGCTGGCTTGGAACGGGACCGGTGGGGCAGAGCAATCCTAGCGGCTCGCCCGAGCAGTGGAAGCCGGCGAGGGTGCGCGTTCAGCCGGATGAATGGGGCGCTGTCAGGGCCCCTCTCGTGGAGGATAAAAATCATGCTTTTTCCCTCATTACACATCCCATGCGAGCTTGTAATGATAAAACCTCATCCAAATCACACATTGCAGCTCAATATTCAGTGAGGACAGGGCCTTTTTAAGTCGAAATGTGCAAAAAAGCATCCTATCGCTCTGAAACGGCTGTTTTGCTCTCCACCACATTTACTGTCAGACTGGCCGAATTAGACCGATTCTGCCTCTTTCTTGCCTCTACATGTGAAGAACAGGGTGCTTGTGAGCATATTGTGCAGTTTCAAGCAGGTAGCTGGTTTGGAACGGGACCGGTGGGGCAGAGCAATCCTAGCGGCTCGCCCGAGCAGTGGAAGCCGGCGAGGGTGCGCGTTCAGCCGGATGAATGGGGCGCTGTCAGGGCCCCTCTCGTGGAGGATAAAAATCATGCTTTTTCCTTCATTACACATCCCATGCGAGCTTGTAATGATAAAACCTCATCCAAATCACACATTGCAGCTCAATATTCAGTGAGGACAGGGCCTTTTTAAGTCGAAATGTGCAAAAAAGCATCCTATCGCTCTGAAACGGCTGTTTTGCTCTCCACCACATTTACTGTCAGACTGGCCGAATTAGACCGATTCTGCCTCTTTCTTGCCTCTGCATGTGAAGAACAGGGTGCTTGTGAGCATATTGTGCAGTTTCAAGCAGGTAGCTGGCTTGGAACGGGACCGGTGGGGCAGAGCAATCCTAGCGGCTCGCCCGAGCAGTGGAAGCCGGCGAGGGTGCGCGTTCAGCCGGATGAATGGGGCGCTGTCAGGGCCCCACTCGTGGAGGATAAAAATCATGCTTTTTCCCTCAGTACACATCCCATGCGAGCTTGTAATGACAAAACCTCATCCAAATCACACATTGCAGCTCAATATTCAGTGAGGACAGGGCCTTTTTAAGTCGAAATGTGCAAAAAAGCATCCTATCGCTCTGAAACGGCTGTTTTGCTCTCCACCACATTTACTGTCAGACTGGCCGAATTAGACCGATTCTGCCTCTTTCTTGCCTCTACATGTGAAGAACAGGGTGCTTGTGAGCATATTGTGCAGTTTCACGCAGGTAGCTGGCTTGGAACGGGACCGGTGGGGCAGAGCAATCCTAGCGGCTCGCCCGAGTAGTGGAAGCCGGCGAGGGTGCGCGTTCAGCCGGATGAATGGGGCGCTGTCAGGGCCCCTCTCGTGGAGGATAAAAATCATGCTTTTTACCTCATTACACATCCCATGCGAGCTTGTAATGATAAAACCTCATCCAAATCACACATTGCAGCTCAATATTCAGTGAGGACAGGGCCTTTTTAAGTCGAAATGTGCAAAAAAGCATCCTATCGCTCTGAAACGGCTGTTTTGCTCTCCACCACATTTACTGTCAGACTGGCCGAATTAGACCGATTCTGCCTCTTTCTTGCCTCTACATGTGAAGAACAGGGTGCTTATGAGCATATTGTGCAGTTTCAAGCAGGTAGCTGGCTTGGAACGGGACCGGTGGGGCAGAGCAATCCTAGCGGCTCGCCCGAGCAGTGGAAGCCGGCGAGGGTGCGCGTTCAGCCGGATGAATGGGGCGCTGTCAGGGCCCCTCTCGTGGAGGATAAAAATCATGCTTTTTCCCTCATTACACATCCCATGCGAGCTTGTAATGATAAAACCTCATCCAAATCACACATTGCAGCTCAATATTCAGTGAGGACAGGGCCTTTTTAAGTCGAAATGTGCAAAAAAGCATCCTATCGCTCTGAAACGGCTGTTTTGCTCTCCACCACATTTACTGTCAGACTGGCCGAATTAGACCGATTCTGCCTCTTTCTTGCCTCTGCATGTGAAGAACAGGGTGCTTGTGAGCATATTGTGCAGTTTCAAGCAGGTAGCTGGCTTGGAACGGGACCGGTGGGGCAGAGCAATCCTAGCGGCTCGCCCGAGCAGTGGAAGCCGGCGAGGGTGCGCGTTCAGCCGGATGAATGGGGCGCTGTCAGGGCCCCTCTCGTGGAGGATAAAAATCATGCTTTTTCCCTCATTACACATCCCATGCGAGCTTGTAATGATAAAACCTCATCCAAATCACACATTGCAGCTCAATATTCAGTGAGGACAGGGCCTTTTTAAGTCGAAATGTGCAAAAAAGCATCCTATCGCTCTGAAACGGCTGTTTTGCTCTCCACCACATTTACTGTCAGACTGGCCGAATTAGACCGATTCTGCCTCTTTCTTGCCTCTACATGTGAAGAACAGGGTGCTTGTGAGCATATTGTGCAGTTTCAAGCAGGTAGCTGGCTTGGAACGGGACCGGTGGGGCAGAGCAATCCTAGCGGCTCGCCCGAGCAGTGGAAGCCGGCGAGGGTGCGCGTTCAGCCGGATGAATGGGGCGCTGTCAGGGCCCCTCTCGTGGAGGATAAAAATCATGCTTTTTCCCTCATTACACATCCCATGCGAGCTTGTAATGATAAAACCTCATCCAAATCACACATTGCAGCTCAATATTCAGTGAGGACAGGGCCTTTTTAAGTCGAAATGTGCAAAAAAGCAACCTATCGCTCTGAAACGGCTGTTTTGCTCTCCACCACATTTACTGTCAGACTGGCCGAATTAGACCGATTCTGCCTCTTTCTTGCCTCTACATGTGAAGAACAGGGTGCTTGTGAGCATACTGTGCAGTTTCACGCAGGTAGCTGGCTTGGAACGGGACCGGTGGGGCAGAGCAATCCTAGCGGCTCGCCCGAGCAGTGGAAGCCGGCGAGGGTGCGCGTTCAGCCGGATGAATGGGGCGCTGTCAGGGCCCCTCTCGTGGAGGATAAAAATCATGCTTTTTCCCTCATTACACATCCCATGCGAGCTTGTAATGATAAAACCTCATCCAAATCACACATTGCAGCTCAATATTCAGTGAGGACAGGGCCTTTTTAAGTCGAAATGTGCAAAAAAGCATCCTATCGCTCTGAAACGGCTGTTTTGCTCTCCACCACATTTACTGTCAGACTGGCCGAATTAGACCGATTCTGCCTCTTTCTTGCCTCTGCATGTGAAGAACAGGGTGCTTGTGAGCATATTGTGCAGTTTCAAGCAGGTAGCTGGCTTGGAACGGGACCGGTGGGGCAGAGCAATCCTAGCGGCTCGCCCGAGCAGTGGAAGCCGGCGAGGGTGCGCGTTCAGCCGGATGAATGGGGCGCTGTCAGGGCCCCTCTCGTGGAGGATAAAAATCATGCTTTTTCCCTCATTACACATCCCATGCGAGCTTGTAATGATAAAACCTCATCCAAATCACACATTGCAGCTCAATATTCAGTGAGGACAGGGCCTTTTTAAGTCGAAATGTGCAAAAAAGCATCCTATCGCTCTGAAACGGCTGTTTTGCTCTCCACCACATTTACTGTCAGACTGGCCGAATTAGACCGATTCTGCCTCTTTCTTGCCTCTACATGTGAAGAACAGGGTGCTTGTGAGCATATTGTGCAGTTTCAAGCAGGTAGCTGGCTTGGAACGGGACCGGTGGGGCAGAGCAATCCTAGCGGCTCGCCCGAGCAGTGGAAGCCGGCGAGGGTGCGCGTTCAGCCGGATGAATGGGGCGCTGTCAGGGCCCCTCTCGTGGAGGATAAAAATCATGCTTTTTCCCTCATTACACATCCCATGCGAGCTTGTAATGATAAAACCTCATCCAAATCACACATTGCAGCTCAATATTCAGTGAGGACAGGGCCTTTTTAAGTCGAAATGTGCAAAAAAGCAACCTATCGCTCTGAAACGGCTGTTTTGCTCTCCACCACATTTACTGTCAGACTGGCCGAATTAGACCGATTCTGCCTCTTTCTTGCCTCTACATGTGAAGAACAGGGTGCTTGTGAGCATACTGTGCAGTTTCACGCAGGTAGCTGGCTTGGAACGGACCGGTGGGGCAGAGCAATCCTAGCGGCTCGCCCGAGCAGTGGAAGCCGGCGAGGGTGCGCGTTCAGCCGGATGAATGGGGCGCTGTCAGGGCCCCTCTCGTGGAGGATAAAAATCATGCTTTTTCCCTCATTACACATCCCATGCGAGCTTGTAATGATAAAACCTCATCCAAATCACACATTGCAGCTCAATATTCAGTGAGGACAGGGCCTTTTTAAGTCGAAATGTGCAAAAAAGCATCCTATCGCTCTGAAACGGCTGTTTTGCTCTCCACCACATTTACTGTCAGACTGGCCGAATTAGACCGATTCTGCCTCTTTCTTGCCTCTACATGTGAAGAACAGGGTGCTTGTGAGCATATTGTGCAGTTTCAAGCAGGTAGCTGGCTTGGAACGGGACCGGTGGGGCAGAGCAATCCTAGCGGCTCGCCCGAGCAGTGGAAGCCGGCGAGGGTGCGCGTTCAGCCGGATGAATGGGGCGCTGTCAGGGCCCCTCTCGTGGAGGATAAAAATCATGCTTTTTCCCTCATTACACATCCCATGCGAGCTTGTAATGATAAAACCTCATCCAAATCACACATTGCAGCTCAATATTCAGTGAGGACAGGGCCTTTTTAAGTCGAAATGTGCAAAAAAGCATCCTATCGCTCTGAAACGGCTGTTTTGCTCTCCACCATATTTACTGTCAGACTGGCCGAATTAGACCGATTCTGCCTCTTTCTTGCCTCTGCATGTGAAGAACAGGGTGCTTGTGAGCATATTGTGCAGTTTCAAGCAGGTAGCTGGCTTGGAACGGGACCGGTGGGCAGAGCAATCCTAGCGGCTCGCCCGAGCAGTGGAAGCCGGCGAGGGTGCGCGTTCAGCCGGATGAATGGGGCGCTGTCAGGGCCCCTCTCGTGGAGGATAAAAATCATGCTTTTTCCCTCATTACACATCCCATGCGAGCTTGTAATGATAAAACCTCATCCAAATCACACATTGCAGCTCAATATTCAGTGAGGACAGGGCCTTTTTAAGTCGAAATGTGCAAAAAAGCATCCTATCGCTCTGAAACGGCTGTTTTGCTCTCCACCACATTTACTGTCAGACTGGCCGAATTAGACCGATTCTGCCTCTTTCTTGCCTCTACATGTGAAGAACAGGGTGCTTGTGAGCATATTGTGCAGTTTCAAGCAGTAGCTGGCTTGGAACGGGACCGGTGGGGCAGAGCAATCCTAGCGGCTCGCCCGAGCAGTGGAAGCCGGCGAGGGTGCGCGTTCAGCCGGATGAATGGGGCGCTGTCAGGGCCCCTCTCGTGGAGGATAAAAATCATGCTTTTTCCCTCATTACACATCCCATGCGAGCTTGTAATGATAAAACCTCATCCAAATCACACATTGCAGCTCAATATTCAGTGAGGACAGGGCCTTTTTAAGTCGAAATGTGCAAAAAAGCAACCTATCGCTCTGAAACGGCTGTTTTGCTCTCCACCACATTTACTGTCAGACTGGCCGAATTAGACCGATTCTGCCTCTTTCTTGCCTCTACATGTGAAGAACAGGGTGCTTGTGAGCATACTGTGCAGTTTCACGCAGGTAGCTGGCTTGGAACGGGACCGGTGGGGCAGAGCAATCCTAGCGGCTCGCCCGAGCAGTGGAAGCCGGCGAGGGTGCGCGTTCAGCCGGATGAATGGGGCGCTGTCAGGGCCCCTCTCGTGGAGGATAAAAATCATGCTTTTTCCCTCATTACACATCCCATGCGAGCTTGTAATGATAAAACCTCATCCAAATCACACATTGCAGCTCAATATTCAGTGAGGACAGGGCCTTTTTAAGTCGAAATGTGCAAAAAAGCGTCCTATCGCTCTGAAACGGCTGTTTTGCGCTCTCCACCACATTTACTGTCAGACTGGCCGAATTAGACCGATTCTGCCTCTTTCTTGCCTCTACATGTGAAGAACAGGGTGCTTGTGAGCATACTGTGCAGTTTCACGCAGGTAGCTGGCTTGGAACGGGACCGGTGGGGCAGAGCAATCCTAGCGGCTCGCCCGAGCAGTGGAAGCCGGCGAGGGTGCGCGTTCAGCCGGATGAATGGGGCGCTGTCAGGGCCCCTCTCGTGGAGGATAAAAATCATGCTTTTTCCCTCATTACACATCCCATGCGAGCTTGTAATGATAAAACCTCATCCAAATCACACATTGCAGCTCAATATTCAGTGAGGACAGGGCCTTTTTAATTCGAAATGTGCAAAAAAGCATCCTATCGCTCTGAAACGGCTGTTTTGCTCTCCACCACATTTACTGTCAGACTGGCCGAATTAGACCGATTCTGCCTCTTTCTTGCCTCTTCATGTGAAGAACAGGGTGCTTGTGAGCATATTGTGCAGTTTCAAGCAGGTAGCTGGCTTGGAACGGGACCGGTGGGGCAGAGCAATCCTAGCGGCTCGCCCGAGCAGTGGAAGCCGGCGAGGGTGCGCGTTCAGCCGGATGAATGGGGCGCTGTCAGGGCCCCTCTCGTGGAGGATAAAAATCATGCTTTTTCCCTCATTACACATCCCATGCGAGCTTGTAATGATAAAACCTCATCCAAATCACACATTGCAGCTCAATATTCAGTGAGGACAGGGCCTTTTTAAGTCGAAATGTGCAAAAAAGCATCCTATCGCTCTGAAACGGCTGTTTTGCTCTCCACCACATTTACTGTCAGACTGGCCGAATTAGACCGATTCTGCCTCTTTCTTGCCTCTGCATGTGAAGAACAGGGTGCTTGTGAGCATTTTGTGCAGTTTCACGCAGGTAGCTGGCTTGGAACGGGACCGGTGGGGCAGAGCAATCCTAGCGGCTCGCCCGAGCAGTGGAAGCCGGCGAGGGTGCGCGTTCAGCCGGATGAATGGGGCGCTGTCAGGGCCCCTCTCGTGGAGGATAAAAATCATGCTTTTTCCCTCATTACACATCCCATGCGAGCTTGTAATGATAAAACCTCATCCAAATCACACATTGCAGCTCAATATTCAGTGAGGACAGGGCCTTTTTAAGTCGAAATGTGCAAAAAAGCATCCTATCGCTCTGAAACGGCTGTTTTGCTCTCCACCACATTTACTGTCAGACTGGCCGAATTAGACCGATTCTGCCTCTTTCTTGCCTCTGCATGTGAAGAACAGGGTGCTTGTGAGCATATTGTGCAGTTTCAAGCAGGTAGCTGGCTTGGAACGGGACCGGTGGGGCAGAGCAATCCTAGCGGCTCGCCCGAGCAGTGGAAGCCGGCGAGGGTGCGCGTTCAGCCGGATGAATGGGGCGCTGTCAGGGCCCCTCTCGTGGAGGATAAAAATCATGCTTTTTCCCTCATTACACATGCCATGCGAGCTTGTAATGATAAAACCTCATCCAAATCACACATTGCAGCTCAATATTCAGTGAGGACAGGGCCTTTTTAAGTCGAAATGTGCAAAAAAGCGTCCTATCGCTCTGAAACGGCTGTTTTGCTCTCCACCACATTTACTGTCAGACTGGCCGAATTAGACCGATTCTGCCTCTTTCTTGCCTCTGCATGTGAAGAACAGGGTGCTTGTGAGCATATTGTGCAGTTTCAAGCAGGTAGCTGGCTTGGAACGGGACCGGTGGGGCAGAGCAATCCTAGCGGCTCGCCCGAGCAGTGGAAGCCGGCGAGGGTGCGCGTTCAGCCGGATGAATGGGGCGCTGTCAGGGCCCCACTCGTGGAGGATAAAAATCATGCTTTTTCCCTCAGTACACATCCCATGCGAGCTTGTAATGACAAAACCTCATCCAAATCACACATTGCAGCTCAATATTCAGTGAGGACAGGGCCTTTTTAAGTCGAAATGTGCAAAAAAGCATCCTATCGCTCTGAAACGGCTGTTTTGCTCTCCACCACATTTACTGTCAGACTGGCCGAATTAGACCGATTCTGCCTCTTTCTTGCCTCTACATGTGAAGAACAGGGTGCTTGTGAGCATATTGTGCAGTTTCACGCAGGTAGCTGGCTTGGAACGGGACCGGTGGGGCAGAGCAATCCTAGCGGCTCGCCCGAGTAGTGGAAGCCGGCGAGGGTGCGCGTTCAGCCGGATGAATGGGGCGCTGTCAGGGCCCCTCTCGTGGAGGATAAAAATCATGCTTTTTACCTCATTACACATCCCATGCGAGCTTGTAATGATAAAACCTCATCCAAATCACACATTGCAGCTCAATATTCAGTGAGGACAGGGCCTTTTTAAGTCGAAATGTGCAAAAAAGCATCCTATCGCTCTGAAACGGCTGTTTTGCTCTCCACCACATTTACTGTCAGACTGGCCGAATTAGACCGATTCTGCCTCTTTCTTGCCTCTACATGTGAAGAACAGGGTGCTTGTGAGCATATTGTGCAGTTTCAAGCAGGTAGCTGGCTTGGAACGGGACCGGTGGGGCAGAGCAATCCTAGCGGCTCGCCCGAGCAGTGGAAGCCGGCGAGGGTGCGCGTTCAGCCGGATGAATGGGGCGCTGTCAGGGCCCCTCTCGTGGAGGATAAAAATCATGCTTTTTCCCTCATTACACATCCCATGCGAGCTTGTAATGATAAAACCTCATCCAAATCACACATTGCAGCTCAATATTCAGTGAGGACAGGGCCTTTTTAAGTCGAAATGTGCAAAAAAGCATCCTATCGCTCTGAAACGGCTGTTTTGCTCTCCACCACATTTACTGTCAGACTGGCCGAATTAGACCGATTCTGCTTCTTTCTTGCCTCTGCATGTGAAGAACAGGGTGCTTGTGAGCATATTGTGCAGTTTCAAGCAGGTAGCTGGCTTGGAACGGGACCGGTGGGGCAGAGCAATCCTAGCGGCTCGCCCGAGCAGTGGAAGCCGGCGAGGGTGCGCGTTCAGCCGGATGAATGGGGCGCTGTCAGGGCCCCTCTCGTGGAGGATAAAAATCATGCTTTTTCCCTCATTACACATCCCATGCGAGCTTGTAATGATAAAACCTCATCCAAATCACACATTGCAGCTCAATATTCAGTGAGGACAGGGCCTTTTTAAGTCGAAATGTGCAAAAAAGCATCCTATCGCTCTGAAACGGCTGTTTTGCTCTCCACCACATTTACTGTCAGACTGGCCGAATTAGACCGATTCTGCCTCTTTCTTGCCTCTACATGTGAAGAACAGGGTGCTTGTGAGCATATTGTGCAGTTTCAAGCAGGTAGCTGGCTTGGAACGGGACCGGTGGGGCAGAGCAATCCTAGCGGCTCGCCCGAGCAGTGGAAGCCGGCGAGGGTGCGCGTTCAGCCGGATGAATGGGGCGCTGTCAGGGCCCCTCTCGTGGAGGATAAAAATCATGCTTTTTCCCTCATTACACATCCCATGCGAGCTTGTAATGATAAAACCTCATCCAAATCACACATTGCAGCTCAATATTCAGTGAGGACAGGGCCTTTTTAAGTCGAAATGTGCAAAAAAGCAACCTATCGCTCTGAAACGGCTGTTTTGCTCTCCACCACATTTACTGTCAGACTGGCCGAATTAGACCGATTCTGCCTCTTTCTTGCCTCTACATGTGAAGAACAGGGTGCTTGTGAGCATACTGTGCAGTTTCACGCAGGTAGCTGGCTTGGAACGGGACCGGTGGGGCAGAGCAATCCTAGCGGCTCGCCCGAGCAGTGGAAGCCGGCGAGGGTGCGCGTTCAGCCGGATGAATGGGGCGCTGTCAGGGCCCCTCTCGTGGAGGATAAAAATCATGCTTTTTCCCTCATTACACATCCCATGCGAGCTTGTAATGATAAAACCTCATCCAAATCACACATTGCAGCTCAATATTCAGTGAGGACAGGGCCTTTTTAAGTCGAAATGTGCAAAAAAGCATCCTATCGCTCTGAAACGGCTGTTTTGCTCTCCACCACATTTACTGTCAGACTGGCCGAATTAGACCGATTCTGCCTCTTTCTTGCCTCTGCATGTGAAGAACAGGGTGCTTGTGAGCATATTGTGCAGTTTCAAGCAGGTAGCTGGCTTGGAACGGGACCGGTGGGGCAGAGCAATCCTAGCGGCTCGCCCGAGCAGTGGAAGCCGGCGAGGGTGCGCGTTCAGCCGGATGAATGGGGCGCTGTCAGGGCCCCTCTCGTGGAGGATAAAAATCATGCTTTTTCCCTCATTACACATCCCATGCGAGCTTGTAATGATAAAACCTCATCCAAATCACACATTGCAGCTCAATATTCAGTGAGGACAGGGCCTTTTTAAGTCGAAATGTGCAAAAAAGCATCCTATCGCTCTGAAACGGCTGTTTTGCTCTCCACCACATTTACTGTCAGACTGGCCGAATTAGACCGATTCTGCCTCTTTCTTGCCTCTACATGTGAAGAACAGGGTGCTTGTGAGCATATTGTGCAGTTTCAAGCAGGTAGCTGGCTTGGAACGGGACCGGTGGGGCAGAGCAATCCTAGCGGCTCGCCCGAGCAGTGGAAGCCGGCGAGGGTGCGCGTTCAGCCGGATGAATGGGGCGCTGTCAGGGCCCCTCTCGTGGAGGATAAAAATCATGCTTTTTCCCTCATTACACATCCCATGCGAGCTTGTAATGATAAAACCTCATCCAAATCACACATTGCAGCTCAATATTCAGTGAGGACAGGGCCTTTTTAAGTCGAAATGTGCAAAAAAGCAACCTATCGCTCTGAAACGGCTGTTTTGCTCTCCACCACATTTACTGTCAGACTGGCCGAATTAGACCGATTCTGCCTCTTTCTTGCCTCTACATGTGAAGAACAGGGTGCTTGTGAGCATACTGTGCAGTTTCACGCAGGTAGCTGGCTTGGAACGGGACCGGTGGGGCAGAGCAATCCTAGCGGCTCGCCCGAGCAGTGGAAGCCGGCGAGGGTGCGCGTTCAGCCGGATGAATGGGGCGCTGTCAGGGCCCCTCTCGTGGAGGATAAAAATCATGCTTTTTCCCTCATTACACATCCCATGCGAGCTTGTAATGATAAAACCTCATCCAAATCACACATTGCAGCTCAATATTCAGTGAGGACAGGGCCTTTTTAAGTCGAAATGTGCAAAAAAGCATCCTATCGCTCTGAAACGGCTGTTTTGCTCTCCACCACATTTACTGTCAGACTGGCCGAATTAGACCGATTCTGCCTCTTTCTTGCCTCTACATGTGAAGAACAGGGTGCTTGTGAGCATATTGTGCAGTTTCAAGCAGGTAGCTGGCTTGGAACGGGACCGGTGGGGCAGAGCAATCCTAGCGGCTCGCCCGAGCAGTGGAAGCCGGCGAGGGTGCGCGTTCAGCCGGATGAATGGGGCGCTGTCAGGGCCCCTCTCGTGGAGGATAAAAATCATGCTTTTTCCCTCATTACACATCCCATGCGAGCTTGTAATGATAAAACCTCATCCAAATCACACATTGCAGCTCAATATTCAGTGAGGACAGGGCCTTTTTAAGTCGAAATGTGCAAAAAAGCATCCTATCGCTCTGAAACGGCTGTTTTGCTCTCCACCATATTTACTGTCAGACTGGCCGAATTAGACCGATTCTGCCTCTTTCTTGCCTCTGCATGTGAAGAACAGGGTGCTTGTGAGCATATTGTGCAGTTTCAAGCAGGTAGCTGGCTTGGAACGGGACCGGTGGGGCAGAGCAATCCTAGCGGCTCGCCCGAGCAGTGGAAGCCGGCGAGGGTGCGCGTTCAGCCGGATGAATGGGGCGCTGTCAGGGCCCCTCTCGTGGAGGATAAAAATCATGCTTTTTCCCTCATTACACATCCCATGCGAGCTTGTAATGATAAAACCTCATCCAAATCACACATTGCAGCTCAATATTCAGTGAGGACAGGGCCTTTTTAAGTCGAAATGTGCAAAAAAGCATCCTATCGCTCTGAAACGGCTGTTTTGCTCTCCACCACATTTACTGTCAGACTGGCCGAATTAGACCGATTCTGCCTCTTTCTTGCCTCTACATGTGAAGAACAGGGTGCTTGTGAGCATATTGTGCAGTTTCAAGCAGGTAGCTGGCTTGGAACGGGACCGGTGGGGCAGAGCAATCCTAGCGGCTCGCCCGAGCAGTGGAAGCCGGCGAGGGTGCGCGTTCAGCCGGATGAATGGGGCGCTGTCAGGGCCCCTCTCGTGGAGGATAAAAATCATGCTTTTTCCCTCATTACACATCCCATGCGAGCTTGTAATGATAAAACCTCATCCAAATCACACATTGCAGCTCAATATTCAGTGAGGACAGGGCCTTTTTAAGTCGAAATGTGCAAAAAAGCATCCTATCGCTCTGAAACGGCTGTTTTGCTCTCCACCACATTTACTGTCAGACTGGCCGAATTAGACCGATTCTGCCTCTTTCTTGCCTCTACATGTGAAGAACAGGGTGCTTGTGAGCATATTGTGCAGTTTCAAGCAGGTAGCTGGCTTGGAACGGGACCGGTGGGGCAGAGCAATCCTAGCGGCTCGCCCGAGCAGTGGAAGCCGGCGAGGGTGCGCGTTCAGCCGGATGAATGGGGCGCTGTCAGGGCCCCTCTCGTGGAGGATAAAAATCATGCTTTTTCCCTCATTACACATCCCATGCGAGCTTGTAATGATAAAACCTCATCCAAATCACACATTGCAGCTCAATATTCAGTGAGGACAGGGCCTTTTTAAGTCGAAATGTGCAAAAAAGCGTCCTATCGCTCTGAAACGGCTGTTTTGCTCTCCACCACATTTACTGTCAGACTGGCCGAATTAGACCGATTCTGCCTCTTTCTTGCCTCTGCATGTGAAGAACAGGGTGCTTGTGAGCATATTGTGCAGTTTCAAGCAGGTAGCTGGCTTGGAACGGGACCGGTGGGGCAGAGCAATCCTAGCGGCTCGCCCGAGCAGTGGAAGCCGGCGAGGGTGCGCGTTCAGCCGGATGAATGGGGCGCTGTCAGGGCCCCTCTCGTGGAGGATAAAAATCATGCTTTTTCCCTCATTACACATCCCATGCGAGCTTGTAATGATAAAACCTCATCCAAATCACACATTGCAGCTCAATATTCAGTGAGGACAGGGCCTTTTTAAGTCGAAATGTGCAAAAAAGCGTCCTATCGCTCTGAAACGGCTGTTTTGCTCTCCACCACATTTACTGTCAGACTGGCCGAATTAGACCGATTCTGCCTCTTTCTTGCCTCTGCATGTGAAGAACAGGGTGCTTGTGAGCATATTGTGCAGTTTCAAGCAGGTAGCTGGCTTGGAACGGGACCGGTGGGGCAGAGCAATCCTAGCGGCTCGCCCGAGCAGTGGAAGCCGGCGAGGGTGCGCGTTCAGCCGGATGAATGGGGCGCTGTCAGGGCCCCTCTCGTGGAGGATAAAAATCATGCTTTTTCCCTCATTACACATCCCATGCGAGCTTGTAATGATAAAACCTCATCCAAATCACACATTGCAGCTCAATATTCAGTGAGGACAGGGCCTTTTTAAGTCGAAATGTGCAAAAAAGCATCCTATCGCTCTGAAACGGCTGTTTTGCTCTCCACCACATTTACTGTCAGACTGGCCGAATTAGACCGATTCTGCCTCTTTCTTGCCTCTACATGTGAAGAACAGGGTGCTTGTGAGCATATTGTGCAGTTTCAAGCAGGTAGCTGGCTTGGAACGGGACCGGTGGGGCAGAGCAATCCTAGCGGCTCGCCCGAGCAGTGGAAGCCGGCGAGGGTGCGCGTTCAGCCGGATGAATGGGGCGCTGTCAGGGCCCCTCTCGTGGAGGATAAAAATCATGCTTTTTCCCTCATTACACATCCCATGCGAGCTTGTAATGATAAAACCTCATCCAAATCACACATTGCAGCTCAATATTCAGTGAGGACATGGCCTTTTTAAGTCGAAATGTGCAAAAAAGCATCCTATCGCTCTGAAACGGCTGTTTTGCTCTCCACCACATTTACTGTCAGACTGGCCGAATTAGACCGATTCTGCCTCTTTCTTGCCTCTACATGTGAAGAACAGGGTGCTTGTGAGCATATTGTGCAGTTTCAAGCAGGTAGCTGGCTTGGAACGGGACCGGTGGGGCAGAGCAATCCTAGCGGCTCGCCCGAGCAGTGGAAGCCGGCGAGGGTGCGCGTTCAGCCGGATGAATGGGGCGCTGTCAGGGCCCCTCTCGTGGAGGATAAAAATCATGCTTTTTCCCTCGTTACACATCCCATGCGAGCTTGTAATGATAAAACCTCATCCAAATCACACATTGCAGCTCAATATTCAGTGAGGACAGGGCCTTTTTAAGTCGAAATGTGCAAAAAAGCGTCCTATCGCTCTGAAACGGCTGTTTTGCTCTCCACCACATTTACTGTCAGACTGGCCGAATTAGACCGATTCTGCCTCTTTCTTGCCTCTGCATGTGAAGAACAGGGTGCTTGTGAGCATATTGTGCAGTTTCAAGCAGGTAGCTGGCTTGGAACGGGACCGGTGGGGCAGAGCAATCCTAGCGGCTCGCCCGAGCAGTGGAAGCCGGCGAGGGTGCGCGTTCAGCCGGATGAATGGGGCGCTGTCAGGGCCCCTCTCGTGGAGGATAAAAATCATGCTTTTTCCCTCATTACACATCCCATGCGAGCTTGTAATGACAAAACCTCATCCAAATCACACATTGCAGCTCAATATTCAGTGAGGACAGGGCCTTTTTAAGTCGAAATGTGCAAAAAAGCGTCCTATCGCTCTGAAACGGCTGTTTTGCTCTCCACCACATTTACTGTCAGACTGGCCGAATTAGACCGATTCTGCCTCTTTCTTGCCTCTGCATGTGAAGAACAGGGTGCTTGTGAGCATATTGTGCAGTTTCAAGCAGGTAGCTGGCTTGGAACGGGACCGGTGGGGCAGAGCAATCCTAGCGGCTCGCCCGAGCAGTGGAAGCCGGCGAGGGTGCGCGTTCAACCGGATGAATGGGGCGCTGTCAGGGCCCCTCTCGTGGAGTATAAAAATCATGCTTTTTCCCTCATTACACATCCCATGCGAGCTTGTAATGATAAAACCTCATCCAAATCACACATTGCAGCTCAATATTCAGTGAGGACAGGGCCTTTTTAAGTCGAAATGTGCAAAAAAGCATCCTATCGCTCTGAAACGGCTGTTTTGCTCACCACCACATTTACTGTCAGACTGGCCGAATTAGACCGATTCTGCCTCTTTCTTGCCTCTACATGTGAAGAACAGGGTGCTTGTGAGCATATTGTGCAGTTTCAAGCAGGTAGCTGGCTTGGAACGGGACCGGTGGGGCAGAGCAATCCTAGCGGCTCGCCCGAGCAGTGGAAGCCGGCGAGGGTGCGCGTTCAGCCGGATGAATGGGGCGCTGTCAGGGCCCCTCTCGTGGAGGATAAAAATCATGCTTTTTCCCTCATTACACATCCCATGCGAGCTTGTAATGATAAAACCTCATCCAAATCACACATTGCAGCTCAATATTCAGTGAGGACAGGGCCTTTTTAAGTCGAAATGTGCAAAAAAGCATCCTATCGCTCTGAAACGGCTGTTTTGCTCTCCACCACATTTACTGTCAGACTGGCCGAATTAGACCGATTCTGCCTCTTTCTTGCCTCTACATGTGAAGAACAGGGTGCTTGTGAGCATATTGTGCAGTTTCAAGCAGGTAGCTGGCTTGGAACGGGACCGGTGGGGCAGAGCAATCCTAGCGGCTCGCCCGAGCAGTGGAAGCCGGCGAGGGTGCGCGTTCAGCCGGATGAATGGGGCGCTGTCAGGGCCCCTCTCGTGGAGGATAAAAATCATGCTTTTTCCCTCATTACACATCCCATGCGAGCTTGTAATGATAAAACCTCATCCAAATCACACATTGCAGCTCAATATTCAGTGAGGACAGGGCCTTTTTAAGTCGAAATGTGCAAAAAAGCGTCCTATCGCTCTGAAACGGCTGTTTTGCTCTCCACCACATTTACTGTCAGACTGGCCGAATTAGACCGATTCTGCCTCTTTCTTGCCTCTGCATGTGAAGAACAGGGTGCTTGTGAGCATATTGTGCAGTTTCAAGCAGGTAGCTGGCTTGGAACGGGACCGGTGGGGCAGAGCAATCCTAGCGGCTCGCCCGAGCAGTGGAAGCCGGCGAGGGTGCGCGTTCAGCCGGATGAATGGGGCGCTGTCAGGGCCCCTCTCGTGGAGGATAAAAATCATGCTTTTTCCCTCATTACACATCCCATGCGAGCTTGTAATGATAAAACCTCATCCAAATCACACATTGCAGCTCAATATTCAGTGAGGACAGGGCCTTTTTAAGTCGAAATGTGCAAAAAAGCATCCTATCGCTCTGAAACGGCTGTTTTGCTCTCCACCACATTTACTGTCAGACTGGCCGAATTAGACCGATTCTGCCTCTTTCTTGCCTCTACATGTGAAGAACAGGGTGCTTGTGAGCATATTGTGCAGTTTCAAGCAGGTAGCTGGCTTGGAACGGGACCGGTGGGGCAGAGCAATCCTAGCGGCTCGCCCGAGCAGTGGAAGCCGGCGAGGGTGCGCGTTCAGCCGGATGAATGGGGCGCTGTCAGGGCCCCTCTCGTGGAGGATAAAAATCATGCTTTTTCCCTCATTACACATCCCATGCGAGCTTGTAATGATAAAACCTCATCCAAATCACACATTGCAGCTCAATATTCAGTGAGGACAGGGCCTTTTTAAGTCGAAATGTGCAAAAAAGCATCCTATCGCTCTGAAACGGCTGTTTTGCTCTCCACCACATTTACTGTCAGACTGGCCGAATTAGACCGATTCTGCCTCTTTCTTGCCTCTACATGTGAAGAACAGGGTGCTTGTGAGCATATTGTGCAGTTTCAAGCAGGTAGCTGGCTTGGAACGGGACCGGTGGGGCAGAGCAATCCTAGCGGCTCGCCCGAGCAGTGGAAGCCGGCGAGGGTGCGCGTTCAGCCGGATGAATGGGGCGCTGTCAGGGCCCCTCTCGTGGAGGATAAAAATCATGCTTTTTCCCTCATTACACATCCCATGCGAGCTTGTAATGATAAAACCTCATCCAAATCACACATTGCAGCTCAATATTCAGTGAGGACAGGGCCTTTTTAAGTCGAAATGTGCAAAAAAGCGTCCTATCGCTCTGAAACGGCTGTTTTGCTCTCCACCACATTTACTGTCAGACTGGCCGAATTAGACCGATTCTGCCTCTTTCTTGCCTCTGCATGTGAAGAACAGGGTGCTTGTGAGCATATTGTGCAGTTTCAAGCAGGTAGCTGGCTTGGAACGGGACCGGTGGGGCAGAGCAATCCTAGCGGCTCGCCCGAGCAGTGGAAGCCGGCGAGGGTGCGCGTTCAGCCGGATGAATGGGGCGCTGTCAGGGCCCCTCTCGTGGAGGATAAAAATCATGCTTTTTCCCTCATTACACATCCCATGCGAGCTTGTAATGATAAAACCTCATCCAAATCACACATTGCAGCTCAATATTCAGTGAGGACAGGGCCTTTTTAAGTCGAAATGTGCAAAAAAGCGTCCTATCGCTCTGAAACGGCTGTTTTGCTCTCCACCACATTTACTGTCAGACTGGCCGAATTAGACCGATTCTGCCTCTTTCTTGCCTCTGCATGTGAAGAACAGGGTGCTTGTGAGCATATTGTGCAGTTTCAAGCAGGTAGCTGGCTTGGAACGGACCGGTGGGGCAGAGCAATCCTAGCGGCTCGCCCGAGCAGTGGAAGCCGGCGAGGGTGCGCGTTCAGCCGGATGAATGGGGCGCTGTCAGGGCCCCTCTCGTGGAGGATAAAAATCATGCTTTTTCCCTCATTACACATCCCATGCGAGCTTGTAATGATAAAACCTCATCCAAATTCACACATTGCAGCTCAATATTCAGTGAGGACAGGGCCTTTTTAAGTCGAAATGTGCAAAAAAGCATCCTATCGCTCTGAAACGGCTGTTTTGCTCTCCACCACATTTACTGTCAGACTGGCCGAATTAGACCGATTCTGCCTCTTTCTTGCCTCTACATGTGAAGAACAGGGTGCTTGTGAGCATATTGTGCAGTTTCAAGCAGGTAGCTGGCTTGGAACGGGACCGGTGGGGCAGAGCAATCCTAGCGGCTCGCCCGAGCAGTGGAAGCCGGCGAGGGTGCGCGTTCAGCCGGATGAATGGGGCGCTGTCAGGGCCCCTCTCGTGGAGGATAAAAATCATGCTTTTTCCCTCATTACACATCCCATGCGAGCTTGTAATGATAAAACCTCATCCAAATCACACATTGCAGCTCAATATTCAGTGAGGACATGGCCTTTTTAAGTCGAAATGTGCAAAAAAGCATCCTATCGCTCTGAAACGGCTGTTTTGCTCTCCACCACATTTACTGTCAGACTGGCCGAATTAGACCGATTCTGCCTCTTTCTTGCCTCTACATGTGAAGAACAGGGTGCTTGTGAGCATATTGTGCAGTTTCAAGCAGGTAGCTGGCTTGGAACGGGACCGGTGGGGCAGAGCAATCCTAGCGGCTCGCCCGAGCAGTGGAAGCCGGCGAGGGTGCGCGTTCAGCCGGATGAATGGGGCGCTGTCAGGGCCCCTCTCGTGGAGGATAAAAATCATGCTTTTTCCCTCGTTACACATCCCATGCGAGCTTGTAATGATAAAACCTCATCCAAATCACACATTGCAGCTCAATATTCAGTGAGGACAGGGCCTTTTTAAGTCGAAATGTGCAAAAAAGCGTCCTATCGCT
Organism: Chelon labrosus; assembly: GCF_963514085.1. Lineage (NCBI taxonomy): Eukaryota > Metazoa > Chordata > Actinopteri > Mugiliformes > Mugilidae > Chelon > Chelon labrosus. Next base: position 182,143 of record NW_028181773.1, on the reverse strand, counting down.
CTGAAACGGCTGTTTTGCTCTCCACCACATTTACTGTCAGACTGGCCGAATTAGACCGATTCTGCCTCTTTCTTGCCTCTGCATGTGAAGAACAGGGTGCTTGTGAGCATATTGTGCAGTTTCAAGCAGGTAGCTGGCTTGGAACGGGACCGGTGGGGCAGAGCAATCCTAGCGGCTCGCCCGAGCAGTGGAAGCCGGCGAGGGTGCGCGTTCAGCCGGATGAATGGGGCGCTGTCAGGGCCCCTCTCGTGGAGGATAAAAATCATGCTTTTTCCCTCATTACACATCCCATGCGAGCTTGTAATGACAAAACCTCATCCAAATCACACATTGCAGCTCAATATTCAGTGAGGACAGGGCCTTTTTAAGTCGAAATGTGCAAAAAAGCGTCCTATCGCTCTGAAACGGCTGTTTTGCTCTCCACCACATTTACTGTCAGACTGGCCGAATTAGACCGATTCTGCCTCTTTCTTGCCTCTGCATGTGAAGAACAGGGTGCTTGTGAGCATATTGTGCAGTTTCAAGCAGGTAGCTGGCTTGGAACGGGACCGGTGGGGCAGAGCAATCCTAGCGGCTCGCCCGAGCAGTGGAAGCCGGCGAGGGTGCGCGTTCAACCGGATGAATGGGGCGCTGTCAGGGCCCCTCTCGTGGAGTATAAAAATCATGCTTTTTCCCTCATTACACATCCCATGCGAGCTTGTAATGATAAAACCTCATCCAAATCACACATTGCAGCTCAATATTCAGTGAGGACAGGGCCTTTTTAAGTCGAAATGTGCAAAAAAGCATCCTATCGCTCTGAAACGGCTGTTTTGCTCACCACCACATTTACTGTCAGACTGGCCGAATTAGACCGATTCTGCCTCTTTCTTGCCTCTACATGTGAAGAACAGGGTGCTTGTGAGCATATTGTGCAGTTTCAAGCAGGTAGCTGGCTTGGAACGGGACCGGTGGGGCAGAGCAATCCTAGCGGCTCGCCCGAGCAGTGGAAGCCGGCGAGGGTGCGCGTTCAGCCGGATGAATGGGGCGCTGTCAGGGCCCCTCTCGTGGAGGATAAAAATCATGCTTTTTCCCTCATTACACATCCCATGCGAGCTTGTAATGATAAAACCTCATCCAAATCACACATTGCAGCTCAATATTCAGTGAGGACAGGGCCTTTTTAAGTCGAAATGTGCAAAAAAGCATCCTATCGCTCTGAAACGGCTGTTTTGCTCTCCACCACATTTACTGTCAGACTGGCCGAATTAGACCGATTCTGCCTCTTTCTTGCCTCTACATGTGAAGAACAGGGTGCTTGTGAGCATATTGTGCAGTTTCAAGCAGGTAGCTGGCTTGGAACGGGACCGGTGGGGCAGAGCAATCCTAGCGGCTCGCCCGAGCAGTGGAAGCCGGCGAGGGTGCGCGTTCAGCCGGATGAATGGGGCGCTGTCAGGGCCCCTCTCGTGGAGGATAAAAATCATGCTTTTTCCCTCATTACACATCCCATGCGAGCTTGTAATGATAAAACCTCATCCAAATCACACATTGCAGCTCAATATTCAGTGAGGACAGGGCCTTTTTAAGTCGAAATGTGCAAAAAAGCGTCCTATCGCTCTGAAACGGCTGTTTTGCTCTCCACCACATTTACTGTCAGACTGGCCGAATTAGACCGATTCTGCCTCTTTCTTGCCTCTGCATGTGAAGAACAGGGTGCTTGTGAGCATATTGTGCAGTTTCAAGCAGGTAGCTGGCTTGGAACGGGACCGGTGGGGCAGAGCAATCCTAGCGGCTCGCCCGAGCAGTGGAAGCCGGCGAGGGTGCGCGTTCAGCCGGATGAATGGGGCGCTGTCAGGGCCCCTCTCGTGGAGTATAAAAATCATGCTTTTTCCCTCATTACACATCCCATGCGAGCTTGTAATGATAAAACCTCATCCAAATCACACATTGCAGCTCAATATTCAGTGAGGACAGGGCCTTTTTAAATCGAAATGTGCAAAAAAGCATCCTATCGCTCTGAAACGGCTGTTTTGCTCTCCACCACATTTACTGTCAGACTGGCCGAATTAGACCGATTCTGCCTCTTTCTTGCCTCTACATGTGAAGAACAGGGTGCTTGTGAGCATACTGTGCAGTTTCACGCAGGTAGCTGGCTTGGAACGGGACCGGTGGGGCAGAGCAATCCTAGCGGCTCACCCGAGCAGTGGAAGCCGGCGAGGGTGCGCGTTCAGCCGGATGAATGGGGCGCTGTCAGGGCCCCTCTCGTGGAGGATAAAAATCATGCTTTTTCCCTCATTACACATCCCATGCGAGCTTGTAATGACAAAACCTCATCCAAATCACACATTGCAGCTCAATATTCAGTGAGGACAGGGCCTTTTTAAGTCGAAATGTGCAAAAAAGCATCCTATCGCTCTGAAACGGCTGTTTTGCTCTCCACCACATTTACTGTCAGACTGGCCGAATTAGACCGATTCTGCCTCTTTCTTGCCTCTACATGTGAAGAACAGGGTGCTTGTGAGCATATTGTGCAGTTTCAAGCAGGTAGCTGGCTTGGAACGGGACCGGTGGGGCAGAGCAATCCTAGCGGCTCGCCCGAGCAGTGGAAGCCGGCGAGGGTGCGCGTTCAGCCGGATGAATGGGGCGCTGTCAGGGCCCCTCTCGTGGAGGATAAAAATCATGCTTTTTCCCTCATTATACATCCCATGCGAGCTTGTAATGATAAAACCTCATCCAAATCACACATTGCAGCTCAATATTCAGTGAGGACAGGGCCTTTTTAAGTCGAAATGTGCAAAAAAGCATCCTATCGCTCTGAAACGGCTGTTTTGCTCTCCACCACATTTACTGTCAGACTGGCCGAATTAGACCGATTCTGCCTCTTTCTTGCCTCTGCATGTGAAGAACAGGGTGCTTGTGAGCATATTGTGCAGTTTCAAGCAGGTAGCTGGCTTGGAACGGGACCGGTGGGGCAGAGCAATCCTAGCGGCTCGCCCGAGCAGTGGAAGCCGGCGAGGGTGCGCGTTCAGCCGGATGAATGGGGCGCTGTCAGGGCCCCTCTCGTGGAGTATAAAAATCATGCTTTTTCCCTCATTACACATCCCATGCGAGCTTGTAATGATAAAACCTCATCCAAATCACACATTGCAGCTCAATATTCAGTGAGGACAGGGCCTTTTTAAGTCGAAATGTGCAAAAAAGCATCCTATCGCTCTGAAACGGCTGTTTTGCTCACCACCACATTTACTGTCAGACTGGCCGAATTAGACCGATTCTGCCTCTTTCTTGCCTCTACATGTGAAGAACAGGGTGCTTGTGAGCATATTGTGCAGTTTCAAGCAGGTAGCTGGCTTGGAACGGGACCGGTGGGGCAGAGCAATCCTAGCGGCTCGCCCGAGCAGTGGAAGCCGGCGAGGGTGCGCGTTCAGCCGGATGAATGGGGCGCTGTCAGGGCCCCTCTCGTGGAGGATAAAAATCATGCTTTTTCCCTCATTACACATCCCATGCGAGCTTGTAATGATAAAACCTCATCCAAATCACACATTGCAGCTCAATATTCAGTGAGGACAGGGCCTTTTTAAATCGAAATGTGCAAAAAAGCATCCTATCGCTCTGAAACGGCTGTTTTGCTCTCCACCACATTTACTGTCAGACTGGCCGAATTAGACCGATTCTGCCTCTTTCTTGCCTCTACATGTGAAGAACAGGGTGCTTGTGAGCATACTGTGCAGTTTCACGCAGGTAGCTGGCTTGGAACGGGACCGGTGGGGCAGAGCAATCCTAGCGGCTCACCCGAGCAGTGGAAGCCGGCGAGGGTGCGCGTTCAGCCGGATGAATGGGGCGCTGTCAGGGCCCCTCTCGTGGAGGATAAAAATCATGCTTTTTCCCTCATTACACATCCCATGCGAGCTTGTAATGATAAAACCTCATCCAAATCACACATTGCAGCTCAATATTCAGTGAGGACAGGGCCTTTTTAAGTCGAAATGTGCAAAAAAGCGTCCTATCGCTCTGAAACGGCTGTTTTGCTCTCCACCACATTTACTGTCAGACTGGCCGAATTAGACCGATTCTGCCTCTTTCTTGCCTCTGCATGTGAAGAACAGGGTGGTTGTGAGCATATTGTGCAGTTTCAAGCAGGTAGCTGGCTTGGAACGGGACCGGTGGGGCAGAGCAATCCTAGCGGCTCGCCCGAGCAGTGGAAGCCGGCGAGGGTGCGCGTTCAGCCGGATGAATGAGGCGCTGTCAGGGCCCCTCTCGTGGAGGATAAAAATCATGCTTTTTCCCTCATTACACATCCCATGCGAGCTTGTAATGACAAAACCTCATCCAAATCACACATTGCAGCTCAATATTCAGTGAGGACAGGGCCTTTTTAAGTCGAAATGTGCAAAAAAGCATCCTATCGCTCTGAAACGGCTGTTTTGCTCTCCACCACATTTACTGTCAGACTGGCCGAATTAGACCGATTCTGCCTCTTTCTTGCCTCTACATGTGAAGAACAGGGTGCTTGTGAGCATATTGTGCAGTTTCAAGCAGGTAGCTGGCTTGGAACGGGACCGGTGGGGCAGAGCAATCCTAGCGGCTCGCCCGAGCAGTGGAAGCCGGCGAGGGTGCGCGTTCAGCCGGATGAATGGGGCGCTGTCAGGGCCCCTCTCGTGGAGGATAAAAATCATGCTTTTTCCCTCATTACACATCCCATGCGAGCTTGTAATGATAAAACCTCATCCAAATCACACATTGCAGCTCAATATTCAGTGAGGACAGGGCCTTTTTAAGTCGAAATGTGCAAAAAAGCATCCTATCGCTCTGAAACGGCTGTTTTGCTCTCCACCACATTTACTGTCAGACTGGCCGAATTAGACCGATTCTGCCTCTTTCTTGCCTCTACATGTGAAGAACAGGGTGCTTGTGAGCATATTGTGCAGTTTCAAGCAGGTAGCTGGCTTGGAACGGGACCGGTGGGGCAGAGCAATCCTAGCGGCTCGCCCGAGCAGTGGAAGCCGGCGAGGGTGCGCGTTCAGCCGGATGAATGGGGCGCTGTCAGGGCCCCTCTCGTGGAGGATAAAAATCATGCTTTTTCCCTCATTATACATCCCATGCGAGCTTGTAATGATAAAACCTCATCCAAATCACACATTGCAGCTCAATATTCAGTGAGGACAGGGCCTTTTTAAGTCGAAATGTGCAAAAAAGCGTCCTATCGCTCTGAAACGGCTGTTTTGCTCTCCACCACATTTACTGTCAGACTGGCCGAATTAGACCGATTCTGCCTCTTTCTTGCCTCTGCATGTGAAGAACAGGGTGCTTGTGAGCATATTGTGCAGTTTCAAGCAGGTAGCTGGCTTGGAACGGGACCGGTGGGGCAGAGCAATCCTAGCGGCTCGCCCGAGCAGTGGAAGCCGGCGAGGGTGCGCGTTCAGCCGGATGAATGGGGCGCTGTCAGGGCCCCTCTCGTGGAGGATAAAAATCATGCTTTTTCCCTCATTACACATCCCATGCGAGCTTGTAATGATAAAACCTCATCCAAATCACACATTGCAGCTCAATATTCAGTGAGGACAGGGCCTTTTTAAGTCGAAATGTGCAAAAAAGCGTCCTATCGCTCTGAAACGGCTGTTTTGCTCTCCACCACATTTACTGTCAGACTGGCCGAATTAGACCGATTCTGCCTCTTTCTTGCCTCTGCATGTGAAGAACAGGGTGCTTGTGAGCATATTGTGCAGTTTCAAGCAGGTAGCTGGCTTGGAACGGGACCGGTGGGGCAGAGCAATCCTAGCGGCTCGCCCGAGCAGTGGAAGCCGGCGAGGGTGCGCGTTCAGCCGGATGAATGGGGCGCTGTCAGGGCCCCTCTCGTGGAGGATAAAAATCATGCTTTTTCCCTCATTACACATCCCATGCGAGCTTGTAATGATAAAACCTCATCCAAATCACACATTGCAGCTCAATATTCAGTGAGGACAGGGCCTTTTTAAGTCGAAATGTGCAAAAAAGCGTCCTATCGCTCTGAAACGGCTGTTTTGCTCTCCACCACATTTACTGTCAGACTGGCCGAATTAGACCGATTCTGCCTCTTTCTTGCCTCTGCATGTGAAGAACAGGGTGCTTGTGAGCATATTGTGCAGTTTCAAGCAGGTAGCTGGCTTGGAACGGGACCGGTGGGGCAGAGCAATCCTAGCGGCTCGCCCGAGCAGTGGAAGCCGGCGAGGGTGCGCGTTCAGCCGGATGAATGGGGCGCTGTCAGGGCCCCTCTCGTGGAGGATAAAAATCATGCTTTTTCCCTCATTACACATCCCATGCGAGCTTGTAATGATAAAACCTCATCCAAATCACACATTGCAGCTCAATATTCAGTGAGGACAGGGCCTTTTTAAGTCGAAATGTGCAAAAAAGCATCCTATCGCTCTGAAACGGCTGTTTTGCTCTCCACCACATTTACTGTCAGACTGGCCGAATTAGACCGATTCTGCCTCTTTCTTGCCTCTACATGTGAAGAACAGGGTGCTTGTGAGCATATTGTGCAGTTTCAAGCAGGTAGCTGGCTTGGAACGGGACCGGTGGGGCAGAGCAATCCTAGCGGCTCGCCCGAGCAGTGGAAGCCGGCGAGGGTGCGCGTTCAGCCGGATGAATGGGGCGCTGTCAGGGCCCCTCTCGTGGAGGATAAAAATCATGCTTTTTCCCTCATTACACATCCCATGCGAGCTTGTAATGATAAAACCTCATCCAAATCACACATTGCAGCTCAATATTCAGTGAGGACAGGGCCTTTTTAAGTCGAAATGTGCAAAAAAGCGTCCTATCGCTCTGAAACGGCTGTTTTGCTCTCCACCACATTTACTGTCAGACTGGCCGAATTAGACCGATTCTGCCTCTTTCTTGCCTCTGCATGTGAAGAACAGGGTGCTTGTGAGCATATTGTGCAGTTTCAAGCAGGTAGCTGGCTTGGAACGGGACCGGTGGGGCAGAGCAATCCTAGCGGCTCGCCCGAGCAGTGGAAGCCGGCGAGGGTGCGCGTTCAGCCGGATGAATGGGGCGCTGTCAGGGCCCCTCTCGTGGAGTATAAAAATCATGCTTTTTCCCTCATTACACATCCCATGCGAGCTTGTAATGATAAAACCTCATCCAAATCACACATTGCAGCTCAATATTCAGTGAGGACAGGGCCTTTTTAAATCGAAATGTGCAAAAAAGCATCCTATCGCTCTGAAACGGCTGTTTTGCTCTCCACCACATTTACTGTCAGACTGGCCGAATTAGACCGATTCTGCCTCTTTCTTGCCTCTACATGTGAAGAACAGGGTGCTTGTGAGCATACTGTGCAGTTTCACGCAGGTAGCTGGCTTGGAACGGGACCGGTGGGGCAGAGCAATCCTAGCGGCTCACCCGAGCAGTGGAAGCCGGCGAGGGTGCGCGTTCAGCCGGATGAATGGGGCGCTGTCAGGGCCCCTCTCGTGGAGGATAAAAATCATGCTTTTTCCCTCATTACACATCCCATGCGAGCTTGTAATGACAAAACCTCATCCAAATCACACATTGCAGCTCAATATTCAGTGAGGACAGGGCCTTTTTAAGTCGAAATGTGCAAAAAAGCATCCTATCGCTCTGAAACGGCTGTTTTGCTCTCCACCACATTTACTGTCAGACTGGCCGAATTAGACCGATTCTGCCTCTTTCTTGCCTCTACATGTGAAGAACAGGGTGCTTGTGAGCATATTGTGCAGTTTCAAGCAGGTAGCTGGCTTGGAACGGGACCGGTGGGGCAGAGCAATCCTAGCGGCTCGCCCGAGCAGTGGAAGCCGGCGAGGGTGCGCGTTCAGCCGGATGAATGGGGCGCTGTCAGGGCCCCTCTCGTGGAGGATAAAAATCATGCTTTTTCCCTCATTATACATCCCATGCGAGCTTGTAATGATAAAACCTCATCCAAATCACACATTGCAGCTCAATATTCAGTGAGGACAGGGCCTTTTTAAGTCGAAATGTGCAAAAAAGCATCCTATCGCTCTGAAACGGCTGTTTTGCTCTCCACCACATTTACTGTCAGACTGGCCGAATTAGACCGATTCTGCCTCTTTCTTGCCTCTGCATGTGAAGAACAGGGTGCTTGTGAGCATATTGTGCAGTTTCAAGCAGGTAGCTGGCTTGGAACGGGACCGGTGGGGCAGAGCAATCCTAGCGGCTCGCCCGAGCAGTGGAAGCCGGCGAGGGTGCGCGTTCAGCCGGATGAATGGGGCGCTGTCAGGGCCCCTCTCGTGGAGTATAAAAATCATGCTTTTTCCCTCATTACACATCCCATGCGAGCTTGTAATGATAAAACCTCATCCAAATCACACATTGCAGCTCAATATTCAGTGAGGACAGGGCCTTTTTAAGTCGAAATGTGCAAAAAAGCATCCTATCGCTCTGAAACGGCTGTTTTGCTCACCACCACATTTACTGTCAGACTGGCCGAATTAGACCGATTCTGCCTCTTTCTTGCCTCTACATGTGAAGAACAGGGTGCTTGTGAGCATATTGTGCAGTTTCAAGCAGGTAGCTGGCTTGGAACGGGACCGGTGGGGCAGAGCAATCCTAGCGGCTCGCCCGAGCAGTGGAAGCCGGCGAGGGTGCGCGTTCAGCCGGATGAATGGGGCGCTGTCAGGGCCCCTCTCGTGGAGGATAAAAATCATGCTTTTTCCCTCATTACACATCCCATGCGAGCTTGTAATGATAAAACCTCATCCAAATCACACATTGCAGCTCAATATTCAGTGAGGACAGGGCCTTTTTAAATCGAAATGTGCAAAAAAGCATCCTATCGCTCTGAAACGGCTGTTTTGCTCTCCACCACATTTACTGTCAGACTGGCCGAATTAGACCGATTCTGCCTCTTTCTTGCCTCTACATGTGAAGAACAGGGTGCTTGTGAGCATACTGTGCAGTTTCACGCAGGTAGCTGGCTTGGAACGGGACCGGTGGGGCAGAGCAATCCTAGCGGCTCACCCGAGCAGTGGAAGCCGGCGAGGGTGCGCGTTCAGCCGGATGAATGGGGCGCTGTCAGGGCCCCTCTCGTGGAGGATAAAAATCATGCTTTTTCCCTCATTACACATCCCATGCGAGCTTGTAATGATAAAACCTCATCCAAATCACACATTGCAGCTCAATATTCAGTGAGGACAGGGCCTTTTTAAGTCGAAATGTGCAAAAAAGCGTCCTATCGCTCTGAAACGGCTGTTTTGCTCTCCACCACATTTACTGTCAGACTGGCCGAATTAGACCGATTCTGCCTCTTTCTTGCCTCTGCATGTGAAGAACAGGGTGGTTGTGAGCATATTGTGCAGTTTCAAGCAGGTAGCTGGCTTGGAACGGGACCGGTGGGGCAGAGCAATCCTAGCGGCTCGCCCGAGCAGTGGAAGCCGGCGAGGGTGCGCGTTCAGCCGGATGAATGAGGCGCTGTCAGGGCCCCTCTCGTGGAGGATAAAAATCATGCTTTTTCCCTCATTACACATCCCATGCGAGCTTGTAATGACAAAACCTCATCCAAATCACACATTGCAGCTCAATATTCAGTGAGGACAGGGCCTTTTTAAGTCGAAATGTGCAAAAAAGCATCCTATCGCTCTGAAACGGCTGTTTTGCTCTCCACCACATTTACTGTCAGACTGGCCGAATTAGACCGATTCTGCCTCTTTCTTGCCTCTACATGTGAAGAACAGGGTGCTTGTGAGCATATTGTGCAGTTTCAAGCAGGTAGCTGGCTTGGAACGGGACCGGTGGGGCAGAGCAATCCTAGCGGCTCGCCCGAGCAGTGGAAGCCGGCGAGGGTGCGCGTTCAGCCGGATGAATGGGGCGCTGTCAGGGCCCCTCTCGTGGAGGATAAAAATCATGCTTTTTCCCTCATTACACATCCCATGCGAGCTTGTAATGATAAAACCTCATCCAAATCACACATTGCAGCTCAATATTCAGTGAGGACAGGGCCTTTTTAAGTCGAAATGTGCAAAAAAGCATCCTATCGCTCTGAAACGGCTGTTTTGCTCTCCACCACATTTACTGTCAGACTGGCCGAATTAGACCGATTCTGCCTCTTTCTTGCCTCTACATGTGAAGAACAGGGTGCTTGTGAGCATATTGTGCAGTTTCAAGCAGGTAGCTGGCTTGGAACGGGACCGGTGGGGCAGAGCAATCCTAGCGGCTCGCCCGAGCAGTGGAAGCCGGCGAGGGTGCGCGTTCAGCCGGATGAATGGGGCGCTGTCAGGGCCCCTCTCGTGGAGGATAAAAATCATGCTTTTTCCCTCATTATACATCCCATGCGAGCTTGTAATGATAAAACCTCATCCAAATCACACATTGCAGCTCAATATTCAGTGAGGACAGGGCCTTTTTAAGTCGAAATGTGCAAAAAAGCGTCCTATCGCTCTGAAACGGCTGTTTTGCTCTCCACCACATTTACTGTCAGACTGGCCGAATTAGACCGATTCTGCCTCTTTCTTGCCTCTGCATGTGAAGAACAGGGTGCTTGTGAGCATATTGTGCAGTTTCAAGCAGGTAGCTGGCTTGGAACGGGACCGGTGGGGCAGAGCAATCCTAGCGGCTCGCCCGAGCAGTGGAAGCCGGCGAGGGTGCGCGTTCAGCCGGATGAATGGGGCGCTGTCAGGGCCCCTCTCGTGGAGGATAAAAATCATGCTTTTTCCCTCATTACACATCCCATGCGAGCTTGTAATGATAAAACCTCATCCAAATCACACATTGCAGCTCAATATTCAGTGAGGACAGGGCCTTTTTAAGTCGAAATGTGCAAAAAAGCGTCCTATCGCTCTGAAACGGCTGTTTTGCTCTCCACCACATTTACTGTCAGACTGGCCGAATTAGACCGATTCTGCCTCTTTCTTGCCTCTGCATGTGAAGAACAGGGTGCTTGTGAGCATATTGTGCAGTTTCAAGCAGGTAGCTGGCTTGGAACGGGACCGGTGGGGCAGAGCAATCCTAGCGGCTCGCCCGAGCAGTGGAAGCCGGCGAGGGTGCGCGTTCAGCCGGATGAATGGGGCGCTGTCAGGGCCCCTCTCGTGGAGGATAAAAATCATGCTTTTTCCCTCATTACACATCCCATGCGAGCTTGTAATGATAAAACCTCATCCAAATCACACATTGCAGCTCAATATTCAGTGAGGACAGGGCCTTTTTAAGTCGAAATGTGCAAAAAAGCGTCCTATCGCTCTGAAACGGCTGTTTTGCTCTCCACCACATTTACTGTCAGACTGGCCGAATTAGACCGATTCTGCCTCTTTCTTGCCTCTGCATGTGAAGAACAGGGTGCTTGTGAGCATATTGTGCAGTTTCAAGCAGGTAGCTGGCTTGGAACGGGACCGGTGGGGCAGAGCAATCCTAGCGGCTCGCCCGAGCAGTGGAAGCCGGCGAGGGTGCGCGTTCAGCCGGATGAATGGGGCGCTGTCAGGGCCCCTCTCGTGGAGGATAAAAATCATGCTTTTTCCCTCATTACACATCCCATGCGAGCTTGTAATGATAAAACCTCATCCAAATCACACATTGCAGCTCAATATTCAGTGAGGACAGGGCCTTTTTAAGTCGAAATGTGCAAAAAAGCATCCTATCGCTCTGAAACGGCTGTTTTGCTCTCCACCACATTTACTGTCAGACTGGCCGAATTAGACCGATTCTGCCTCTTTCTTGCCTCTACATGTGAAGAACAGGGTGCTTGTGAGCATATTGTGCAGTTTCAAGCAGGTAGCTGGCTTGGAACGGGACCGGTGGGGCAGAGCAATCCTAGCGGCTCGCCCGAGCAGTGGAAGCCGGCGAGGGTGCGCGTTCAGCCGGATGAATGGGGCGCTGTCAGGGCCCCTCTCGTGGAGGATAAAAATCATGCTTTTTCCCTCATTACACATCCCATGCGAGCTTGTAATGATAAAACCTCATCCAAATCACACATTGCAGCTCAATATTCAGTGAGGACAGGGCCTTTTTAAGTCGAAATGTGCAAAAAAGCGTCCTATCGCTCTGAAACGGCTGTTTTGCTCTCCACCACATTTACTGTCAGACTGGCCGAATTAGACCGATTCTGCCTCTTTCTTGCCTCTGCATGTGAAGAACAGGGTGCTTGTGAGCATATTGTGCAGTTTCAAGCAGGTAGCTGGCTTGGAACGGGACCGGTGGGGCAGAGCAATCCTAGCGGCTCGCCCGAGCAGTGGAAGCCGGCGAGGGTGCGCGTTCAGCCGGATGAATGGGGCGCTGTCAGGGCCCCTCTCGTGGAGGATAAAAATCATGCTTTTTCCCTCATTACACATCCCATGCGAGCTTGTAATGATAAAACCTCATCCAAATCACACATTGCAGCTCAATATTCAGTGAGGACAGGGCCTTTTTAAGTCGAAATGTGCAAAAAAGCGTCCTATCGCTCTGAAACGGCTGTTTTGCTCTCCACCACATTTACTGTCAGACTGGCCGAATTAGACCGATTCTGCCTCTTTCTTGCCTCTGCATGTGAAGAACAGCGTGCTTGTGAGCATATTGTGCAGTTTCAAGCAGGTAGCTGGCTTGGAACGGGACCGGTGGGGCAGAGCAATCCTAGCGGCTCGCCCGAGCAGTGGAAGCCGGCGAGGGTGCGCGTTCAGCCGGATGAATGGGGCGCTGTCAGGGCCCCTCTCGTGGAGGATAAAAATCATGCTTTTTCCCTCATTACACATCCCATGCGAGCTTGTAATGATAAAACCTCATCCAAATCACACATTGCAGCTCAATATTCAGTGAGGACAGGGCCTTTTTAAATCGAAATGTGCAAAAAAGCATCCTATCGCTCTGAAACGGCTGTTTTGCTCTCCACCACATTTACTGTCAGACTGGCCGAATTAGACCGATTCTGCCTCTTTCTTGCCTCTACATGTGAAGAACAGGGTGCTTGTGAGCATACTGTGCAGTTTCACGCAGGTAGCTGGCTTGGAACGGGACCGGTGGGGCAGAGCAATCCTAGCGGCTCACCCGAGCAGTGGAAGCCGGCGAGGGTGCGCGTTCAGCCGGATGAATGGGGCGCTGTCAGGGCCCCTCTCGTGGAGGATAAAAATCATGCTTTTTCCCTCATTACACATCCCATGCGAGCTTGTAATGATAAAACCTCATCCAAATCACACATTGCAGCTCAATATTCAGTGAGGACAGGGCCTTTTTAAGTCGAAATGTGCAAAAAAGCATCCTATCGCTCTGAAACGGCTGTTTTGCTCTCCACCACATTTACTGTCAGACTGGCCGAATTAGACCGATTCTGCCTCTTTCTTGCCTCTACATGTGAAGAACAGGGTGCTTGTGAGCATATTGTGCAGTTTCAAGCAGGTAGCTGGCTTGGAACGGGACCGGTGGGGCAGAGCAATCCTAGCGGCTCGCCCGAGCAGTGGAAGCCGGCGAGGGTGCGCGTTCAGCCGGATGAATGGGGCGCTGTCAGGGCCCCTCTCGTGGAGGATAAAAATCATGCTTTTTCCCTCATTATACATCCCATGCGAGCTTGTAATGATAAAACCTCATCCAAATCACACATTGCAGCTCAATATTCAGTGAGGACAGGGCCTTTTTAAGTCGAAATGTGCAAAAAAGCATCCTATCGCTCTGAAACGGCTGTTTTGCTCTCCACCACATTTACTGTCAGACTGGCCGAATTAGACCGATTCTGCCTCTTTCTTGCCTCTGCATGTGAAGAACAGGGTGCTTGTGAGCATATTGTGCAGTTTCAAGCAGGTAGCTGGCTTGGAACGGGACCGGTGGGGCAGAGCAATCCTAGCGGCTCGCCCGAGCAGTGGAAGCCGGCGAGGGTGCGCGTTCAGCCGGATGAATGGGGCGCTGTCAGGGCCCCTCTCGTGGAGTATAAAAATCATGCTTTTTCCCTCATTACACATCCCATGCGAGCTTGTAATGATAAAACCTCATCCAAATCACACATTGCAGCTCAATATTCAGTGAGGACAGGGCCTTTTTAAGTCGAAATGTGCAAAAAAGCATCCTATCGCTCTGAAACGGCTGTTTTGCTCACCACCACATTTACTGTCAGACTGGCCGAATTAGACCGATTCTGCCTCTTTCTTGCCTCTACATGTGAAGAACAGGGTGCTTGTGAGCATATTGTGCAGTTTCAAGCAGGTAGCTGGCTTGGAACGGGACCGGTGGGGCAGAGCAATCCTAGCGGCTCGCCCGAGCAGTGGAAGCCGGCGAGGGTGCGCGTTCAGCCGGATGAATGGGGCGCTGTCAGGGCCCCTCTCGTGGAGGATAAAAATCATGCTTTTTCCCTCATTACACATCCCATGCGAGCTTGTAATGATAAAACCTCATCCAAATCACACATTGCAGCTCAATATTCAGTGAGGACAGGGCCTTTTTAAATCGAAATGTGCAAAAAAGCATCCTATCGCTCTGAAACGGCTGTTTTGCTCTCCACCACATTTACTGTCAGACTGGCCGAATTAGACCGATTCTGCCTCTTTCTTGCCTCTACATGTGAAGAACAGGGTGCTTGTGAGCATACTGTGCAGTTTCACGCAGGTAGCTGGCTTGGAACGGGACCGGTGGGGCAGAGCAATCCTAGCGGCTCACCCGAGCAGTGGAAGCCGGCGAGGGTGCGCGTTCAGCCGGATGAATGGGGCGCTGTCAGGGCCCCTCTCGTGGAGGATAAAAATCATGCTTTTTCCCTCATTACACATCCCATGCGAGCTTGTAATGATAAAACCTCATCCAAATCACACATTGCAGCTCAATATTCAGTGAGGACAGGGCCTTTTTAAGTCGAAATGTGCAAAAAAGCGTCCTATCGCTCTGAAACGGCTGTTTTGCTCTCCACCACATTTACTGTCAGACTGGCCGAATTAGACCGATTCTGCCTCTTTCTTGCCTCTGCATGTGAAGAACAGGGTGCTTGTGAGCATATTGTGCAGTTTCAAGCAGGTAGCTGGCTTGGAACGGGACCGGTGGGGCAGAGCAATCCTAGCGGCTCGCCCGAGCAGTGGAAGCCGGCGAGGGTGCGCGTTCAGCCGGATGAATGAGGCGCTGTCAGGGCCCCTCTCGTGGAGGATAAAAATCATGCTTTTTCCCTCATTACACATCCCATGCGAGCTTGTAATGACAAAACCTCATCCAAATCACACATTGCAGCTCAATATTCAGTGAGGACAGGGCCTTTTTAAGTCGAAATGTGCAAAAAAGCATCCTATCGCTCTGAAACGGCTGTTTTGCTCTCCACCACATTTACTGTCAGACTGGCCGAATTAGACCGATTCTGCCTCTTTCTTGCCTCTACATGTGAAGAACAGGGTGCTTGTGAGCATATTGTGCAGTTTCAAGCAGGTAGCTGGCTTGGAACGGGACCGGTGGGGCAGAGCAATCCTAGCGGCTCGCCCGAGCAGTGGAAGCCGGCGAGGGTGCGCGTTCAGCCGGATGAATGGGGCGCTGTCAGGGCCCCTCTCGTGGAGGATAAAAATCATGCTTTTTCCCTCATTACACATCCCATGCGAGCTTGTAATGATAAAACCTCATCCAAATCACACATTGCAGCTCAATATTCAGTGAGGACAGGGCCTTTTTAAGTCGAAATGTGCAAAAAAGCATCCTATCGCTCTGAAACGGCTGTTTTGCTCTCCACCACATTTACTGTCAGACTGGCCGAATTAGACCGATTCTGCCTCTTTCTTGCCTCTACATGTGAAGAACAGGGTGCTTGTGAGCATATTGTGCAGTTTCAAGCAGGTAGCTGGCTTGGAACGGGACCGGTGGGGCAGAGCAATCCTAGCGGCTCGCCCGAGCAGTGGAAGCCGGCGAGGGTGCGCGTTCAGCCGGATGAATGGGGCGCTGTCAGGGCCCCTCTCGTGGAGGATAAAAATCATGCTTTTTCCCTCATTATACATCCCATGCGAGCTTGTAATGATAAAACCTCATCCAAATCACACATTGCAGCTCAATATTCAGTGAGGACAGGGCCTTTTTAAGTCGAAATGTGCAAAAAAGCGTCCTATCGCTCTGAAACGGCTGTTTTGCTCTCCACCACATTTACTGTCAGACTGGCCGAATTAGACCGATTCTGCCTCTTTCTTGCCTCTGCATGTGAAGAACAGGGTGCTTGTGAGCATATTGTGCAGTTTCAAGCAGGTAGCTGGCTTGGAACGGGACCGGTGGGGCAGAGCAATCCTAGCGGCTCGCCCGAGCAGTGGAAGCCGGCGAGGGTGCGCGTTCAGCCGGATGAATGGGGCGCTGTCAGGGCCCCTCTCGTGGAGGATAAAAATCATGCTTTTTCCCTCATTACACATCCCATGCGAGCTTGTAATGATAAAACCTCATCCAAATCACACATTGCAGCTCAATATTCAGTGAGGACAGGGCCTTTTTAAGTCGAAATGTGCAAAAAAGCGTCCTATCGCTCTGAAACGGCTGTTTTGCTCTCCACCATATTTACTGTCAGACTGGCCGAATTAGACCGATTCTGCCTCTTTCTTGCCTCTGCATGTGAAGAACAGGGTGCTTGTGAGCATATTGTGCAGTTTCAAGCAGGTAGCTGGCTTGGAACGGGACCGGTGGGGCAGAGCAATCCTAGCGGCTCGCCCGAGCAGTGGAAGCCGGCGAGGGTGCGCGTTCAGCCGGATGAATGGGGCGCTGTCAGGGCCCCTCTCGTGGAGGATAAAAATCATGCTTTTTCCCTCATTACACATCCCATGCGAGCTTGTAATGATAAAACCTCATCCAAATCACACATTGCAGCTCAATATTCAGTGAGGACAGGGCCTTTTTAAGTCGAAATGTGCAAAAAAGCGTCCTATCGCTCTGAAACGGCTGTTTTGCTCTCCACCACATTTACTGTCAGACTGGCCGAATTAGACCGATTCTGCCTCTTTCTTGCCTCTGCATGTGAAGAACAGGGTGCTTGTGAGCATATTGTGCAGTTTCAAGCAGGTAGCTGGCTTGGAACGGGACCGGTGGGGCAGAGCAATCCTAGCGGCTCGCCCGAGCAGTGGAAGCCGGCGAGGGTGCGCGTTCAGCCGGATGAATGGGGCGCTGTCAGGGCCCCTCTCGTGGAGGATAAAAATCATGCTTTTTCCCTCATTACACATCCCATGCGAGCTTGTAATGATAAAACCTCATCCAAATCACACATTGCAGCTCAATATTCAGTGAGGACAGGGCCTTTTTAAGTCGAAATGTGCAAAAAAGCATCCTATCGCTCTGAAACGGCTGTTTTGCTCTCCACCACATTTACTGTCAGACTGGCCGAATTAGACCGATTCTGCCTCTTTCTTGCCTCTACATGTGAAGAACAGGGTGCTTGTGAGCATATTGTGCAGTTTCAAGCAGGTAGCTGGCTTGGAACGGGACCGGTGGGGCAGAGCAATCCTAGCGGCTCGCCCGAGCAGTGGAAGCCGGCGAGGGTGCGCGTTCAGCCGGATGAATGGGGCGCTGTCAGGGCCCCTCTCGTGGAGGATAAAAATCATGCTTTTTCCCTCATTACACATCCCATGCGAGCTTGTAATGATAAAACCTCATCCAAATCACACATTGCAGCTCAATATTCAGTGAGGACAGGGCCTTTTTAAGTCGAAATGTGCAAAAAAGCGTCCTATCGCTCTGAAACGGCTGTTTTGCTCTCCACCACATTTACTGTCAGACTGGCCGAATTAGACCGATTCTGCCTCTTTCTTGCCTCTGCATGTGAAGAACAGGGTGCTTGTGAGCATATTGTGCAGTTTCAAGCAGGTAGCTGGCTTGGAACGGGACCGGTGGGGCAGAGCAATCCTAGCGGCTCGCCCGAGCAGTGGAAGCCGGCGAGGGTGCGCGTTCAGCCGGATGAATGGGGCGCTGTCAGGGCCCCTCTCGTGGAGGATAAAAATCATGCTTTTTCCCTCATTACACATCCCATGCGAGCTTGTAATGATAAAACCTCATCCAAATCACACATTGCAGCTCAATATTCAGTGAGGACAGGGCCTTTTTAAGTCGAAATGTGCAAAAAAGCATCCTATCGCTCTGAAACGGCTGTTTTGCTCTCCACCACATTTACTGTCAGACTGGCCGAATTAGACCGATTCTGCCTCTTTCTTGCCTCTACATGTGAAGAACAGGGTGCTTGTGAGCATATTGTGCAGTTTCAAGCAGGTAGCTGGCTTGGAACGGGACCGGTGGGGCAGAGCAATCCTAGCGGCTCGCCCGAGCAGTGGAAGCCGGCGAGGGTGCGCGTTCAGCCGGATGAATGGGGCGCTGTCAGGGCCCCTCTCGTGGAGGTTAAAAATCATGCTTTTTCCCTCATTACACATCCCATGCGAGCTTGTAATGACAAAACCTCATCCAAATCACACATTGCAGCTCAATATTCAGTGAGGACAGGGCCTTTTTAAGTCGAAATGTGCAAAAAAGCATCCTATCGCTCTGAAACGGCTGTTTTGCTCTCCACCACATTTACTGTCAGACTGGCCGAATTAGACCGATTCTGCCTCTTTCTTGCCTCTACATGTGAAGAACAGGGTGCTTGTGAGCATATTGTGCAGTTTCAAGCAGGTAGCTGGCTTGGAACGGGACCGGTGGGGCAGAGCAATCCTAGCGGCTCGCCCGAGCAGTGGAAGCCGGCGAGGGTGCGCGTTCAGCCGGATGAATGGGGCGCTGTCAGGGCCCCTCTCGTGGAGGATAAAAATCATGCTTTTTCCCTCATTACACATCCCATGCGAGCTTGTAATGATAAAACCTCATCCAAATCACACATTGCAGCTCAATATTCAGTGAGGACAGGGCCTTTTTAAGTCGAAATGTGCAAAAAAGCATCCTATCGCTCTGAAACGGCTGTTTTGCTCTCCACCACATTTACTGTCAGACTGGCCGAATTAGACCGATTCTGCCTCTTTCTTGCCTCTACATGTGAAGAACAGGGTGCTTGTGAGCATATTGTGCAGTTTCAAGCAGGTAGCTGGCTTGGAACGGGACCGGTGGGGCAGAGCAATCCTAGCGGCTCGCCCGAGCAGTGGAAGCCGGCGAGGGTGCGCGTTCAGCCGGATGAATGGGGCGCTGTCAGGGCCCCTCTCGTGGAGGATAAAAATCATGCTTTTTCCCTCATTACACATCCCATGCGAGCTTGTAATGATAAAACCTCATCCAAATCACACATTGCAGCTCAATATTCAGTGAGGACAGGGCCTTTTTAAGTCGAAATGTGCAAAAAAAGCGTCCTATCGCTCTGAAACGGCTGTTTTGCTCTCCACCACATTTACTGTCAGACTGGCCGAATTAGACCGATTCTGCCTCTTTCTTGCCTCTGCATGTGAAGAACAGGGTGCTTGTGAGCATATTGTGCAGTTTCAAGCAGGTAGCTGGCTTGGAACGGGACCGGTGGGGCAGAGCAATCCTAGCGGCTCGCCCGAGCAGTGGAAGCCGGCGAGGGTGCGCGTTCAGCCGGATGAATGGGGCGCTGTCAGGGCCCCTCTCGTGGAGGATAAAAATCATGCTTTTTCCCTCATTACACATCCCATGCGAGCTTGTAATGATAAAACCTCATCCAAATCACACATTGCAGCTCAATATTCAGTGAGGACAGGGCCTTTTTAAGTCGAAATGTGCAAAAAAGCGTCCTATCGCTCTGAAACGGCTGTTTTGCTCTCCACCACATTTACTGTCAGACTGGCCGAATTAGACCGATTCTGCCTCTTTCTTGCCTCTGCATGTGAAGAACAGGGTGCTTGTGAGCATATTGTGCAGTTTCAAGCAGGTAGCTGGCTTGGAACGGGACCGGTGGGGCAGAGCAATCCTAGCGGCTCGCCCGAGCAGTGGAAGCCGGCGAGGGTGCGCGTTCAGCCGGATGAATGGGGCGCTGTCAGGGCCCCTCTCGTGGAGGATAAAAATCATGCTTTTTCCCTCATTACACATCCCATGCGAGCTTGTAATGATAAAACCTCATCCAAATCACACATTGCAGCTCAATATTCAGTGAGGACAGGGCCTTTTTAAGTCGAAATGTGCAAAAAAGCGTCCTATCGCTCTGAAACGGCTGTTTTGCTCTCCACCACATTTACTGTCAGACTGGCCGAATTAGACCGATTCTGCCTCTTTCTTGCCTCTACATGTGAAGAACAGGGTGCTTGTGAGCATATTGTGCAGTTTCAAGCAGGTAGCTGGCTTGGAACGGGACCGGTGGGGCAGAGCAATCCTAGCGGCTCGCCCGAGCAGTGGAAGCCGGCGAGGGTGCGCGTTCAGCCGGATGAATGGGGCGCTGTCAGGGCCCCTCTCGTGGAGGATAAAAATCATGCTTTTTCCCTCATTACACATCCCATGCGAGCTTGTAATGATAAAACCTCATCCAAATCACACATTGCAGCTCAATATTCAGTGAGGACAGGGCCTTTTTAAGTCGAAATGTGCAAAAAAGCGTCCTATCGCTCTGAAACGGCTGTTTTGCTCTCCACCACATTTACTGTCAGACTGGCCGAATTAGACCGATTCTGCCTCTTTCTTGCCTCTGCATGTGAAGAACAGGGTGCTTGTGAGCATATTGTGCAGTTTCAAGCAGGTAGCTGGCTTGGAACGGGACCGGTGGGGCAGAGCAATCCTAGCGGCTCGCCCGAGCAGTGGAAGCCGGCGAGGGTGCGCGTTCAGCCGGATGAATGGGGCGCTGTCAGGGCCCCTCTCGTGGAGGATAAAAATCATGCTTTTTCCCTCATTACACATCCCATGCGAGCTTGTAATGATAAAACCTCATCCAAATCACACATTGCAGCTCAATATTCAGTGAGGACAGGGCCTTTTTAAGTCGAAATGTGCAAAAAAGCGTCCTATCGCTCTGAAACGGCTGTTTTGCTCTCCACCACATTTACTGTCAGACTGGCCGAATTAGACCGATTCTGCCTCTTTCTTGCCTCTGCATGTGAAGAACAGGGTGCTTGTGAGCATATTGTGCAGTTTCAAGCAGGTAGCTGGCTTGGAACGGGACCGGTGGGGCAGAGCAATCCTAGCGGCTCGCCCGAGCAGTGGAAGCCGGCGAGGGTGCGCGTTCAGCCGGATGAATGGGGCGCTGTCAGGGCCCCTCTCGTGGAGGATAAAAATCATGCTTTTTCCCTCATTACACATCCCATGCGAGCTTGTAATGATAAAACCTCATCCAAATCACACATTGCAGCTCAATATTCAGTGAGGACAGGGCCTTTTTAAGTCGAAATGTGCAAAAAAGCATCCTATCGCTCTGAAACGGCTGTTTTGCTCTCCACCACATTTACTGTCAGACTGGCCGAATTAGACCGATTCTGCCTCTTTCTTGCCTCTACATGTGAAGAACAGGGTGCTTGTGAGCATATTGTGCAGTTTCAAGCAGGTAGCTGGCTTGGAACGGGACCGGTGGGGCAGAGCAATCCTAGCGGCTCGCCCGAGCAGTGGAAGCCGGCGAGGGTGCGCGTTCAGCCGGATGAATGGGGCGCTGTCAGGGCCCCTCTCGTGGAGGATAAAAATCATGCTTTTTCCCTCATTACACATCCCATGCGAGCTTGTAATGATAAAACCTCATCCAAATCACACATTGCAGCTCAATATTCAGTGAGGACAGGGCCTTTTTAAGTCGAAATGTGCAAAAAAGCGTCCTATCGCTCTGAAACGGCTGTTTTGCTCTCCACCACATTTACTGTCAGACTGGCCGAATTAGACCGATTCTGCCTCTTTCTTGCCTCTGCATGTGAAGAACAGGGTGCTTGTGAGCATATTGTGCAGTTTCAAGCAGGTAGCTGGCTTGGAACGGGACCGGTGGGGCAGAGCAATCCTAGCGGCTCGCCCGAGCAGTGGAAGCCGGCGAGGGTGCGCGTTCAGCCGGATGAATGGGGCGCTGTCAGGGCCCCTCTCGTGGAGGATAAAAATCATGCTTTTTCCCTCATTACACATCCCATGCGAGCTTGTAATGATAAAACCTCATCCAAATCACACATTGCAGCTCAATATTCAGTGAGGACAGGGCCTTTTTAAGTCGAAATGTGCAAAAAAGCGTCCTATCGCTCTGAAACGGCTGTTTTGCTCTCCACCACATTTACTGTCAGACTGGCCGAATTAGACCGATTCTGCCTCTTTCTTGCCTCTGCATGTGAAGAACAGCGTGCTTGTGAGCATATTGTGCAGTTTCAAGCAGGTAGCTGGCTTGGAACGGGACCGGTGGGGCAGAGCAATCCTAGCGGCTCGCCCGAGCAGTGGAAGCCGGCGAGGGTGCGCGTTCAGCCGGATGAATGGGGCGCTGTCAGGGCCCCTCTCGTGGAGGATAAAAATCATGCTTTTTCCCTCATTACACATCCCATGCGAGCTTGTAATGATAAAACCTCATCCAAATCACACATTGCAGCTCAATATTCAGTGAGGACAGGGCCTTTTTAAATCGAAATGTGCAAAAAAGCATCCTATCGCTCTGAAACGGCTGTTTTGCTCTCCACCACATTTACTGTCAGACTGGCCGAATTAGACCGATTCTGCCTCTTTCTTGCCTCTACATGTGAAGAACAGGGTGCTTGTGAGCATACTGTGCAGTTTCACGCAGGTAGCTGGCTTGGAACTGGACCGGTGGGGCAGAGCAATCCTAGCGGCTCACCCGAGCAGTGGAAGCCGGCGAGGGTGCGCGTTCAGCCGGATGAATGGGGCGCTGTCAGGGCCCCTCTCGTGGAGGATAAAAATCATGCTTTTTCCCTCATTACACATCCCATGCGAGCTTGTAATGATAAAACCTCATCCAAATCACACATTGCAGCTCAATATTCAGTGAGGACAGGGCCTTTTTAAGTCGAAATGTGCAAAAAAGCATCCTATCGCTCTGAAACGGCTGTTTTGCTCTCCACCACATTTACTGTCAGACTGGCCGAATTAGACCGATTCTGCCTCTTTCTTGCCTCTACATGTGAAGAACAGGGTGCTTGTGAGCATATTGTGCAGTTTCAAGCAGGTAGCTGGCTTGGAACGGGACCGGTGGGGCAGAGCAATCCTAGCGGCTCGCCCGAGCAGTGGAAGCCGGCGAGGGTGCGCGTTCAGCCGGATGAATGGGGCGCTGTCAGGGCCCCTCTCGTGGAGGTTAAAAATCATGCTTTTTCCCTCATTACACATCCCATGCGAGCTTGTAATGACAAAACCTCATCCAAATCACACATTGCAGCTCAATATTCAGTGAGGACAGGGCCTTTTTAAGTCGAAATGTGCAAAAAAGCATCCTATCGCTCTGAAACGGCTGTTTTGCTCTCCACCACATTTACTGTCAGACTGGCCGAATTAGACCGATTCTGCCTCTTTCTTGCCTCTACATGTGAAGAACAGGGTGCTTGTGAGCATATTGTGCAGTTTCAAGCAGGTAGCTGGCTTGGAACGGGACCGGTGGGGCAGAGCAATCCTAGCGGCTCGCCCGAGCAGTGGAAGCCGGCGAGGGTGCGCGTTCAGCCGGATGAATGGGGCGCTGTCAGGGCCCCTCTCGTGGAGGATAAAAATCATGCTTTTTCCCTCATTACACATCCCATGCGAGCTTGTAATGATAAAACCTCATCCAAATCACACATTGCAGCTCAATATTCAGTGAGGACAGGGCCTTTTTAAGTCGAAATGTGCAAAAAAGCATCCTATCGCTCTGAAACGGCTGTTTTGCTCTCCACCACATTTACTGTCAGACTGGCCGAATTAGACCGATTCTGCCTCTTTCTTGCCTCTACATGTGAAGAACAGGGTGCTTGTGAGCATATTGTGCAGTTTCAAGCAGGTAGCTGGCTTGGAACGGGACCGGTGGGGCAGAGCAATCCTAGCGGCTCGCCCGAGCAGTGGAAGCCGGCGAGGGTGCGCGTTCAGCCGGATGAATGGGGCGCTGTCAGGGCCCCTCTCGTGGAGGATAAAAATCATGCTTTTTCCCTCATTACACATCCCATGCGAGCTTGTAATGATAAAACCTCATCCAAATCACACATTGCAGCTCAATATTCAGTGAGGACAGGGCCTTTTTAAGTCGAAATGTGCAAAAAAAGCGTCCTATCGCTCTGAAACGGCTGTTTTGCTCTCCACCACATTTACTGTCAGACTGGCCGAATTAGACCGATTCTGCCTCTTTCTTGCCTCTGCATGTGAAGAACAGGGTGCTTGTGAGCATATTGTGCAGTTTCAAGCAGGTAGCTGGCTTGGAACGGGACCGGTGGGGCAGAGCAATCCTAGCGGCTCGCCCGAGCAGTGGAAGCCGGCGAGGGTGCGCGTTCAGCCGGATGAATGGGGCGCTGTCAGGGCCCCTCTCGTGGAGGATAAAAATCATGCTTTTTCCCTCATTACACATCCCATGCGAGCTTGTAATGATAAAACCTCATCCAAATCACACATTGCAGCTCAATATTCAGTGAGGACAGGGCCTTTTTAAGTCGAAATGTGCAAAAAAGCGTCCTATCGCTCTGAAACGGCTGTTTTGCTCTCCACCACATTTACTGTCAGACTGGCCGAATTAGACCGATTCTGCCTCTTTCTTGCCTCTGCATGTGAAGAACAGGGTGCTTGTGAGCATATTGTGCAGTTTCAAGCAGGTAGCTGGCTTGGAACGGGACCGGTGGGGCAGAGCAATCCTAGCGGCTCGCCCGAGCAGTGGAAGCCGGCGAGGGTGCGCGTTCAGCCGGATGAATGGGGCGCTGTCAGGGCCCCTCTCGTGGAGGATAAAAATCATGCTTTTTCCCTCATTACACATCCCATGCGAGCTTGTAATGATAAAACCTCATCCAAATCACACATTGCAGCTCAATATTCAGTGAGGACAGGGCCTTTTTAAGTCGAAATGTGCAAAAAAGCATCCTATCGCTCTGAAACGGCTGTTTTGCTCTCCACCACATTTACTGTCAGACTGGCCGAATTAGACCGATTCTGCCTCTTTCTTGCCTCTACATGTGAAGAACAGGGTGCTTGTGAGCATATTGTGCAGTTTCAAGCAGGTAGCTGGCTTGGAACGGGACCGGTGGGGCAGAGCAATCCTAGCGGCTCGCCCGAGCAGTGGAAGCCGGCGAGGGTGCGCGTTCAGCCGGATGAATGGGGCGCTGTCAGGGCCCCTCTCGTGGAGGATAAAAATCATGCTTTTTCCCTCATTACACATCCCATGCGAGCTTGTAATGATAAAACCTCATCCAAATCACACATTGCAGCTCAATATTCAGTGAGGACAGGGCCTTTTTAAGTCGAAATGTGCAAAAAAGCGTCCTATCGCTCTGAAACGGCTGTTTTGCTCTCCACCACATTTACTGTCAGACTGGCCGAATTAGACCGATTCTGCCTCTTTCTTGCCTCTGCATGTGAAGAACAGGGTGCTTGTGAGCATATTGCGCAGTTTCAAGCAGGTAGCTGGCTTGGAACGGGACCGGTGGGGCAGAGCAATCCTAGCGGCTCGCCCGAGCAGTGGAAGCCGGCGAGGGTGCGCGTTCAGCCGGATGAATGGGGCGCTGTCAGGGCCCCTCTCGTGGAGGATAAAAATCATGCTTTTTCCCTCATTACACATCCCATGCGAGCTTGTAATGATAAAACCTCATCCAAATCACACATTGCAGCTCAATATTCAGTGAGGACAGGGCCTTTTTAAGTCGAAATGTGCAAAAAAGCGTCCTATCGCTCTGAAACGGCTGTTTTGCTCTCCACCACATTTACTGTCAGACTGGCCGAATTAGACCGATTCTGCCTCTTTCTTGCATCTGCATGTGAAGAACAGCGTGCTTGTGAGCATATTGTGCAGTTTCAAGCAGGTAGCTGGCTTGGAACGGGACCGGTGGGGCAGAGCAATCCTAGCGGCTCGCCCGAGCAGTGGAAGCCGGCGAGGGTGCGCGTTCAGCCGGATGAAAGGGGCGCTGTCAGGGCCCCTCTCGTGGAGGATAAAAATCATGCTTTTTCCCTCATTACACATCCCATGCGAGCTTGTAATGATAAAACCTCATCCAAATCACACATTGCAGCTCAATATTCAGTGAGGACAGGGCCTTTTTAAATCGAAATGTGCAAAAAAGCATCCTATCGCTCTGAAACGGCTGTTTTGCTCTCCACCACATTTACTGTCAGACTGGCCGAATTAGACCGATTCTGCCTCTTTCTTGCCTCTACATGTGAAGAACAGGGTGCTTGTGAGCATACTGTGCAGTTTCACGCAGGTAGCTGGCTTGGAACGGGACCGGTGGGGCAGAGCAATCCTAGCGGCTCACCCGAGCAGTGGAAGCCGGCGAGGGTGCGCGTTCAGCCGGATGAATGGGGCGCTGTCAGGGCCCCTCTCGTGGAGGATAAAAATCATGCTTTTTCCCTCATTACACATCCCATGCGAGCTTGTAATGATAAAACCTCATCCAAATCACACATTGCAGCTCAATATTCAGTGAGGACAGGGCCTTTTTAAGTCGAAATGTGCAAAAAAGCATCCTATCGCTCTGAAACGGCTGTTTTGCTCTCCACCACATTTACTGTCAGACTGGCCGAATTAGACCGATTCTGCCTCTTTCTTGCCTCTACATGTGAAGAACAGGGTGCTTGTGAGCATATTGTGCAGTTTCAAGCAGGTAGCTGGCTTGGAACGGGACCGGTGGGGCAGAGCAATCCTAGCGGCTCGCCCGAGCAGTGGAAGCCGGCGAGGGTGCGCGTTCAGCCGGATGAATGGGGCGCTGTCAGGGCCCCTCTCGTGGAGGATAAAAATCATGCTTTTTCCCTCATTACACATCCCATGCGAGCTTGTAATGATAAAACCTCATCCAAATCACACATTGCAGCTCAATATTCAGTGAGGACAGGGCCTTTTTAAGTCGAAATGTGCAAAAAAGCATCCTATCGCTCTGAAACGGCTGTTTTGCTCTCCACCACATTTACTGTCAGACTGGCCGAATTAGACCGATTCTGCCTCTTTCTTGCCTCTACATGTGAAGAACAGGGTGCTTGTGAGCATATTGTGCAGTTTCAAGCAGGTAGCTGGCTTGGAACGGGACCGGTGGGGCAGAGCAATCCTAGCGGCTCGACCGAGCAGTGGAAGCCGGCGAGGGTGCGCGTTCAGCCGGATGAATGGGGCGCTGTCAGGGCCCCTCTCGTGGAGGATAAAAATCATGCTTTTTCCCTCATTATACATCCCATGCGAGCTTGTAATGATAAAACCTCATCCAAATCACACATTGCAGCTCAATATTCAGTGAGGACAGGGCCTTTTTAAGTCGAAATGTGCAAAAAAGCATCCTATCGCTCTGAAACGGCTGTTTTGCTCTCCACCACATTTACTGTCAGACTGGCCGAATTAGACCGATTCTGCCTCTTTCTTGCCTCTACATGTGAAGAACAGGGTGCTTGTGAGCATATTGTGCAGTTTCAAGCAGGTAGCTGGCTTGGAACGGGACCGGTGGGGCAGAGCAATCCTAGCGGCTCGCCCGAGCAGTGGAAGCCGGCGAGGGTGCGCGTTCAGCCGGATGAATGGGGCGCTGTCAGGGCCCCTCTCGTGGAGGATAAAAATCATGCTTTTTCCCTCATTACACATCCCATGCGAGCTTGTAATGATAAAACCTCATCCAAATCACACATTGCAGCTCAATATTCAGTGAGGACAGGGCCTTTTTAAGTCGAAATGTGCAAAAAAGCGTCCTATCGCTCTGAAACGGCTGTTTTGCTCTCCACCACATTTACTGTCAGACTGGCCGAATTAGACCGATTCTGCCTCTTTCTTGCCTCTGCATGTGAAGAACAGGGTGCTTGTGAGCATATTGTGCAGTTTCAAGCAGGTAGCTGGCTTGGAACGGGACCGGTGGGGCAGAGCAATCCTAGCGGCTCGCCCGAGCAGTGGAAGCCGGCGAGGGTGCGCGTTCAGCCGGATGAATGGGGCGCTGTCAGGGCCCCTCTCGTGGAGGATAAAAATCATGCTTTTTCCCTCATTACACATCCCATGCGAGCTTGTAATGATAAAACCTCATCCAAATCACACATTGCAGCTCAATATTCAGTGAGGACAGGGCCTTTTTAAGTCGAAATGTGCAAAAAAGCGTCCTATCGCTCTGAAACGGCTGTTTTGCTCTCCACCACATTTACTGTCAGACTGGCCGAATTAGACCGATTCTGCCTCTTTCTTGCCTCTGCATGTGAAGAACAGCGTGCTTGTGAGCATATTGTGCAGTTTCAAGCAGGTAGCTGGCTTGGAACGGGACCGGTGGGGCAGAGCAATCCTAGCGGCTCGCCCGAGCAGTGGAAGCCGGCGAGGGTGCGCGTTCAGCCGGATGAATGGGGCGCTGTCAGGGCCCCTCTCGTGGAGGATAAAAATCATGCTTTTTCCCTCATTACACATCCCATGCGAGCTTGTAATGATAAAACCTCATCCAAATCACACATTGCAGCTCAATATTCAGTGAGGACAGGGCCTTTTTAAGTCGAAATGTGCAAAAAAGCATCCTATCGCTCTGAAACGGCTGTTTTGCTCTCCACCACATTTACTGTCAGACTGGCCGAATTAGACCGATTCTGCCTCTTTCTTGCCTCTACATGTGAAGAACAGGGTGCTTGTGAGCATATTGTGCAGTTTCAAGCAGGTAGCTGGCTTGGAACGGGACCGGTGGGGCAGAGCAATCCTAGCGGCTCGCCCGAGCAGTGGAAGCCGGCGAGGGTGCGCGTTCAGCCGGATGAATGGGGCGCTGTCAGGGCCCCTCTCGTGGAGGTTAAAAATCATGCTTTTTCCCTCATTACACATCCCATGCGAGCTTGTAATGACAAAACCTCATCCAAATCACACATTGCAGCTCAATATTCAGTGAGGACAGGGCCTTTTTAAGTCGAAATGTGCAAAAAAGCATCCTATCGCTCTGAAACGGCTGTTTTGCTCTCCACCACATTTACTGTCAGACTGGCCGAATTAGACCGATTCTGCCTCTTTCTTGCCTCTACATGTGAAGAACAGGGTGCTTGTGAGCATATTGTGCAGTTTCAAGCAGGTAGCTGGCTTGGAACGGGACCGGTGGGGCAGAGCAATCCTAGCGGCTCGCCCGAGCAGTGGAAGCCGGCGAGGGTGCGCGTTCAGCCGGATGAATGGGGCGCTGTCAGGGCCCCTCTCGTGGAGGATAAAAATCATGCTTTTTCCCTCATTACACATCCCATGCGAGCTTGTAATGATAAAACCTCATCCAAATCACACATTGCAGCTCAATATTCAGTGAGGACAGGGCCTTTTTAAGTCGAAATGTGCAAAAAAGCATCCTATCGCTCTGAAACGGCTGTTTTGCTCTCCACCACATTTACTGTCAGACTGGCCGAATTAGACCGATTCTGCCTCTTTCTTGCCTCTACATGTGAAGAACAGGGTGCTTGTGAGCATATTGTGCAGTTTCAAGCAGGTAGCTGGCTTGGAACGGGACCGGTGGGGCAGAGCAATCCTAGCGGCTCGCCCGAGCAGTGGAAGCCGGCGAGGGTGCGCGTTCAGCCGGATGAATGGGGAGCTGTCAGGGCCCCTCTCGTGGAGGATAAAAATCATGCTTTTTCCCTCATTATACATCCCATGCGAGCTTGTAATGATAAAACCTCATCCAAATCACACATTGCAGCTCAATATTCAGTGAGGACAGGGCCTTTTTAAGTCGAAATGTGCAAAAAAGCATCCTATCGCTCTGAAACGGCTGTTTTGCTCTCCACCACATTTACTGTCAGACTGGCCGAATTAGACCGATTCTGCCTCTTTCTTGCCTCTACATGTGAAGAACAGGGTGCTTGTGAGCATATTGTGCAGTTTCAAGCAGGTAGCTGGCTTGGAACGGGACCGGTGGGGCAGAGCAATCCTAGCGGCTCGCCCGAGCAGTGGAAGCCGGCGAGGGTGCGCGTTCAGCCGGATGAATGGGGCGCTGTCAGGGCCCCTCTCGTGGAGGATAAAAATCATGCTTTTTCCCTCATTACACATCCCATGCGAGCTTGTAATGATAAAACCTCATCCAAATCACACATTGCAGCTCAATATTCAGTGAGGACAGGGCCTTTTTAAGTCGAAATGTGCAAAAAAAGCGTCCTATCGCTCTGAAACGGCTGTTTTGCTCTCCACCACATTTACTGTCAGACTGGCCGAATTAGACCGATTCTGCCTCTTTCTTGCCTCTGCATGTGAAGAACAGGGTGCTTGTGAGCATATTGTGCAGTTTCAAGCAGGTAGCTGGCTTGGAACGGGACCGGTGGGGCAGAGCAATCCTAGCGGCTCGCCCGAGCAGTGGAAGCCGGCGAGGGTGCGCGTTCAGCCGGATGAATGGGGCGCTGTCAGGGCCCCTCTCGTGGAGGATAAAAATCATGCTTTTTCCCTCATTACACATCCCATGCGAGCTTGTAATGATAAAACCTCATCCAAATCACACATTGCAGCTCAATATTCAGTGAGGACAGGGCCTTTTTAAGTCGAAATGTGCAAAAAAGCGTCCTATCGCTCTGAAACGGCTGTTTTGCTCTCCACCACATTTACTGTCAGACTGGCCGAATTAGACCGATTCTGCCTCTTTCTTGCCTCTACATGTGAAGAACAGGGTGCTTGTGAGCATATTGTGCAGTTTCAAGCAGGTAGCTGGCTTGGAACGGGACCGGTGGGGCAGAGCAATCCTAGCGGCTCGCCCGAGCAGTGGAAGCCGGCGAGGGTGCGCGTTCAGCCGGATGAATGGGGCGCTGTCAGGGCCCCTCTCGTGGAGGATAAAAATCATGCTTTTTCCCTCATTACACATCCCATGCGAGCTTGTAATGATAAAACCTCATCCAAATCACACATTGCAGCTCAATATTCAGTGAGGACAGGGCCTTTTTAAGTCGAAATGTGCAAAAAAGCATCCTATCGCTCTGAAACGGCTGTTTTGCTCTCCACCACATTTACTGTCAGACTGGCCGAATTAGACCGATTCTGCCTCTTTCTTGCCTCTACATGTGAAGAACAGGGTGCTTGTGAGCATATTGTGCAGTTTCAAGCAGGTAGCTGGCTTGGAACGGGACCGGTGGGGCAGAGCAATCCTAGCGGCTCGCCCGAGCAGTGGAAGCCGGCGAGGGTGCGCGTTCAGCCGGATGAATGGGGCGCTGTCAGGGCCCCTCTCGTGGAGGATAAAAATCATGCTTTTTCCCTCATTACACATCCCATGCGAGCTTGTAATGATAAAACCTCATCCAAATCACACATTGCAGCTCAATATTCAGTGAGGACAGGGCCTTTTTAAGTCGAAATGTGCAAAAAAGCGTCCTATCGCTCTGAAACGGCTGTTTTGCTCTCCACCACATTTACTGTCAGACTGGCCGAATTAGACCGATTCTGCCTCTTTCTTGCCTCTGCATGTGAAGAACAGGGTGCTTGTGAGCATACTGTGCAGTTTCACGCAGGTAGCTGGCTTGGAACGGGACCGGTGGGGCAGAGCAATCCTAGCGGCTCACCCGAGCAGTGGAAGCCGGCGAGGGTGCGCGTTCAGCCGGATGAATGGGGCGCTGTCAGGGCCCCTCTCGTGGAGGATAAAAATCATGCTTTTTCCCTCATTACACATCCCATGCGAGCTTGTAATGATAAAACCTCATCCAAATCACACATTGCAGCTCAATATTCAGTGAGGACAGGGCCTTTTTAAGTCGAAATGTGCAAAAAAGCATCCTATCGCTCTGAAACGGCTGTTTTGCTCTCCACCACATTTACTGTCAGACTGGCCGAATTAGACCGATTCTGCCTCTTTCTTGCCTCTACATGTGAAGAACAGGGTGCTTGTGAGCATATTGTGCAGTTTCAAGCAGGTAGCTGGCTTGGAACGGGACCGGTGGGGCAGAGCAATCCTAGCGGCTCGCCCGAGCAGTGGAAGCCGGCGAGGGTGCGCGTTCAGCCGGATGAATGGGGCGCTGTCAGGGGCCCTCTCGTGGAGGATAAAAATCATGCTTTTTCCCTCATTACACATCCCATGCGAGCTTGTAATGATAAAACCTCATCCAAATCACACATTGCAGCTCAATATTCAGTGAGGACAGGGCCTTTTTAAGTCGAAATGTGCAAAAAAGCATCCTATCGCTCTGAAACGGCTGTTTTGCTCTCCACCACATTTACTGTCAGACTGGCCGAATTAGACCGATTCTGCCTCTTTCTTGCCTCTACATGTGAAGAACAGGGTGCTTGTGAGCATATTGTGCAGTTTCAAGCAGGTAGCTGGCTTGGAACGGGACCGGTGGGGCAGAGCAATCCTAGCGGCTCGCCCGAGCAGTGGAAGCCGGCGAGGGTGCGCGTTCAGCCGGATGAATGGGGCGCTGTCAGGGCCCCTCTCGTGGAGGATAAAAATCATGCTTTTTCCCTCATTATACATCCCATGCGAGCTTGTAATGATAAAACCTCATCCAAATCACACATTGCAGCTCAATATTCAGTGAGGACAGGGCCTTTTTAAGTCGAAATGTGCAAAAAAGCATCCTATCGCTCTGAAACGGCTGTTTTGCTCTCCACCACATTTACTGTCAGACTGGCCGAATTAGACCGATTCTGCCTCTTTCTTGCCTCTACATGTGAAGAACAGGGTGCTTGTGAGCATATTGTGCAGTTTCAAGCAGGTAGCTGGCTTGGAACGGGACCGGTGGGGCAGAGCAATCCTAGCGGCTCGCCCGAGCAGTGGAAGCCGGCGAGGGTGCGCGTTCAGCCGGATGAATGGGGCGCTGTCAGGGCCCCTCTCGTGGAGGATAAAAATCATGCTTTTTCCCTCATTACACATCCCATGCGAGCTTGTAATGATAAAACCTCATCCAAATCACACATTGCAGCTCAATATTCAGTGAGGACAGGGCCTTTTTAAGTCGAAATGTGCAAAAAAGCGTCCTATCGCTCTGAAACGGCTGTTTTGCTCTCCACCACATTTACTGTCAGACTGGCCGAATTAGACCGATTCTGCCTCTTTCTTGCCTCTGCATGTGAAGAACAGGGTGCTTGTGAGCATATTGTGCAGTTTCAAGCAGGTAGCTGGCTTGGAACGGGACCGGTGGGGCAGAGCAATCCTAGCGGCTCGCCCGAGCAGTGGAAGCCGGCGAGGGTGCGCGTTCAGCCGGATGAATGGGGCGCTGTCAGGGCCCCTCTCGTGGAGGATAAAAATCATGCTTTTTCCCTCATTACACATCCCATGCGAGCTTGTAATGATAAAACCTCATCCAAATCACACATTGCAGCTCAATATTCAGTGAGGACAGGGCCTTTTTAAGTCGAAATGTGCAAAAAAGCGTCCTATCGCTCTGAAACGGCTGTTTTGCTCTCCACCACATTTACTGTCAGACTGGCCGAATTAGACCGATTCTGCCTCTTTCTTGCCTCTGCATGTGAAGAACAGCGTGCTTGTGAGCATATTGTGCAGTTTCAAGCAGGTAGCTGGCTTGGAACGGGACCGGTGGGGCAGAGCAATCCTAGCGGCTCGCCCGAGCAGTGGAAGCCGGCGAGGGTGCGCGTTCAGCCGGATGAATGGGGCGCTGTCAGGGCCCCTCTCGTGGAGGATAAAAATCATGCTTTTTCCCTCATTACACATCCCATGCGAGCTTGTAATGATAAAACCTCATCCAAATCACACATTGCAGCTCAATATTCAGTGAGGACAGGGCCTTTTTAAATCGAAATGTGCAAAAAAGCATCCTATCGCTCTGAAACGGCTGTTTTGCTCTCCACCACATTTACTGTCAGACTGGCCGAATTAGACCGATTCTGCCTCTTTCTTGCCTCTACATGTGAAGAACAGGGTGCTTGTGAGCATACTGTGCAGTTTCACGCAGGTAGCTGGCTTGGAACGGGACCGGTGGGGCAGAGCAATCCTAGCGGCTCACCCGAGCAGTGGAAGCCGGCGAGGGTGCGCGTTCAGCCGGATGAATGGGGCGCTGTCAGGGCCCCTCTCGTGGAGGATAAAAATCATGCTTTTTCCCTCATTACACATCCCATGCGAGCTTGTAATGATAAAACCTCATCCAAATCACACATTGCAGCTCAATATTCAGTGAGGACAGGGCCTTTTTAAGTCGAAATGTGCAAAAAAGCATCCTATCGCTCTGAAACGGCTGTTTTGCTCTCCACCACATTTACTGTCAGACTGGCCGAATTAGACCGATTCTGCCTCTTTCTTGCCTCTACATGTGAAGAACAGGGTGCTTGTGAGCATATTGTGCAGTTTCAAGCAGGTAGCTGGCTTGGAACGGGACCGGTGGGGCAGAGCAATCCTAGCGGCTCGCCCGAGCAGTGGAAGCCGGCGAGGGTGCGCGTTCAGCCGGATGAATGGGGCGCTGTCAGGGCCCCTCTCGTGGAGGATAAAAATCATGCTTTTTCCCTCATTACACATCCCATGCGAGCTTGTAATGATAAAACCTCATCCAAATCACACATTGCAGCTCAATATTCAGTGAGGACAGGGCCTTTTTAAGTCGAAATGTGCAAAAAAGCATCCTATCGCTCTGAAACGGCTGTTTTGCTCTCCACCACATTTACTGTCAGACTGGCCGAATTAGACCGATTCTGCCTCTTTCTTGCCTCTACATGTGAAGAACAGGGTGCTTGTGAGCATATTGTGCAGTTTCAAGCAGGTAGCTGGCTTGGAACGGGACCGGTGGGGCAGAGCAATCCTAGCGGCTCGCCCGAGCAGTGGAAGCCGGCGAGGGTGCGCGTTCAGCCGGATGAATGGGGCGCTGTCAGGGCCCCTCTCGTGGAGGATAAAAATCATGCTTTTTCCCTCATTACACATCCCATGCGAGCTTGTAATGATAAAACCTCATCCAAATCACACATTGCAGCTCAATATTCAGTGAGGACAGGGCCTTTTTAAGTCGAAATGTGCAAAAAAGCGTCCTATCGCTCTGAAACGGCTGTTTTGCTCTCCACCACATTTACTGTCAGACTGGCCGAATTAGACCGATTCTGCCTCTTTCTTGCCTCTGCATGTGAAGAACAGGGTGCTTGTGAGCATACTGTGCAGTTTCACGCAGGTAGCTGGCTTGGAACGGGACCGGTGGGGCAGAGCAATCCTAGCGGCTCACCCGAGCAGTGGAAGCCGGCGAGGGTGCGCGTTCAGCCGGATGAATGGGGCGCTGTCAGGGCCCCTCTCGTGGAGGATAAAAATCATGCTTTTTCCCTCATTACACATCCCATGCGAGCTTGTAATGATAAAACCTCATCCAAATCACACATTGCAGCTCAATATTCAGTGAGGACAGGGCCTTTTTAAGTCGAAATGTGCAAAAAAGCATCCTATCGCTCTGAAACGGCTGTTTTGCTCTCCACCACATTTACTGTCAGACTGGCCGAATTAGACCGATTCTGCCTCTTTCTTGCCTCTACATGTGAAGAACAGGGTGCTTGTGAGCATATTGTGCAGTTTCAAGCAGGTAGCTGGCTTGGAACGGGACCGGTGGGGCAGAGCAATCCTAGCGGCTCGCCCGAGCAGTGGAAGCCGGCGAGGGTGCGCGTTCAGCCGGATGAATGGGGCGCTGTCAGGGGCCCTCTCGTGGAGGATAAAAATCATGCTTTTTCCCTCATTACACATCCCATGCGAGCTTGTAATGATAAAACCTCATCCAAATCACACATTGCAGCTCAATATTCAGTGAGGACAGGGCCTTTTTAAGTCGAAATGTGCAAAAAAGCATCCTATCGCTCTGAAACGGCTGTTTTGCTCTCCACCACATTTACTGTCAGACTGGCCGAATTAGACCGATTCTGCCTCTTTCTTGCCTCTACATGTGAAGAACAGGGTGCTTGTGAGCATATTGTGCAGTTTCAAGCAGGTAGCTGGCTTGGAACGGGACCGGTGGGGCAGAGCAATCCTAGCGGCTCGCCCGAGCAGTGGAAGCCGGCGAGGGTGCGCGTTCAGCCGGATGAATGGGGCGCTGTCAGGGCCCCTCTCGTGGAGGATAAAAATCATGCTTTTTCCCTCATTATACATCCCATGCGAGCTTGTAATGATAAAACCTCATCCAAATCACACATTGCAGCTCAATATTCAGTGAGGACAGGGCCTTTTTAAGTCGAAATGTGCAAAAAAGCATCCTATCGCTCTGAAACGGCTGTTTTGCTCTCCACCACATTTACTGTCAGACTGGCCGAATTAGACCGATTCTGCCTCTTTCTTGCCTCTACATGTGAAGAACAGGGTGCTTGTGAGCATATTGTGCAGTTTCAAGCAGGTAGCTGGCTTGGAACGGGACCGGTGGGGCAGAGCAATCCTAGCGGCTCGCCCGAGCAGTGGAAGCCGGCGAGGGTGCGCGTTCAGCCGGATGAATGGGGCGCTGTCAGGGCCCCTCTCGTGGAGGATAAAAATCATGCTTTTTCCCTCATTACACATCCCATGCGAGCTTGTAATGATAAAACCTCATCCAAATCACACATTGCAGCTCAATATTCAGTGAGGACAGGGCCTTTTTAAGTCGAAATGTGCAAAAAAGCGTCCTATCGCTCTGAAACGGCTGTTTTGCTCTCCACCACATTTACTGTCAGACTGGCCGAATTAGACCGATTCTGCCTCTTTCTTGCCTCTGCATGTGAAGAACAGGGTGCTTGTGAGCATATTGTGCAGTTTCAAGCAGGTAGCTGGCTTGGAACGGGACCGGTGGGGCAGAGCAATCCTAGCGGCTCGCCCGAGCAGTGGAAGCCGGCGAGGGTGCGCGTTCAGCCGGATGAATGGGGCGCTGTCAGGGCCCCTCTCGTGGAGGATAAAAATCATGCTTTTTCCCTCATTACACATCCCATGCGAGCTTGTAATGATAAAACCTCATCCAAATCACACATTGCAGCTCAATATTCAGTGAGGACAGGGCCTTTTTAAGTCGAAATGTGCAAAAAAGCGTCCTATCGCTCTGAAACGGCTGTTTTGCTCTCCACCACATTTACTGTCAGACTGGCCGAATTAGACCGATTCTGCCTCTTTCTTGCCTCTGCATGTGAAGAACAGCGTGCTTGTGAGCATATTGTGCAGTTTCAAGCAGGTAGCTGGCTTGGAACGGGACCGGTGGGGCAGAGCAATCCTAGCGGCTCGCCCGAGCAGTGGAAGCCGGCGAGGGTGCGCGTTCAGCCGGATGAATGGGGCGCTGTCAGGGCCCCTCTCGTGGAGGATAAAAATCATGCTTTTTCCCTCATTACACATCCCATGCGAGCTTGTAATGATAAAACCTCATCCAAATCACACATTGCAGCTCAATATTCAGTGAGGACAGGGCCTTTTTAAATCGAAATGTGCAAAAAAGCATCCTATCGCTCTGAAACGGCTGTTTTGCTCTCCACCACATTTACTGTCAGACTGGCCGAATTAGACCGATTCTGCCTCTTTCTTGCCTCTACATGTGAAGAACAGGGTGCTTGTGAGCATACTGTGCAGTTTCACGCAGGTAGCTGGCTTGGAACGGGACCGGTGGGGCAGAGCAATCCTAGCGGCTCACCCGAGCAGTGGAAGCCGGCGAGGGTGCGCGTTCAGCCGGATGAATGGGGCGCTGTCAGGGCCCCTCTCGTGGAGGATAAAAATCATGCTTTTTCCCTCATTACACATCCCATGCGAGCTTGTAATGATAAAACCTCATCCAAATCACACATTGCAGCTCAATATTCAGTGAGGACAGGGCCTTTTTAAGTCGAAATGTGCAAAAAAGCATCCTATCGCTCTGAAACGGCTGTTTTGCTCTCCACCACATTTACTGTCAGACTGGCCGAATTAGACCGATTCTGCCTCTTTCTTGCCTCTACATGTGAAGAACAGGGTGCTTGTGAGCATATTGTGCAGTTTCAAGCAGGTAGCTGGCTTGGAACGGGACCGGTGGGGCAGAGCAATCCTAGCGGCTCGCCCGAGCAGTGGAAGCCGGCGAGGGTGCGCGTTCAGCCGGATGAATGGGGCGCTGTCAGGGCCCCTCTCGTGGAGGATAAAAATCATGCTTTTTCCCTCATTACACATCCCATGCGAGCTTGTAATGATAAAACCTCATCCAAATCACACATTGCAGCTCAATATTCAGTGAGGACAGGGCCTTTTTAAGTCGAAATGTGCAAAAAAGCATCCTATCGCTCTGAAACGGCTGTTTTGCTCTCCACCACATTTACTGTCAGACTGGCCGAATTAGACCGATTCTGCCTCTTTCTTGCCTCTACATGTGAAGAACAGGGTGCTTGTGAGCATATTGTGCAGTTTCAAGCAGGTAGCTGGCTTGGAACGGGACCGGTGGGGCAGAGCAATCCTAGCGGCTCGCCCGAGCAGTGGAAGCCGGCGAGGGTGCGCGTTCAGCCGGATGAATGGGGCGCTGTCAGGGCCCCTCTCGTGGAGGATAAAAATCATGCTTTTTCCCTCATTACACATCCCATGCGAGCTTGTAATGATAAAACCTCATCCAAATCACACATTGCAGCTCAATATTCAGTGAGGACAGGGCCTTTTTAAGTCGAAATGTGCAAAAAAGCATCCTATCGCTCTGAAACGGCTG
Source organism: Chelon labrosus (assembly GCF_963514085.1). Taxonomy (NCBI): domain Eukaryota; kingdom Metazoa; phylum Chordata; class Actinopteri; order Mugiliformes; family Mugilidae; genus Chelon; species Chelon labrosus. The sequence goes on along the minus strand of NW_028181773.1, from coordinate 143,824 downwards.
TTTTGCTCTCCACCACATTTACTGTCAGACTGGCCGAATTAGACCGATTCTGCCTCTTTCTTGCCTCTACATGTGAAGAACAGGGTGCTTGTGAGCATATTGTGCAGTTTCAAGCAGGTAGCTGGCTTGGAACGGGACCGGTGGGGCAGAGCAATCCTAGCGGCTCGCCCGAGCAGTGGAAGCCGGCGAGGGTGCGCGTTCAGCCGGATGAATGGGGCGCTGTCAGGGCCCCTCTCGTGGAGGATAAAAATCATGCTTTTTCCCTCATTATACATCCCATGCGAGCTTGTAATGATAAAACCTCATCCAAATCACACATTGCAGCTCAATATTCAGTGAGGACAGGGCCTTTTTAAGTCGAAATGTGCAAAAAAGCATCCTATCGCTCTGAAACGGCTGTTTTGCTCTCCACCACATTTACTGTCAGACTGGCCGAATTAGACCGATTCTGCCTCTTTCTTGCCTCTACATGTGAAGAACAGGGTGCTTGTGAGCATATTGTGCAGTTTCAAGCAGGTAGCTGGCTTGGAACGGGACCGGTGGGGCAGAGCAATCCTAGCGGCTCGCCCGAGCAGTGGAAGCCGGCGAGGGTGCGCGTTCAGCCGGATGAATGGGGCGCTGTCAGGGCCCCTCTCGTGGAGGATAAAAATCATGCTTTTTCCCTCATTACACATCCCATGCGAGCTTGTAATGATAAAACCTCATCCAAATCACACATTGCAGCTCAATATTCAGTGAGGACAGGGCCTTTTTAAGTCGAAATGTGCAAAAAAAGCGTCCTATCGCTCTGAAACGGCTGTTTTGCTCTCCACCACATTTACTGTCAGACTGGCCGAATTAGACCGATTCTGCCTCTTTCTTGCCTCTGCATGTGAAGAACAGGGTGCTGGTGAGCATATTGTGCAGTTTCAAGCAGGTAGCTGGCTTGGAACGGGACCGGTGGGGCAGAGCAATCCTAGCGGCTCGCCCGAGCAGTGGAAGCCGGCGAGGGTGCGCGTTCAGCCGGATGAATGGGGCGCTGTCAGGGCCCCTCTCGTGGAGGATAAAAATCATGCTTTTTCCCTCATTACACATCCCATGCGAGCTTGTAATGATAAAACCTCATCCAAATCACACATTGCAGCTCAATATTCAGTGAGGACAGGGCCTTTTTAAGTCGAAATGTGCAAAAAAGCGTCCTATCGCTCTGAAACGGCTGTTTTGCTCTCCACCACATTTACTGTCAGACTGGCCGAATTAGACCGATTCTGCCTCTTTCTTGCCTCTGCATGTGAAGAACAGGGTGCTTGTGAGCATATTGTGCAGTTTCAAGCAGGTAGCTGGCTTGGAACGGGACCGGTGGGGCAGAGCAATCCTAGCGGCTCGCCCGAGCAGTGGAAGCCGGCGAGGGTGCGCGTTCAGCCGGATGAATGGGGCGCTGTCAGGGCCCCTCTCGTGGAGGATAAAAATCATGCTTTTTCCCTCATTACACATCCCATGCGAGCTTGTAATGATAAAACCTCATCCAAATCACACATTGCAGCTCAATATTCAGTGAGGACAGGGCCTTTTTAAGTCGAAATGTGCAAAAAAGCATCCTATCGCTCTGAAACGGCTGTTTTGCTCTCCACCACATTTACTGTCAGACTGGCCGAATTAGACCGATTCTGCCTCTTTCTTGCCTCTACATGTGAAGAACAGGGTGCTTGTGAGCATATTGTGCAGTTTCAAGCAGGTAGCTGGCTTGGAACGGGACCGGTGGGGCAGAGCAATCCTAGCGGCTCGCCCGAGCAGTGGAAGCCGGCGAGGGTGCGCGTTCAGCCGGATGAATGGGGCGCTGTCAGGGCCCCTCTCGTGGAGGATAAAAATCATGCTTTTTCCCTCATTACACATCCCATGCGAGCTTGTAATGATAAAACCTCATCCAAATCACACATTGCAGCTCAATATTCAGTGAGGACAGGGCCTTTTTAAGTCGAAATGTGCAAAAAAGCGTCCTATCGCTCTGAAACGGCTGTTTTGCTCTCCACCACATTTACTGTCAGACTGGCCGAATTAGACCGATTCTGCCTCTTTCTTGCCTCTGCATGTGAAGAACAGGGTGCTTGTGAGCATATTGTGCAGTTTCAAGCAGGTAGCTGGCTTGGAACGGGACCGGTGGGGCAGAGCAATCCTAGCGGCTCGCCCGAGCAGTGGAAGCCGGCGAGGGTGCGCGTTCAGCCGGATGAATGGGGCGCTGTCAGGGCCCCTCTCGTGGAGGATAAAAATCATGCTTTTTCCCTCATTACACATCCCATGCAAGCTTGTAATGATAAAACCTCATCCAAATCACACATTGCAGCTCAATATTCAGTGAGGACAGGGCCTTTTTAAGTCGAAATGTGCAAAAAAGCGTCCTATCGCTCTGAAACGGCTGTTTTGCTCTCCACCACATTTACTGTCAGACTGGCCGAATTAGACCGATTCTGCCTCTTTCTTGCCTCTGCATGTGAAGAACAGCGTGCTTGTGAGCATATTGTGCAGTTTCAAGCAGGTAGCTGGCTTGGAACGGGACCGGTGGGGCAGAGCAATCCTAGCGGCTCGCCCGAGCAGTGGAAGCCGGCGAGGGTGCGCGTTCAGCCGGATGAATGGGGCGCTGTCAGGGCCCCTCTCGTGGAGGATAAAAATCATGCTTTTTCCCTCATTACACATCCCATGCGAGCTTGTAATGATAAAACCTCATCCAAATCACACATTGCAGCTCAATATTCAGTGAGGACAGGGCCTTTTTAAATCGAAATGTGCAAAAAAGCATCCTATCGCTCTGAAACGGCTGTTTTGCTCTCCACCACATTTACTGTCAGACTGGCCGAATTAGACCGATTCTGCCTCTTTCTTGCCTCTACATGTGAAGAACAGGGTGCTTGTGAGCATATTGTGCAGTTTCAAGCAGGTAGCTGGCTTGGAACGGGACCGGTGGGGCAGAGCAATCCTAGCGGCTCGCCCGAGCAGTGGAAGCCGGCGAGGGTGCGCGTTCAGCCGGATGAATGGGGCGCTGTCAGGGCCCCTCTCGTGGAGGATAAAAATCATGCTTTTTCCCTCATTACACATCCCATGCGAGCTTGTAATGATAAAACCTCATCCAAATCACACATTGCAGCTCAATATTCAGTGAGGACAGGGCCTTTTTAAGTCGAAATGTGCAAAAAAGCATCCTATCGCTCTGAAACGGCTGTTTTGCTCTCCACCACATTTACTGTCAGACTGGCCGAATTAGACCGATTCTGCCTCTTTCTTGCCTCTACATGTGAAGAACAGGGTGCTTGTGAGCATATTGTGCAGTTTCAAGCAGGTAGCTGGCTTGGAACGGGACCGGTGGGGCAGAGCAATCCTAGCGGCTCGCCCGAGCAGTGGAAGCCGGCGAGGGTGCGCGTTCAGCCGGATGAATGGGGCGCTGTCAGGGCCCCTCTCGTGGAGGATAAAAATCATGCTTTTTCCCTCATTATACATCCCATGCGAGCTTGTAATGATAAAACCTCATCCAAATCACACATTGCAGCTCAATATTCAGTGAGGACAGGGCCTTTTTAAGTCGAAATGTGCAAAAAAGCATCCTATCGCTCTGAAACGGCTGTTTTGCTCTCCACCACATTTACTGTCAGACTGGCCGAATTAGACCGATTCTGCCTCTTTCTTGCCTCTACATGTGAAGAACAGGGTGCTTGTGAGCATATTGTGCAGTTTCAAGCAGGTAGCTGGCTTGGAACGGGACCGGTGGGGCAGAGCAATCCTAGCGGCTCGCCCGAGCAGTGGAAGCCGGCGAGGGTGCGCGTTCAGCCGGATGAATGGGGCGCTGTCAGGGCCCCTCTCGTGGAGGTTAAAAATCATGCTTTTTCCCTCATTACACATCCCATGCGAGCTTGTAATGACAAAACCTCATCCAAATCACACATTGCAGCTCAATATTCAGTGAGGACAGGGCCTTTTTAAGTCGAAATGTGCAAAAAAGCATCCTATCGCTCTGAAACGGCTGTTTTGCTCTCCACCACATTTACTGTCAGACTGGCCGAATTAGACCGATTCTGCCTCTTTCTTGCCTCTACATGTGAAGAACAGGGTGCTTGTGAGCATATTGTGCAGTTTCAAGCAGGTAGCTGGCTTGGAACGGGACCGGTGGGGCAGAGCAATCCTAGCGGCTCGCCCGAGCAGTGGAAGCCGGCGAGGGTGCGCGTTCAGCCGGATGAATGGGGCGCTGTCAGGGCCCCTCTCGTGGAGGATAAAAATCATGCTTTTTCCCTCATTACACATCCCATGCGAGCTTGTAATGATAAAACCTCATCCAAATCACACATTGCAGCTCAATATTCAGTGAGCACAGGGCCTTTTTAAGTCGAAATGTGCAAAAAAGCATCCTATCGCTCTGAAACGGCTGTTTTGCTCTCCACCACATTTACTGTCAGACTGGCCGAATTAGACCGATTCTGCCTCTTTCTTGCCTCTACATGTGAAGAACAGGGTGCTTGTGAGCATATTGTGCAGTTTCAAGCAGGTAGCTGGCTTGGAACGGGACCGGTGGGGCAGAGCAATCCTAGCGGCTCGCCCGAGCAGTGGAAGCCGGCGAGGGTGCGCGTTCAGCCGGATGAATGGGGCGCTGTCAGGGCCCCTCTCGTGGAGGATAAAAATCATGCTTTTTCCCTCATTATACATCCCATGCGAGCTTGTAATGATAAAACCTCATCCAAATCACACATTGCAGCTCAATATTCAGTGAGGACAGGGCCTTTTTAAGTCGAAATGTGCAAAAAAGCGTCCTATCGCTCTGAAACGGCTGTTTTGCTCTCCACCACATTTACTGTCAGACTGGCCGAATTAGACCGATTCTGCCTCTTTCTTGCCTCTGCATGTGAAGAACAGGGTGCTTGTGAGCATATTGTGCAGTTTCAAGCAGGTAGCTGGCTTGGAACGGGACCGGTGGGGCAGAGCAATCCTAGCGGCTCGCCCGAGCAGTGGAAGCCGGCGAGGGTGCGCGTTCAGCCGGATGAATGGGGCGCTGTCAGGGCCCCTCTCGTGGAGGATAAAAATCATGCTTTTTCCCTCATTACACATCCCATGCGAGCTTGTAATGATAAAACCTCATCCAAATCACACATTGCAGCTCAATATTCAGTGAGGACAGGGCCTTTTTAAGTCGAAATGTGCAAAAAAGCATCCTATCGCTCTGAAACGGCTGTTTTGCTCTCCACCACATTTACTGTCAGACTGGCCGAATTAGACCGATTCTGCCTCTTTCTTGCCTCTACATGTGAAGAACAGGGTGCTTGTGAGCATATTGTGCAGTTTCAAGCAGGTAGCTGGCTTGGAACGGGACCGGTGGGGCAGAGCAATCCTAGCGGCTCGCCCGAGCAGTGGAAGCCGGCGAGGGTGCGCGTTCAGCCGGATGAATGGGGCGCTGTCAGGGCCCCTCTCGTGGAGGATAAAAATCATGCTTTTTCCCTCATTACACATCCCATGCGAGCTTGTAATGATAAAACCTCATCCAAATCACACATTGCAGCTCAATATTCAGTGAGGACAGGGCCTTTTTAAGTCGAAATGTGCAAAAAAGCGTCCTATCGCTCTGAAACGGCTGTTTTGCTCTCCACCACATTTACTGTCAGACTGGCCGAATTAGACCGATTCTGCCTCTTTCTTGCCTCTGCATGTGAAGAACAGCGTGCTTGTGAGCATATTGTGCAGTTTCAAGCAGGTAGCTGGCTTGGAACGGGACCGGTGGGGCAGAGCAATCCTAGCGGCTCGCCCGAGCAGTGGAAGCCGGCGAGGGTGCGCGTTCAGCCGGATGAATGGGGCGCTGTCAGGGCCCCTCTCGTGGAGGATAAAAATCATGCTTTTTCCCTCATTACACATCCCATGCGAGCTTGTAATGATAAAACCTCATCCAAATCACACATTGCAGCTCAATATTCAGTGAGGACAGGGCCTTTTTAAATCGAAATGTGCAAAAAAGCATCCTATCGCTCTGAAACGGCTGTTTTGCTCTCCACCACATTTACTGTCAGACTGGCCGAATTAGACCGATTCTGCCTCTTTCTTGCCTCTACATGTGAAGAACAGGGTGCTTGTGAGCATACTGTGCAGTTTCACGCAGGTAGCTGGCTTGGAACGGGACCGGTGGGGCAGAGCAATCCTAGCGGCTCACCCGAGCAGTGGAAGCCGGCGAGGGTGCGCGTTCAGCCGGATGAATGGGGCGCTGTCAGGGCCCCTCTCGTGGAGGATAAAAATCATGCTTTTTCCCTCATTACACATCCCATGCGAGCTTGTAATGATAAAACCTCATCCAAATCACACATTGCAGCTCAATATTCAGTGAGGACAGGGCCTTTTTAAGTCGAAATGTGCAAAAAAGCATCCTATCGCTCTGAAACGGCTGTTTTGCTCTCCACCACATTTACTGTCAGACTGGCCGAATTAGACCGATTCTGCCTCTTTCTTGCCTCTGCATGTGAAGAACAGCGTGCTTGTGAGCATATTGTGCAGTTTCAAGCAGGTAGCTGGCTTGGAACGGGACCGGTGGGGCAGAGCAATCCTAGCGGCTCGCCCGAGCAGTGGAAGCCGGCGAGGGTGCGCGTTCAGCCGTATGAATGGGGCGCTGTCAGGGCCCCTCTCGTGGAGGATAAAAATCATGCTTTTTCCCTCATTACACATCCCATGCGAGCTTGTAATGATAAAACCTCATCCAAATCACACATTGCAGCTCAATATTCAGTGAGGACAGGGCCTTTTTAAATCGAAATGTGCAAAAAAGCATCCTATCGCTCTGAAACGGCTGTTTTGCTCTCCACCACATTTACTGTCAGACTGGCCGAATTAGACCGATTCTGCCTCTTTCTTGCCTCTACATGTGAAGAACAGGGTGCTTGTGAGCATATTGTGCAGTTTCAAGCAGGTAGCTGGCTTGGAACGGGACCGGTGGGGCAGAGCAATCCTAGCGGCTCGCCCGAGCAGTGGAAGCCGGCGAGGGTGCGCGTTCAGCCGGATGAATGGGGCGCTGTCAGGGCCCCTCTCGTGGAGGATAAAAATCATGCTTTTTCCCTCATTACACATCCCATGCGAGCTTGTAATGATAAAACCTCATCCAAATCACACATTGCAGCTCAATATTCAGTGAGGACAGGGCCTTTTTAAGTCGAAATGTGCAAAAAAGCATCCTATCGCTCTGAAACGGCTGTTTTGCTCTCCACCACATTTACTGTCAGACTGGCCGAATTAGACCGATTCTGCCTCTTTCTTGCCTCTACATGTGAAGAACAGGGTGCTTGTGAGCATATTGTGCAGTTTCAAGCAGGTAGCTGGCTTGGAACGGGACCGGTGGGGCAGAGCAATCCTAGCGGCTCGCCCGAGCAGTGGAAGCCGGCGAGGGTGCGCGTTCAGCCGGATGAATGGGGCGCTGTCAGGGCCCCTCTCGTGGAGGATAAAAATCATGCTTTTTCCCTCATTATACATCCCATGCGAGCTTGTAATGATAAAACCTCATCCAAATCACACATTGCAGCTCAATATTCAGTGAGGACAGGGCCTTTTTAAGTCGAAATGTGCAAAAAAGCATCCTATCGCTCTGAAACGGCTGTTTTGCTCTCCACCACATTTACTGTCAGACTGGCCGAATTAGACCGATTCTGCCTCTTTCTTGCCTCTACATGTGAAGAACAGGGTGCTTGTGAGCATATTGTGCAGTTTCAAGCAGGTAGCTGGCTTGGAACGGGACCGGTGGGGCAGAGCAATCCTAGCGGCTCGCCCGAGCAGTGGAAGCCGGCGAGGGTGCGCGTTCAGCCGGATGAATGGGGCGCTGTCAGGGCCCCTCTCGTGGAGGTTAAAAATCATGCTTTTTCCCTCATTACACATCCCATGCGAGCTTGTAATGACAAAACCTCATCCAAATCACACATTGCAGCTCAATATTCAGTGAGGACAGGGCCTTTTTAAGTCGAAATGTGCAAAAAAGCATCCTATCGCTCTGAAACGGCTGTTTTGCTCTCCACCACATTTACTGTCAGACTGGCCGAATTAGACCGATTCTGCCTCTTTCTTGCCTCTACATGTGAAGAACAGGGTGCTTGTGAGCATATTGTGCAGTTTCAAGCAGGTAGCTGGCTTGGAACGGGACCGGTGGGGCAGAGCAATCCTAGCGGCTCGCCCGAGCAGTGGAAGCCGGCGAGGGTGCGCGTTCAGCCGGATGAATGGGGCGCTGTCAGGGCCCCTCTCGTGGAGGATAAAAATCATGCTTTTTCCCTCATTACACATCCCATGCGAGCTTGTAATGATAAAACCTCATCCAAATCACACATTGCAGCTCAATATTCAGTGAGGACAGGGCCTTTTTAAGTCGAAATGTGCAAAAAAGCATCCTATCGCTCTGAAACGGCTGTTTTGCTCTCCACCACATTTACTGTCAGACTGGCCGAATTAGACCGATTCTGCCTCTTTCTTGCCTCTACATGTGAAGAACAGGGTGCTTGTGAGCATATTGTGCAGTTTCAAGCAGGTAGCTGGCTTGGAACGGGACCGGTGGGGCAGAGCAATCCTAGCGGCTCGCCCGAGCAGTGGAAGCCGGCGAGGGTGCGCGTTCAGCCGGATGAATGGGGCGCTGTCAGGGCCCCTCTCGTGGAGGATAAAAATCATGCTTTTTCCCTCATTACACATCCCATGCGAGCTTGTAATGATAAAACCTCATCCAAATCACACATTGCAGCTCAATATTCAGTGAGGACAGGGCCTTTTTAAGTCGAAATGTGCAAAAAAGCATCCTATCGCTCTGAAACGGCTGTTTTGCTCTCCACCACATTTACTGTCAGACTGGCCGAATTAGACCGATTCTGCCTCTTTCTTGCCTCTACATGTGAAGAACAGGGTGCTTGTGAGCATATTGTGCAGTTTCAAGCAGGTAGCTGGCTTGGAACGGGACCGGTGGGGCAGAGCAATCCTAGCGGCTCGCCCGAGCAGTGGAAGCCGGCGAGGGTGCGCGTTCAGCCGGATGAATGGGGCGCTGTCAGGGCCCCTCTCGTGGAGGATAAAAATCATGCTTTTTCCCTCATTACACATCCCATGCGAGCTTGTAATGATAAAACCTCATCCAAATCACACATTGCAGCTCAATATTCAGTGAGGACAGGGCCTTTTTAAGTCGAAATGTGCAAAAAAGCATCCTATCGCTCTGAAACGGCTGTTTTGCTCTCCACCACATTTACTGTCAGACTGGCCGAATTAGACCGATTCTGCCTCTTTCTTGCCTCTACATGTGAAGAACAGGGTGCTTGTGAGCATATTGTGCAGTTTCAAGCAGGTAGCTGGCTTGGAACGGGACCGGTGGGGCAGAGCAATCCTAGCGGCTCGCCCGAGCAGTGGAAGCCGGCGAGGGTGCGCGTTCAGCCGGATGAATGGGGCGCTGTCAGGGCCCCTCTCGTGGAGGATAAAAATCATGCTTTTTCCCTCATTATACATCCCATGCGAGCTTGTAATGATAAAACCTCATCCAAATCACACATTGCAGCTCAATATTCAGTGAGGACAGGGCCTTTTTAAGTCGAAATGTGCAAAAAAGCGTCCTATCGCTCTGAAACGGCTGTTTTGCTCTCCACCACATTTACTGTCAGACTGGCCGAATTAGACCGATTCTGCCTCTTTCTTGCCTCTGCATGTGAAGAACAGGGTGCTTGTGAGCATATTGTGCAGTTTCAAGCAGGTAGCTGGCTTGGAACGGGACCGGTGGGGCAGAGCAATCCTAGCGGCTCGCCCGAGCAGTGGAAGCCGGCGAGGGTGCGCGTTCAGCCGGATGAATGGGGCGCTGTCAGGGCCCCTCTCGTGGAGGATAAAAATCATGCTTTTTCCCTCATTACACATCCCATGCGAGCTTGTAATGATAAAACCTCATCCAAATCACACATTGCAGCTCAATATTCAGTGAGGACAGGGCCTTTTTAAGTCGAAATGTGCAAAAAAGCGTCCTATCGCTCTGAAACGGCTGTTTTGCTCTCCACCACATTTACTGTCAGACTGGCCGAATTAGACCGATTCTGCCTCTTTCTTGCCTCTGCATGTGAAGAACAGGGTGCTTGTGAGCATATTGTGCAGTTTCAAGCAGGTAGCTGGCTTGGAACGGGACCGGTGGGGCAGAGCAATCCTAGCGGCTCGCCCGAGCAGTGGAAGCCGGCGAGGGTGCGCGTTCAGCCGGATGAATGGGGCGCTGTCAGGGCCCCTCTCGTGGAGGATAAAAATCATGCTTTTTCCCTCATTACACATCCCATGCGAGCTTGTAATGATAAAACCTCATCCAAATCACACATTGCAGCTCAATATTCAGTGAGGACAGGGCCTTTTTAAGTCGAAATGTGCAAAAAAGCATCCTATCGCTCTGAAACGGCTGTTTTGCTCTCCACCACATTTACTGTCAGACTGGCCGAATTAGACCGATTCTGCCTCTTTCTTGCCTCTACATGTGAAGAACAGGGTGCTTGTGAGCATATTGTGCAGTTTCAAGCAGGTAGCTGGCTTGGAACGGGACCGGTGGGGCAGAGCAATCCTAGCGGCTCGCCCGAGCAGTGGAAGCCGGCGAGGGTGCGCGTTCAGCCGGATGAATGGGGCGCTGTCAGGGCCCCTCTCGTGGAGGTTAAAAATCATGCTTTTTCCCTCATTACACATCCCATGCGAGCTTGTAATGACAAAACCTCATCCAAATCACACATTGCAGCTCAATATTCAGTGAGGACAGGGCCTTTTTAAGTCGAAATGTGCAAAAAAGCATCCTATCGCTCTGAAACGGCTGTTTTGCTCTCCACCACATTTACTGTCAGACTGGCCGAATTAGACCGATTCTGCCTCTTTCTTGCCTCTACATGTGAAGAACAGGGTGCTTGTGAGCATATTGTGCAGTTTCAAGCAGGTAGCTGGCTTGGAACGGGACCGGTGGGGCAGAGCAATCCTAGCGGCTCGCCCGAGCAGTGGAAGCCGGCGAGGGTGCGCGTTCAGCCGGATGAATGGGGCGCTGTCAGGGCCCCTCTCGTGGAGGATAAAAATCATGCTTTTTCCCTCATTACACATCCCATGCGAGCTTGTAATGATAAAACCTCATCCAAATCACACATTGCAGCTCAATATTCAGTGAGGACAGGGCCTTTTTAAGTCGAAATGTGCAAAAAAGCATCCTATCGCTCTGAAACGGCTGTTTTGCTCTCCACCACATTTACTGTCAGACTGGCCGAATTAGACCGATTCTGCCTCTTTCTTGCCTCTACATGTGAAGAACAGGGTGCTTGTGAGCATATTGTGCAGTTTCAAGCAGGTAGCTGGCTTGGAACGGGACCGGTGGGGCAGAGCAATCCTAGCGGCTCGCCCGAGCAGTGGAAGCCGGCGAGGGTGCGCGTTCAGCCGGATGAATGGGGCGCTGTCAGGGCCCCTCTCGTGGAGGATAAAAATCATGCTTTTTCCCTCATTACACATCCCATGCGAGCTTGTAATGATAAAACCTCATCCAAATCACACATTGCAGCTCAATATTCAGTGAGGACAGGGCCTTTTTAAGTCGAAATGTGCAAAAAAGCATCCTATCGCTCTGAAACGGCTGTTTTGCTCTCCACCACATTTACTGTCAGACTGGCCGAATTAGACCGATTCTGCCTCTTTCTTGCCTCTACATGTGAAGAACAGGGTGCTTGTGAGCATATTGTGCAGTTTCAAGCAGGTAGCTGGCTTGGAACGGGACCGGTGGGGCAGAGCAATCCTAGCGGCTCGCCCGAGCAGTGGAAGCCGGCGAGGGTGCGCGTTCAGCCGGATGAATGGGGCGCTGTCAGGGCCCCTCTCGTGGAGGATAAAAATCATGCTTTTTCCCTCATTACACATCCCATGCGAGCTTGTAATGATAAAACCTCATCCAAATCACACATTGCAGCTCAATATTCAGTGAGGACAGGGCCTTTTTAAGTCGAAATGTGCAAAAAAGCATCCTATCGCTCTGAAACGGCTGTTTTGCTCTCCACCACATTTACTGTCAGACTGGCCGAATTAGACCGATTCTGCCTCTTTCTTGCCTCTACATGTGAAGAACAGGGTGCTTGTGAGCATATTGTGCAGTTTCAAGCAGGTAGCTGGCTTGGAACGGGACCGGTGGGGCAGAGCAATCCTAGCGGCTCGCCCGAGCAGTGGAAGCCGGCGAGGGTGCGCGTTCAGCCGGATGAATGGGGCGCTGTCAGGGCCCCTCTCGTGGAGGATAAAAATCATGCTTTTTCCCTCATTATACATCCCATGCGAGCTTGTAATGATAAAACCTCATCCAAATCACACATTGCAGCTCAATATTCAGTGAGGACAGGGCCTTTTTAAGTCGAAATGTGCAAAAAAGCGTCCTATCGCTCTGAAACGGCTGTTTTGCTCTCCACCACATTTACTGTCAGACTGGCCGAATTAGACCGATTCTGCCTCTTTCTTGCCTCTGCATGTGAAGAACAGGGTGCTTGTGAGCATATTGTGCAGTTTCAAGCAGGTAGCTGGCTTGGAACGGGACCGGTGGGGCAGAGCAATCCTAGCGGCTCGCCCGAGCAGTGGAAGCCGGCGAGGGTGCGCGTTCAGCCGGATGAATGGGGCGCTGTCAGGGCCCCTCTCGTGGAGGATAAAAATCATGCTTTTTCCCTCATTACACATCCCATGCGAGCTTGTAATGATAAAACCTCATCCAAATCACACATTGCAGCTCAATATTCAGTGAGGACAGGGCCTTTTTAAGTCGAAATGTGCAAAAAAGCGTCCTATCGCTCTGAAACGGCTGTTTTGCTCTCCACCACATTTACTGTCAGACTGGCCGAATTAGACCGATTCTGCCTCTTTCTTGCCTCTGCATGTGAAGAACAGGGTGCTTGTGAGCATATTGTGCAGTTTCAAGCAGGTAGCTGGCTTGGAACGGGACCGGTGGGGCAGAGCAATCCTAGCGGCTCGCCCGAGCAGTGGAAGCCGGCGAGGGTGCGCGTTCAGCCGGATGAATGGGGCGCTGTCAGGGCCCCTCTCGTGGAGGATAAAAATCATGCTTTTTCCCTCATTACACATCCCATGCGAGCTTGTAATGATAAAACCTCATCCAAATCACACATTGCAGCTCAATATTCAGTGAGGACAGGGCCTTTTTAAGTCGAAATGTGCAAAAAAGCATCCTATCGCTCTGAAACGGCTGTTTTGCTCTCCACCACATTTACTGTCAGACTGGCCGAATTAGACCGATTCTGCCTCTTTCTTGCCTCTACATGTGAAGAACAGGGTGCTTGTGAGCATATTGTGCAGTTTCAAGCAGGTAGCTGGCTTGGAACGGGACCGGTGGGGCAGAGCAATCCTAGCGGCTCGCCCGAGCAGTGGAAGCCGGCGAGGGTGCGCGTTCAGCCGGATGAATGGGGCGCTGTCAGGGCCCCTCTCGTGGAGGATAAAAATCATGCTTTTTCCCTCATTATACATCCCATGCGAGCTTGTAATGATAAAACCTCATCCAAATCACACATTGCAGCTCAATATTCAGTGAGGACAGGGCCTTTTTAAGTCGAAATGTGCAAAAAAGCATCCTATCGCTCTGAAACGGCTGTTTTGCTCTCCACCACATTTACTGTCAGACTGGCCGAATTAGACCGATTCTGCCTCTTTCTTGCCTCTACATGTGAAGAACAGGGTGCTTGTGAGCATATTGTGCAGTTTCAAGCAGGTAGCTGGCTTGGAACGGGACCGGTGGGGCAGAGCAATCCTAGCGGCTCGCCCGAGCAGTGGAAGCCGGCGAGGGTGCGCGTTCAGCCGGATGAATGGTGCGCTGTCAGGGCCCCTCTCGTGGAGGATAAAAATCATGCTTTTTCCCTCATTACACATCCCATGCGAGCTTGTAATGATAAAACCTCATCCAAATCACACATTGCAGCTCAATATTCAGTGAGGACAGGGCCTTTTTAAGTCGAAATGTGCAAAAAAGCATCCTATCGCTCTGAAACGGCTGTTTTGCTCTCCACCACATTTACTGTCAGACTGGCCGAATTAGACCGATTCTGCCTCTTTCTTGCCTCTACATGTGAAGAACAGGGTGCTTGTGAGCATATTGTGCAGTTTCAAGCAGGTAGCTGGCTTGGAACGGGACCGGTGGGGCAGAGCAATCCTAGCGGCTCGCCCGAGCAGTGGAAGCCGGCGAGGGTGCGCGTTCAGCCGGATGAATGGGGCGCTGTCAGGGCCCCTCTCGTGGAGGATAAAAATCATGCTTTTTCCCTCATTACACATCCCATGCGAGCTTGTAATGATAAAACCTCATCCAAATCACACATTGCAGCTCAATATTCAGTGAGGACAGGGCCTTTTTAAGTCGAAATGTGCAAAAAAGCATCCTATCGCTCTGAAACGGCTGTTTTGCTCTCCACCACATTTACTGTCAGACTGGCCGAATTAGACCGATTCTGCCTCTTTCTTGCCTCTACATGTGAAGAACAGGGTGCTTGTGAGCATATTGTGCAGTTTCAAGCAGGTAGCTGGCTTGGAACGGGACCGGTGGGGCAGAGCAATCCTAGCGGCTCGCCCGAGCAGTGGAAGCCGGCGAGGGTGCGCGTTCAGCCGGATGAATGGGGCGCTGTCAGGGCCCCTCTCGTGGAGGATAAAAATCATGCTTTTTCCCTCATTACACATCCCATGCGAGCTTGTAATGATAAAACCTCATCCAAATCACACATTGCAGCTCAATATTCAGTGAGGACAGGGCCTTTTTAAGTCGAAATGTGCAAAAAAGCGTCCTATCGCTCTGAAACGGCTGTTTTGCTCTCCACCACATTTACTGTCAGACTGGCCGAATTAGACCGATTCTGCCTCTTTCTTGCCTCTGCATGTGAAGAACAGGGTGCTTGTGAGCATATTGTGCAGTTTCAAGCAGGTAGCTGGCTTGGAACGGGACCGGTGGGGCAGAGCAATCCTAGCGGCTCGCCCGAGCAGTGGAAGCCGGCGAGGGTGCGCGTTCAGCCGGATGAATGGGGCGCTGTCAGGGCCCCTCTCGTGGAGGATAAAAATCATGCTTTTTCCCTCATTACACATCCCATGCGAGCTTGTAATGATAAAACCTCATCCAAATCACACATTGCAGCTCAATATTCAGTGAGGACAGGGCCTTTTTAAGTCGAAATGTGCAAAAAAGCGTCCTATCGCTCTGAAACGGCTGTTTTGCTCTCCACCACATTTACTGTCAGACTGGCCGAATTAGACCGATTCTGCCTCTTTCTTGCCTCTGCATGTGAAGAACAGGGTGCTTGTGAGCATATTGTGCAGTTTCAAGCAGGTAGCTGGCTTGGAACGGGACCGGTGGGGCAGAGCAATCCTAGCGGCTCGCCCGAGCAGTGGAAGCCGGCGAGGGTGCGCGTTCAGCCGGATGAATGGGGCGCTGTCAGGGCCCCTCTCGTGGAGGATAAAAATCATGCTTTTTCCCTCATTACACATCCCATGCGAGCTTGTAATGATAAAACCTCATCCAAATCACACATTGCAGCTCAATATTCAGTGAGGACAGGGCCTTTTTAAGTCGAAATGTGCAAAAAAGCATCCTATCGCTCTGAAACGGCTGTTTTGCTCTCCACCACATTTACTGTCAGACTGGCCGAATTAGACCGATTCTGCCTCTTTCTTGCCTCTACATGTGAAGAACAGGGTGCTTGTGAGCATATTGTGCAGTTTCAAGCAGGTAGCTGGCTTGGAACGGGACCGGTGGGGCAGAGCAATCCTAGCGGCTCGCCCGAGCAGTGGAAGCCGGCGAGGGTGCGCGTTCAGCCGGATGAATGGGGCGCTGTCAGGGCCCCTCTCGTGGAGGATAAAAATCATGCTTTTTCCCTCATTACACATCCCATGCGAGCTTGTAATGATAAAACCTCATCCAAATCACACATTGCAGCTCAATATTCAGTGAGGACAGGGCCTTTTTAAGTCGAAATGTGCAAAAAAGCGTCCTATCGCTCTGAAACGGCTGTTTTGCTCTCCACCACATTTACTGTCAGACTGGCCGAATTAGACCGATTCTGCCTCTTTCTTGCCTCTGCATGTGAAGAACAGGGTGCTTGTGAGCATATTGTGCAGTTTCAAGCAGGTAGCTGGCTTGGAACGGGACCGGTGGGGCAGAGCAATCCTAGCGGCTCGCCCGAGCAGTGGAAGCCGGCGAGGGTGCGCGTTCAGCCGGATGAATGGGGCGCTGTCAGGGCCCCTCTCGTGGAGGATAAAAATCATGCTTTTTCCCTCATTACACATCCCATGCGAGCTTGTAATGATAAAACCTCATCCAAATCACACATTGCAGCTCAATATTCAGTGAGGACAGGGCCTTTTTAAGTCGAAATGTGCAAAAAAGCGTCCTATCGCTCTGAAACGGCTGTTTTGCTCTCCACCACATTTACTGTCAGACTGGCCGAATTAGACCGATTCTGCCTCTTTCTTGCCTCTGCATGTGAAGAACAGCGTGCTTGTGAGCATATTGTGCAGTTTCAAGCAGGTAGCTGGCTTGGAACGGGACCGGTGGGGCAGAGCAATCCTAGCGGCTCGCCCGAGCAGTGGAAGCCGGCGAGGGTGCGCGTTCAGCCGGATGAATGGGGCGCTGTCAGGGCCCCTCTCGTGGAGGATAAAAATCATGCTTTTTCCCTCATTACACATCCCATGCGAGCTTGTAATGATAAAACCTCATCCAAATCACACATTGCAGCTCAATATTCAGTGAGGACAGGGCCTTTTTAAATCGAAATGTGCAAAAAAGCATCCTATCGCTCTGAAACGGCTGTTTTGCTCTCCACCACATTTACTGTCAGACTGGCCGAATTAGACCGATTCTGCCTCTTTCTTGCCTCTACATGTGAAGAACAGGGTGCTTGTGAGCATACTGTGCAGTTTCACGCAGGTAGCTGGCTTGGAACGGGACCGGTGGGGCAGAGCAATCCTAGCGGCTCACCCGAGCAGTGGAAGCCGGCGAGGGTGCGCGTTCAGCCGGATGAATGGGGCGCTGTCAGGGCCCCTCTCGTGGAGGATAAAAATCATGCTTTTTCCCTCATTACACATCCCATGCGAGCTTGTAATGATAAAACCTCATCCAAATCACACATTGCAGCTCAATATTCAGTGAGGACAGGGCCTTTTTAAGTCGAAATGTGCAAAAAAGCATCCTATCGCTCTGAAACGGCTGTTTTGCTCTCCACCACATTTACTGTCAGACTGGCCGAATTAGACCGATTCTGCCTCTTTCTTGCCTCTACATGTGAAGAACAGGGTGCTTGTGAGCATATTGTGCAGTTTCAAGCAGGTAGCTGGCTTGGAACGGGACCGGTGGGGCAGAGCAATCGTAGCGGCTCGACCGAGCAGTGGAAGCCGGCGAGGGTGCGCGTTCAGCCGGATGAATGGGGCGCTGTCAGGGCCCCTCTCGTGGAGGATAAAAATCATGCTTTTTCCCTCATTACACATCCCATGCGAGCTTGTAATGATAAAACCTCATCCAAATCACACATTGCAGCTCAATATTCAGTGAGGACAGGGCCTTTTTAAGTCGAAATGTGCAAAAAAGCATCCTATCGCTCTGAAACGGCTGTTTTGCTCTCCACCACATTTACTGTCAGACTGGCCGAATTAGACCGATTCTGCCTCTTTCTTGCCTCTACATGTGAAGAACAGGGTGCTTGTGAGCATATTGTGCAGTTTCAAGCAGGTAGCTGGCTTGGAACGGGACCGGTGGGGCAGAGCAATCGTAGCGGCTCGCCCGAGCAGTGGAAGCCGGCGAGGGTGCGCGTTCAGCCGGATGAATGGGGCGCTGTCAGGGCCCCTCTCGTGGAGGTTAAAAATCATGCTTTTTCCCTCATTACACATCCCATGCGAGCTTGTAATGACAAAACCTCATCCAAATCACACATTGCAGCTCAATATTCAGTGAGGACAGGGCCTTTTTAAGTCGAAATGTGCAAAAAAGCATCCTATCGCTCTGAAACGGCTGTTTTGCTCTCCACCACATTTACTGTCAGACTGGCCGAATTAGACCGATTCTGCCTCTTTCTTGCCTCTACATGTGAAGAACAGGGTGCTTGTGAGCATATTGTGCAGTTTCAAGCAGGTAGCTGGCTTGGAACGGGACCGGTGGGGCAGAGCAATCCTAGCGGCTCGCCCGAGCAGTGGAAGCCGGCGAGGGTGCGCGTTCAGCCGGATGAATGGGGCGCTGTCAGGGCCCCTCTCGTGGAGGATAAAAATCATGCTTTTTCCCTCATTATACATCCCATGCGAGCTTGTAATGATAAAACCTCATCCAAATCACACATTGCAGCTCAATATTCAGTGAGGACAGGGCCTTTTTAAGTCGAAATGTGCAAAAAAGCATCCTATCGCTCTGAAACGGCTGTTTTGCTCTCCACCACATTTACTGTCAGACTGGCCGAATTAGACCGATTCTGCCTCTTTCTTGCCTCTACATGTGAAGAACAGGGTGCTTGTGAGCATATTGTGCAGTTTCAAGCAGGTAGCTGGCTTGGAACGGGACCGGTGGGGCAGAGCAATCCTAGCGGCTCGCCCGAGCAGTGGAGGCCGGCGAGGGTGCGCGTTCAGCCGGATGAATGGGGCGCTGTCAGGGCCCCTCTCGTGGAGGATAAAAATCATGCTTTTTCCCTCATTATACATCCCATGCGAGCTTGTAATGATAAAACCTCATCCAAATCACACATTGCAGCTCAATATTCAGTGAGGACAGGGCCTTTTTAAGTCGAAATGTGCAAAAAAGCATCCTATCGCTCTGAAACGGCTGTTTTGCTCTCCACCACATTTACTGTCAGACTGGCCGAATTAGACCGATTCTGCCTCTTTCTTGCCTCTACATGTGAAGAACAGGGTGCTTGTGAGCATATTGTGCAGTTTCAAGCAGGTAGCTGGCTTGGAACGGGACCGGTGGGGCAGAGCAATCCTAGCGGCTCGCCCGAGCAGTGGAAGCCGGCGAGGGTGCGCGTTCAGCCGGATGAATGGGGCGCTGTCAGGGCCCCTCTCGTGGAGGATAAAAATCATGCTTTTTCCCTCATTACACATCCCATGCGAGCTTGTAATGATAAAACCTCATCCAAATCACACATTGCAGCTCAATATTCAGTGAGGACAGGGCCTTTTTAAGTCGAAATGTGCAAAAAAGCATCCTATCGCTCTGAAACGGCTGTTTTGCTCTCCACCACATTTACTGTCAGACTGGCCGAATTAGACCGATTCTGCCTCTTTCTTGCCTCTACACGTGAAGAACAGGGTGCTTGTGAGCATATTGTGCAGTTTCAAGCAGGTAGCTGGCTTGGAACGGGACCGGTGGGGCAGAGCAATCCTAGCGGCTCGCCCGAGCAGTGGAAGCCGGCGAGGGTGCGCGTTCAGCCGGATGAATGGGGCGCTGTCAGGGCCCCTCTCGTGGAGGATAAAAATCATGCTTTTTCCCTCATTACACATCCCATGCGAGCTTGTAATGATAAAACCTCATCCAAATCACACATTGCAGCTCAATATTCAGTGAGGACAGGGCCTTTTTAAGTCGAAATGTGCAAAAAAGCATCCTATCGCTCTGAAACGGCTGTTTTGCTCTCCACCACATTTACTATCAGACTGGCCGAATTAGACCGATTCTGCCTCTTTCTTGCCTCTACATGTGAAGAACAGGGTGCTTGTGAGCATATTGTGCAGTTTCAAGCAGGTAGCTGGCTTGGAACGGGACCGGTGGGGCAGAGCAATCCTAGCGGCTCGCCCGAGCAGTGGAAGCCGGCGAGGGTGCGCGTTCAGCCGGATGAATGGGGCGCTGTCAGGGCCCCTCTCGTGGAGGATAAAAATCATGCTTTTTCCCTCATTACACATCCCATGCGAGCTTGTAATGATAAAACCTCATCCAAATCACACATTGCAGCTCAATATTCAGTGAGGACAGGGCCTTTTTAAGTCGAAATGTGCAAAAAAGCATCCTATCGCTCTGAAACGGCTGTTTTGCTCTCCACCACATTTACTGTCAGACTGGCCGAATTAGACCGATTCTGCCTCTTTCTTGCCTCTACATGTGAAGAACAGGGTGCTTGTGAGCATATTGTGCAGTTTCAAGCAGGTAGCTGGCTTGGAACGGGACCGGTGGGGCAGAGCAATCCTAGCGGCTCGCCCGAGCAGTGGAAGCCGGCGAGGGTGCGCGTTCAGCCGGATGAATGGGGCGCTGTCAGGGCCCCTCTCGTGGAGGATAAAAATCATGCTTTTTCCCTCATTACACATCCCATGCGAGCTTGTAATGATAAAACCTCATCCAAATCACACATTGCAGCTCAATATTCAGTGAGGACAGGGCCTTTTTAAGTCGAAATGTGCAAAAAAGCGTCCTATCGCTCTGAAACGGCTGTTTTGCTCTCCACCACATTTACTGTCAGACTGGCCGAATTAGACCGATTCTGCCTCTTTCTTGCCTCTGCATGTGAAGAACAGGGTGCTTGTGAGCATATTGTGCAGTTTCAAGCAGGTAGCTGGCTTGGAACGGGACCGGTGGGGCAGAGCAATCCTAGCGGCTCGCCCGAGCAGTGGAAGCCGGCGAGGGTGCGCGTTCAGCCGGATGAATGGGGCGCTGTCAGGGCCCCTCTCGTGGAGGATAAAAATCATGCTTTTTCCCTCATTACACATCCCATGCGAGCTTGTAATGATAAAACCTCATCCAAATCACACATTGCAGCTCAATATTCAGTGAGGACAGGGCCTTTTTAAGTCGAAATGTGCAAAAAAGCGTCCTATCGCTCTGAAACGGCTGTTTTGCTCTCCACCACATTTACTGTCAGACTGGCCGAATTAGACCGATTCTGCCTCTTTCTTGCCTCTGCATGTGAAGAACAGGGTGCTTGTGAGCATATTGTGCAGTTTCAAGCAGGTAGCTGGCTTGGAACGGGACCGGTGGGGCAGAGCAATCCTAGCGGCTCGCCCGAGCAGTGGAAGCCGGCGAGGGTGCGCGTTCAGCCGGATGAATGGGGCGCTGTCAGGGCCCCTCTCGTGGAGGATAAAAATCATGCTTTTTCCCTCATTACACATCCCATGCGAGCTTGTAATGATAAAACCTCATCCAAATCACACATTGCAGCTCAATATTCAGTGAGGACAGGGCCTTTTTAAGTCGAAATGTGCAAAAAAGCGTCCTATCGCTCTGAAACGGCTGTTTTGCTCTCCACCACATTTACTGTCAGACTGGCCGAATTAGACCGATTCTGCCTCTTTCTTGCCTCTGCATGTGAAGAACAGGGTGCTTGTGAGCATATTGTGCAGTTTCAAGCAGGTAGCTGGCTTGGAACGGGACCGGTGGGGCAGAGCAATCCTAGCGGCTCGCCCGAGCAGTGGAAGCCGGCGAGGGTGCGCGTTCAGCCGGATGAATGGGGCGCTGTCAGGGCCCCTCTCGTGGAGGATAAAAATCATGCTTTTTCCCTCATTACACATCCCATGCGAGCTTGTAATGATAAAACCTCATCCAAATCACACATTGCAGCTCAATATTCAGTGAGGACAGGGCCTTTTTAAGTCGAAATGTGCAAAAAAGCGTCCTATCGCTCTGAAACGGCTGTTTTGCTCTCCACCACATTTACTGTCAGACTGGCCGAATTAGACCGATTCTGCCTCTTTCTTGCCTCTGCATGTGAAGAACAGCGTGCTTGTGAGCATATTGTGCAGTTTCAAGCAGGTAGC
This sequence comes from Chelon labrosus, assembly GCF_963514085.1. Taxonomy (NCBI): domain Eukaryota; kingdom Metazoa; phylum Chordata; class Actinopteri; order Mugiliformes; family Mugilidae; genus Chelon; species Chelon labrosus. Next base: position 122,155 of record NW_028181773.1, on the reverse strand, counting down.
TGGCTTGGAACGGGACCGGTGGGGCAGAGCAATCCTAGCGGCTCGCCCGAGCAGTGGAAGCCGGCGAGGGTGCGCGTTCAGCCGGATGAATGGGGCGCTGTCAGGGCCCCTCTCGTGGAGGATAAAAATCATGCTTTTTCCCTCATTACACATCCCATGCGAGCTTGTAATGATAAAACCTCATCCAAATCACACATTGCAGCTCAATATTCAGTGAGGACAGGGCCTTTTTAAATCGAAATGTGCAAAAAAGCATCCTATCGCTCTGAAACGGCTGTTTTGCTCTCCACCACATTTACTGTCAGACTGGCCGAATTAGACCGATTCTGCCTCTTTCTTGCCTCTACATGTGAAGAACAGGGTGCTTGTGAGCATACTGTGCAGTTTCACGCAGGTAGCTGGCTTGGAACGGGACCGGTGGGGCAGAGCAATCCTAGCGGCTCACCCGAGCAGTGGAAGCCGGCGAGGGTGCGCGTTCAGCCGGATGAATGGGGCGCTGTCAGGGCCCCTCTCGTGGAGGATAAAAATCATGCTTTTTCCCTCATTACACATCCCATGCGAGCTTGTAATGATAAAACCTCATCCAAATCACACATTGCAGCTCAATATTCAGTGAGGACAGGGCCTTTTTAAGTCGAAATGTGCAAAAAAGCATCCTATCGCTCTGAAACGGCTGTTTTGCTCTCCACCACATTTACTGTCAGACTGGCCGAATTAGACCGATTCTGCCTCTTTCTTGCCTCTACATGTGAAGAACAGGGTGCTTGTGAGCATATTGTGCAGTTTCAAGCAGGTAGCTGGCTTGGAACGGGACCGGTGGGGCAGAGCAATCGTAGCGGCTCGCCCGAGCAGTGGAAGCCGGCGAGGGTGCGCGTTCAGCCGGATGAATGGGGCGCTGTCAGGGCCCCTCTCGTGGAGGATAAAAATCATGCTTTTTCCCTCATTACACATCCCATGCGAGCTTGTAATGATAAAACCTCATCCAAATCACACATTGCAGCTCAATATTCAGTGAGGACAGGGCCTTTTTAAGTCGAAATGTGCAAAAAAGCATCCTATCGCTCTGAAACGGCTGTTTTGCTCTCCACCACATTTACTGTCAGACTGGCCGAATTAGACCGATTCTGCCTCTTTCTTGCCTCTACATGTGAAGAACAGGGTGCTTGTGAGCATATTGTGCAGTTTCAAGCAGGTAGCTGGCTTGGAACGGGACCGGTGGGGCAGAGCAATCGTAGCGGCTCGCCCGAGCAGTGGAAGCCGGCGAGGGTGCGCGTTCAGCCGGATGAATGGGGCGCTGTCAGGGCCCCTCTCGTGGAGGTTAAAAATCATGCTTTTTCCCTCATTACACATCCCATGCGAGCTTGTAATGACAAAACCTCATCCAAATCACACATTGCAGCTCAATATTCAGTGAGGACAGGGCCTTTTTAAGTCGAAATGTGCAAAAAAGCATCCTATCGCTCTGAAACGGCTGTTTTGCTCTCCACCACATTTACTGTCAGACTGGCCGAATTAGACCGATTCTGCCTCTTTCTTGCCTCTACATGTGAAGAACAGGGTGCTTGTGAGCATATTGTGCAGTTTCAAGCAGGTAGCTGGCTTGGAACGGGACCGGTGGGGCAGAGCAATCCTAGCGGCTCGCCCGAGCAGTGGAAGCCGGCGAGGGTGCGCGTTCAGCCGGATGAATGAGGCGCTGTCAGGGCCCCTCTCGTGGAGGATAAAAATCATGCTTTTTCCCTCATTACACATCCCATGCGAGCTTGTAATGATAAAACCTCATCCAAATCACACATTGCAGCTCAATATTCAGTGAGGACAGGGCCTTTTTAAGTCGAAATGTGCAAAAAAGCATCCTATCGCTCTGAAACGGCTGTTTTGCTCTCCACCACATTTACTGTCAGACTGGCCGAATTAGACCGATTCTGCCTCTTTCTTGCCTCTACATGTGAAGAACAGGGTGCTTGTGAGCATATTGTGCAGTTTCAAGCAGGTAGCTGGCTTGGAACGGGACCGGTGGGGCAGAGCAATCCTAGCGGCTCGCCCGAGCAGTGGAAGCCGGCGAGGGTGCGCGTTCAGCCGGATGAATGGGGCGCTGTCAGGGCCCCTCTCGTGGAGGATAAAAATCATGCTTTTTCCCTCATTATACATCCCATGCGAGCTTGTAATGATAAAACCTCATCCAAATCACACATTGCAGCTCAATATTCAGTGAGGACAGGGCCTTTTTAAGTCGAAATGTGCAAAAAAGCATCCTATCGCTCTGAAACGGCTGTTTTGCTCTCCACCACATTTACTGTCAGACTGGCCGAATTAGACCGATTCTGCCTCTTTCTTGCCTCTACATGTGAAGAACAGGGTGCTTGTGAGCATATTGTGCAGTTTCAAGCAGGTAGCTGGCTTGGAACGGGACCGGTGGGGCAGAGCAATCCTAGCGGCTCGCCCGAGCAGTGGAAGCCGGCGAGGGTGCGCGTTCAGCCGGATGAATGGGGCGCTGTCAGGGCCCCTCTCGTGGAGGATAAAAATCATGCTTTTTCCCTCATTACACATCCCATGCGAGCTTGTAATGATAAAACCTCATCCAAATCACACATTGCAGCTCAATATTCAGTGAGGACAGGGTATTTTTAAGTCGAAATGTGCAAAAAAGCGTCCTATCGCTCTGAAACGGCTGTTTTGCTCTCCACCACATTTACTGTCAGACTGGCCGAATTAGACCGATTCTGCCTCTTTCTTGCCTCTGCATGTGAAGAACAGGGTGCTTGTGAGCATATTGTGCAGTTTCAAGCAGGTAGCTGGCTTGGAACGGGACCGGTGGGGCAGAGCAATCCTAGCGGCTCGCCCGAGCAGTGGAAGACGGCGAGGGTGCGCGTTCAGCCGGATGAATGGGGCGCTGTCAGGGCCCCTCTCGTGGAGGATAAAAATCATGCTTTTTCCCTCATTACACATCCCATGCGAGCTTGTAATGATAAAACCTCATCCAAATCACACATTGCAGCTCAATATTCAGTGAGGACAGGGCCTTTTTAAGTCGAAATGTGCAAAAAAGCGTCCTGTCGCTCTAAAACGGCTGTTTTGCTCTCCACCACATTTACTGTCAGACTGGCCGAATTAGACCGATTCTGCCTCTTTCTTGCCTCTGCATGTGAAGAACAGCGTGCTTGTGAGCATATTGTGCAGTTTCAAGCAGGTAGCTGGCTTGGAACGGGACCGGTGGGGCAGAGCAATCCTAGCGGCTCGCCCGAGCAGTGGAAGCCGGCGAGGGTGCGCGTTCAGCCGGATGAATGGGGCGCTGTCAGGGCCCCTCTCGTGGAGGATAAAAATCATGCTTTTTCCCTCATTACACATCCCATGCGAGCTTGTAATGATAAAACCTCATCCAAATCACACATTGCAGCTCAATATTCAGTGAGGACAGGGCCTTTTTAAATCGAAATGTGCAAAAAAGCATCCTATCGCTCTGAAACGGCTGTTTTGCTCTCCACCACATTTACTGTCAGACTGGCCGAATTAGACCGATTCTGCCTCTTTCTTGCCTCTACATGTGAAGAACAGGGTGCTTGTGAGCATACTGTGCAGTTTCACGCAGGTAGCTGGCTTGGAACGGGACCGGTGGGGCAGAGCAATCCTAGCGGCTCACCCGAGCAGTGGAAGCCGGCGAGGGTGCGCGTTCAGCCGGATGAATGGGGCGCTGTCAGGGCCCCTCTCGTGGAGGATAAAAATCATGCTTTTTCCCTCATTACACATCCCATGCGAGCTTGTAATGATAAAACCTCATCCAAATCACAAATTGCAGCTCAATATTCAGTGAGGACAGGGCCTTTTTAAGTCGAAATGTGCAAAAAAGCATCCTATCGCTCTGAAACGGCTGTTTTGCTCTCCACCACATTTACTGTCAGACTGGCCGAATTAGACCGATTCTGCCTCTTTCTTGCCTCTACATGTGAAGAACAGGGTGCTTGTGAGCATATTGTGCAGTTTCAAGCAGGTAGCTGGCTTGGAACGGGACCGGTGGGGCAGAGCAATCCTAGCGGCTCGCCCGAGCAGTGGAAGCCGGCGAGGGTGCGCGTTCAGCCGGATGAATGGGGCGCTGTCAGGGCCCCTCTCGTGGAGGATAAAAATCATGCTTTTTCCCTCATTACACATCCCATGCGAGCTTGTAATGATAAAACCTCATCCAAATCACACATTGCAGCTCAATATTCAGTGAGGACAGGGCCTTTTTAAGTCGAAATGTGCAAAAAAGCATCCTATCGCTCTGAAACGGCTGTTTTGCTCTCCACCACATTTACTGTCAGACTGGCCGAATTAGACCGATTCTGCCTCTTTCTTGCCTCTACATGTGAAGAACAGGGTGCTTGTGAGCATACTGTGCAGTTTCACGCAGGTAGCTGGCTTGGAACGGGACCGGTGGGGCAGAGCAATCCTAGCGGCTCGCCCGAGCAGTGGAAGCCGGCGAGGGTGCGCGTTCAGCCGGATGAATGGGGCGCTGTCAGGGCCCCTCTCGTGGAGGATAAAAATCATGCTTTTTCCCTCATTACACATCCCATGCGAGCTTGTAATGATAAAACCTCATCCAAATCACACATTGCAGCTCAATATTCAGTGAGGACAGGGCCTTTTTAAGTCGAAATGTGCAAAAAAGCATCCTATCGCTCTGAAACGGCTGTTTTGCTCTCCACCACATTTACTGTCAGACTGGCCGAATTAGACCGATTCTGCCTCTTTCTTGCCTCTACATGTGAAGAACAGGGTGCTTGTGAGCATATTGTGCAGTTTCAAGCAGGTAGCTGGCTTGGAACGGGACCGGTGGGGCAGAGCAATCCTAGCGGCTCGCCCGAGCAGTGGAAGCCGGCGAGGGTGCGCGTTCAGCCGGATGAATGGGGCGCTGTCAGGGCCCCTCTCGTGGAGGATAAAAATCATGCTTTTTCCCTCATTACACATCCCATGCGAGCTTGTAATGATAAAACCTCATCCAAATCACACATTGCAGCTCAATATTCAGTGAGGACAGGGCCTTTTTAAGTCGAAATGTGCAAAAAAGCATCCTATCGCTCTGAAACGGCTGTTTTGCTCTCCACCACATTTACTGTCAGACTGGCCGAATTAGACCGATTCTGCCTCTTTCTTGCCTCTACATGTGAAGAACAGGGTGCTTGTGAGCATATTGTGCAGTTTCAAGCAGGTAGCTGGCTTGGAACGGGACCGGTGGGGCAGAGCAATCCTAGCGGCTCGCCCGAGCAGTGGAAGCCAGCGAGGGTGCGCGTTCAGCCGGATGAATGGGGCGCTGTCAGGGCCCCTCTCGTGGAGGATAAAAATCATGCTTTTTCCCTCATTACACATCCCATGCGAGCTTGTAATGATAAAACCTCATCCAAATCACACATTGCAGCTCAATATTCAGTGAGGACAGGGCCTTTTTAAGTCGAAATGTGCAAAAAAGCGTCCTATCGCTCTGAAACGGCTGTTTTGCTCTCCACCACATTTACTGTCAGACTGGCCGAATTAGACCGATTCTGCCTCTTTCTTGCCTCTGCATGTGAAGAACAGGGTGCTTGTGAGCATATTGTGCAGTTTCAAGCAGGTAGCTGGCTTGGAACGGGACCGGTGGGGCAGAGCAATCCTAGCGGCTCGCCCGAGCAGTGGAAGCCGGCGAGGGTGCGCGTTCAGCCGGATGAATGGGGCGCTGTCAGGGCCCCTCTCGTGGAGGATAAAAATCATGCTTTTTCCCTCATTACACATCCCATGCGAGCTTGTAATGATAAAACCTCATCCAAATCACACATTGCAGCTCAATATTCAGTGAGGACAGGGCCTTTTTAAGTCGAAATGTGCAAAAAAGCGTCCTATCGCTCTGAAACGGCTGTTTTGCTCTCCACCACATTTACTGTCAGACTGGCCGAATTAGACCGATTCTGCCTCTTTCTTGCCTCTGCATGTGAAGAACAGGGTGCTTGTGAGCATATTGTGCAGTTTCAAGCAGGTAGCTGGCTTGGAACGGGACCGGTGGGGCAGAGCAATCCTAGCGGCTCGCCCGAGCAGTGGAAGCCGGCGAGGGTGCGCGTTCAGCCAGATGAATGGGGCGCTGTCAGGGCCCCTCTCGTGGAGGATAAAAATCATGCTTTTTCCCTCATTACACATCCCATGCGAGCTTGTAATGATAAAACCTCATCCAAATCACACATTGCAGCTCAATATTCAGTGAGGACAGGGCCTTTTTAAGTCGAAATGTGCAAAAAAGCGTCCTATCGCTCTGAAACGGCTGTTTTGCTCTCCACCACATTTACTGTCAGACTGGCCGAATTAGACCGATTCTGCCTCTTTCTTGCCTCTGCATGTGAAGAACAGGGTGCTTGTGAGCATATTGTGCAGTTTCAAGCAGGTAGCTGGCTTGGAACGGGACCGGTGGGGCAGAGCAATCCTAGCGGCTCGCCCGAGCAGTGGAAGCCGGCGAGGGTGCGCGTTCAGCCGGATGAATGGGGCGCTGTCAGGGCCCCTCTCGTGGAGGATAAAAATCATGCTTTTTCCCTCATTACACATCCCATGCGAGCTTGTAATGATAAAACCTCATCCAAATCACACATTGCAGCTCAATATTCAGTGAGGACAGGGCCTTTTTAAGTCGAAATGTGCAAAAAAGCGTCCTATCGCTCTGAAACGGCTGTTTTGCTCTCCACCACATTTACTGTCAGACTGGCCGAATTAGACCGATTCTGCCTCTTTCTTGCCTCTGCATGTGAAGAACAGGGTGCTTGTGAGCATATTGTGCAGTTTCAAGCAGGTAGCTGGCTTGGAACGGGACCGGTGGGGCAGAGCAATCCTAGCGGCTCGCCCGAGCAGTGGAAGCCGGCGAGGGTGCGCGTTCAGCCGGATGAATGGGGCGCTGTCAGGGCCCCTCTCGTGGAGGATAAAAATCATGCTTTTTCCCTCATTACACATCCCATGCGAGCTTGTAATGATAAAACCTCATCCAAATCACACATTGCAGCTCAATATTCAGTGAGGACAGGGCCTTTTTAAGTCGAAATGTGCAAAAAAGCATCCTATCGCTCTGAAACGGCTGTTTTGCTCTCCACCACATTTACTGTCAGACTGGCCGAATTAGACCGATTCTGCCTCTTTCTTGCCTCTACATGTGAAGAACAGGGTGCTTGTGAGCATACTGTGCAGTTTCACGCAGGTAGCTGGCTTGGAACGGGACCGGTGGGGCAGAGCAATCCTAGCGGCTCGCCCGAGCAGTGGAAGCCGGCGAGGGTGCGCGTTCAGCCGGATGAATGGGGCGCTGTCAGGGCCCCTCTCGTGGAGGATAAAAATCATGCTTTTTCCCACATTACACATCCCATGCGAGCTTGTAATGATAAAACCTCATCCAAATCACACATTGCAGCTCAATATTCAGTGAGGACAGGGCCTTTTTAAGTCGAAATGTGCAAAAAAGCATCCTATCGCTCTGAAACGGCTGTTTTGCTCTCCACCACATTTACTGTCAGACTGGCCGAATTAGACCGATTCTGCCTCTTTCTTACCTCTGCATGTGAAGAACAGGGTGCTTGTGAGCATATTGTGCAGTTTCACGCAGGTAGCTGGCTTGGAACGGGACCGGTGGGGCAGAGCAATCCTAGCGGCTCGCCCGAGCAGTGGAAGCCGGCGAGGGTGCGCGTTCAGCCGGATGAATGGGGCGCTGTCAGGGCCCCTCTCGTGGAGGATAAAAATCATGCTTTTTCCCTCATTACACATCCCATGCGAGCTTGTAATGATAAAACCTCATCCAAATCACACATTGCAGCTCAATATTCAGTGAGGACAGGGCCTTTTTAAGTCGAAATGTGCAAAAAAGCATCCTATCGCTCTGAAACGGCTGTTTTGCTCTCCACCACATTTACTGTCAGACTGGCCGAATTAGACCGATTCTGCCTCTTTCTTGCCTCTACATGTGAAGAACAGGGTGCTTGTGAGCATACTGTGCAGTTTCACGCAGGTAGCTGGCTTGGAACGGGACCGGTGGGGCAGAGCAATCCTAGCGGCTCGCCCGAGCAGTGGAAGCCGGCGAGGGTGCGCGTTCAGCCGGATGAATGGGGCGCTGTCAGGGCCCCTCTCGTGGAGGATAAAAATCATGCTTTTTCCCTCATTACACATCCCATGCGAGCTTGTAATGATAAAACCTCATCCAAATCACACATTGCAGCTCAATATTCAGTGAGGACAGGGCCTTTTTAAGTCGAAATTTGCAAAAAAGCATCCTATCGCTCTGAAACGGCTGTTTTGCTCTCCACCACATTTACTGTCAGACTGGCCGAATTAGACCGATTCTGCCTCTTTCTTGCCTCTACATGTGAAGAACAGGGTGCTTGTGAGCATATTGTGCAGTTTCAAGCAGGTAGCTGGCTTGGAACGGGACCGGTGGGGCAGAGCAATCCTAGCGGCTCGCACGAGCAGTGGAAGCCGGCGAGGGTGCGCGTTCAGCCGGATGAATGGGGCGCTGTCATTGCCCCTCTCGTGGAGGATAAAAATCATGCTTTTTCCCTCATTACACATCCCATGCGAGCTTGTAATGACAAAACCTCATCCAAATCACACATTGCAGCTCAATATTCAGTGAGGACAGGGCCTTTTTAAGTCGAAATGTGCAAAAAAGCGTCCTATCGCTCTGAAACGGCTGTTTTGCTCTCCACCACATTTACTGTCAGACTGGCCGAATTAGACCGATTCTGCCTCTTTCTTGCCTCTGCATGTGAAGAACAGGGTGCTTGTGAGCATATTGTGCAGTTTCAAGCAGGTAGCTGGCTTGGAACGGGACCGGTGGGGCAGAGCAATCCTAGCGGCTCGCCCGAGCAGTGGAAGCCGGCGAGGGTGCGCGTTCAGCCGGATGAATGGGGCGCTGTCAGGGCCCCTCTCGTGGAGGATAAAAATCATGCTTTTTCCCTCATTACACATCCCATGCGAGCTTGTAATGATAAAACCTCATCCAAATCACACATTGCAGCTCAATATTCAGTGAGGACAGGGCCTTTTTAAGTCGAAATGTGCAAAAAAGCGTCCTATCGCTCTGAAACGGCTGTTTTGCTCTCCACCACATTTACTGTCAGACTGGCCGAATTAGACCGATTCTGCCTCTTTCTTGCCTCTGCATGTGAAGAACAGGGTGCTTGTGAGCATATTGTGCAGTTTCAAGCAGGTAGCTGGCTTGGAACGGGACCGGTGGGGCAGAGCAATCCTAGCGGCTCGCCCGAGCAGTGGAAGCCGGCGAGGGTGCGCGTTCAGCCGGATGAATGGGGCGCTGTCAGGGCCCCTCTCGTGGAGGATAAAAATCATGCTTTTTCCCTCATTACACATCCCATGCGAGCTTGTAATGATAAAACCTCATCCAAATCACACATTGCAGCTCAATATTCAGTGAGGACAGGGCCTTTTTAAGTCGAAATGTGCAAAAAAGCATCCTATCGCTCTGAAACGGCTGTTTTGCTCTCCACCACATTTACTGTCAGACTGGCCGAATTAGACCGATTCTGCCTCTTTCTTACCTCTGCATGTGAAGAACAGGGTGCTTGTGAGCATATTGTGCAGTTTCAAGCAGGTAGCTGGCTTGGAACGGGACCGGTGGGGCAGAGCAATCCTAGCGGCTCGCCCGAGCAGTGGAAGCCGGCGAGGGTGCGCGTTCAGCCGGATGAATGGGGCGCTGTCAGGGCCCCTCTCGTGGAGGATAAAAATCATGCTTTTTCCCTCATTACACATCCCATGCGAGCTTGTAATGATAAAACCTCATCCAAATCACACATTGCAGCTCAATATTCAGTGAGGACAGGGCCTTTTTAAGTCGAAATGTGCAAAAAAGCGTCCTATCGCTCTGAAACGGCTGTTTTGCTCTCCACCACATTTACTGTCAGACTGGCCGAATTAGACCGATTCTGCCTCTTTCTTGCCTCTGCATGTGAAGAACAGGGTGCTTGTGAGCATATTGTGCAGTTTCAAGCAGGTAGCTGGCTTGGAACGGGACCGGTGGGGCAGAGCAATCCTAGCGGCTCGCCCGAGCAGTGGAAGCCGGCGAGGGTGCGCGTTCAGCCGGATGAATGGGGCGCTGTCAGGGCCCCTCTCGTGGAGGATAAAAATCATGCTTTTTCCCTCATTACACATCCCATGCGAGCTTGTAATGATAAAACCTCATCCAAATCACACATTGCAGCTCAATATTCAGTGAGGACAGGGCCTTTTTAAGTCGAAATGTGCAAAAAAGCATCCTATCGCTCTGAAACGGCTGTTTTGCTCTCCACCACATTTACTGTCAGACTGTCCGAATTAGACCGATTCTGCCTCTTTCTTGCCTCTACATGTGAAGAACAGGGTGCTTGTGAGCATACTGTGCAGTTTCACGCAGGTAGCTGGCTTGGAACGGGACCGGTGGGGCAGAGCAATCCTAGCGGCTCGCCCGAGCAGTGGAAGCCGGCGAGGGTGCGCGTTCAGCCGGATGAATGGGGCGCTGTCAGGGCCCCTCTCGTGGAGGATAAAAATCATGCTTTTTCCCTCATTACACATCCCATGCGAGCTTGTAATGATAAAACCTCATCCAAATCACACATTGCAGCTCAATATTCAGTGAGGACAGGGCCTTTTTAAGTCGAAATGTGCAAAAAAGCATCCTATCGCTCTGAAACGGCTGTTTTGCTCTCCACCACATTTACTGTCAGACTGGCCGAATTAGACCGATTCTGCCTCTTTCTTACCTCTGCATGTGAAGAACAGGGTGCTTGTGAGCATATTGTGCAGTTTCAAGCAGGTAGCTGGCTTGGAACGGGACCGGTGGGGCAGAGCAATCCTAGCGGCTCGCCCGAGCAGTGGAAGCCGGCGAGGGTGCGCGTTCAGCCGGATGAATGGGGCGCTGTCAGGGCCCCTCTCGTGGAGGATAAAAATCATGCTTTTTCCCTCATTACACATCCCATGCGAGCTTGTAATGATAAAACCTCATCCAAATCACACATTGCAGCTCAATATTCAGTGAGGACAGGGCCTTTTTAAGTCGAAATGTGCAAAAAAGCATCCTATCGCTCTGAAACGGCTGTTTTGCTCTCCACCACATTTACTGTCAGACTGGCCGAATTAGACCGATTCTGCCTCTTTCTTGCCTCTACATGTGAAGAACAGGGTGCTTGTGAGCATACTGTGCAGTTTCACGCAGGTAGCTGGCTTGGAACGGGACCGGTGGGGCAGAGCAATCCTAGCGGCTCGCCCGAGCAGTGGAAGCCGGCGAGGGTGCGCGTTCAGCCGGATGAATGGGGCGCTGTCAGGGCCCCTCTCGTGGAGGATAAAAATCATGCTTTTTCCCTCATTACACATCCCATGCGAGCTTGTAATGATAAAACCTCATCCAAATCACACATTGCAGCTCAATATTCAGTGAGGACAGGGCCTTTTTAAGTCGAAATGTGCAAAAAAGCATCCTATCGCTCTGAAACGGCTGTTTTGCTCTCCACCACATTTACTGTCAGACTGGCCGAATTAGACCGATTCTGCCTCTTTCTTGCCTCTACATGTGAAGAACAGGGTGCTTGTGAGCATATTGTGCAGTTTCAAGCAGGTAGCTGGCTTGGAACGGGACCGGTGGGGCAGAGCAATCCTAGCGGCTCGCACGAGCAGTGGAAGCCGGCGAGGGTGCGCGTTCAGCCGGATGAATGGGGCGCTGTCATTGCCCCTCTCGTGGAGGATAAAAATCATGCTTTTTCCCTCATTACACATCCCATGCGAGCTTGTAATGACAAAACCTCATCCAAATCACACATTGCAGCTCAATATTCAGTGAGGACAGGGCCTTTTTAAGTCGAAATGTGCAAAAAAGCGTCCTATCGCTCTGAAACGGCTGTTTTGCTCTCCACCACATTTACTGTCAGACTGGCCGAATTAGACCGATTCTGCCTCTTTCTTGCCTCTGCATGTGAAGAACAGGGTGCTTGTGAGCATATTGTGCAGTTTCAAGCAGGTAGCTGGCTTGGAACGGGACCGGTGGGGCAGAGCAATCCTAGTGGCTCGCCCGAGCAGTGGAAGCCGGCGAGGGTGCGCGTTCAGCCGGATGAATGGGGCGCTGTCAGGGCCCCTCTCGTGGAGGATAAAAATCATGCTTTTTCCCTCATTACACATCCCATGCGAGCTTGTAATGATAAAACCTCATCCAAATCACACATTGCAGCTCAATATTCAGTGAGGACAGGGCCTTTTTAAGTCGAAATGTGCAAAAAAGCATCCTATCGCTCTGAAACGGCTGTTTTGCTCTCCACCACATTTACTGTCAGACTGGCCGAATTAGACCGATTCTGCCTCTTTCTTGCCTCTGCATGTGAAGAACAGGGTGCTTGTGAGCATATTGTGCAGTTTCAAGCAGGTAGCTGGCTTGGAACGGGACGGGTGGGGCAGAGCAATCCTAGCGGCTCGCCCGAGCAGTGGAAGCCGGCGAGGGTGCGCGTTCAGCCGGATGAATGGGGCGCTGTCAGGGCCCCTCTCGTGGAGGATAAAAATCATGCTTTTTCCCTCATTACACATCCCATGCGAGCTTGTAATGATAAAACCTCATCCAAATCACACATTGCAGCTCAATATTCAGTGAGGACAGGGCCTTTTTAAGTCGAAATGTGCAAAAAAGCGTCCTATCGCTCTGAAACGGCTGTTTTGCTCTCCACCACATTTACTGTCAGACTGGCCGAATTAGACCGATTCTGCCTCTTTCTTGCCTCTGCATGTGAAGAACAGGGTGCTTGTGAGCATATTGTGCAGTTTCAAGCAGGTAGCTGGCTTGGAACGGGACCGGTGGGGCAGAGCAATCCTAGCGGCTCGCCCGAGCAGTGGAAGCAGGCGAGGGTGCGCGTTCAGCCGGATGAATGGGGCGCTGTCAGGGCCCCTCTCGTGGAGGATAAAAATCATGCTTTTTCCCTCATTACACAAACCATGCGAGCTTGTAATGATAAAACCTCATCCAAATCACACATTGCAGCTCAATATTCAGTGAGGACAGGGCCTTTTTAAGTCGAAATGTGCAAAAAAGCATCCTATCGCTCTGAAACGGCTGTTTTGCTCTCCACCACATTTACTGTCAGACTGGCCGAATTAGACCGATTCTGCCTCTTTCTTACCTCTGCATGTGAAGAACAGGGTGCTTGTGAGCATATTGTGCAGTTTCAAGCAGGTAGCTGGCTTGGAACGGGACCGGTGGGGCAGAGCAATCCTAGCGGCTCGCCCGAGCAGTGGAAGCCGGCGAGGGTGCGCGTTCAGCCGGATGAATGGGGCGCTGTCAGGGCCCCTCTCGTGGAGGATAAAAATCATGCTTTTTCCCTCATTACACATCCCATGCGAGCTTGTAATGATAAAACCTCATCCAAATCACACATTGCAGCTCAATATTCAGTGAGGACAGGGCCTTTTTAAGTCGAAATGTGCAAAAAAGCATCCTATCGCTCTGAAACGGCTGTTTTGCTCTCCACCACATTTACTGTCAGACTGGCCGAATTAGACCGATTCTGCCTCTTTCTTGCCTCTACATGTGAAGAACAGGGTGCTTGTGAGCATATTGTGCAGTTTCAAGCAGGTAGCTGGCTTGGAACGGGACCGGTGGGGCAGAGCAATCCTAGCGGCTCGCACGAGCAGTGGAAGCCGGCGAGGGTGCGCGTTCAGCCGGATGAATGGGGCGCTGTCATTGCCCCTCTCGTGGAGGATAAAAATCATGCTTTTTCCCTCATTACACATCCCATGCGAGCTTGTAATGACAAAACCTCATCCAAATCACACATTGCAGCTCAATATTCAGTGAGGACAGGGCCTTTTTAAGTCGAAATGTGCAAAAAAGCGTCCTATCGCTCTGAAACGGCTGTTTTGCTCTCCACCACATTTACTGTCAGACTGGCCGAATTAGACCGATTCTGCCTCTTTCTTGCCTCTACATGTGAAGAACAGGGTGCTTGTGAGCATATTGTGCAGTTTCAAGCAGGTAGCTGGCTTGGAACGGGACCGGTGGGGCAGAGCAATCCTAGCGGCTCGCCCGAGCAGTGGAAGCCGGCGAGGGTGCGCGTTCAGCCCGATGAATGGGGCGCTGTCAGGGCCCCTCTCGTGGAGGATAAAAATCATGCTTTTTCCCTCATTACACATCCCATGCGAGCTTGTAATGATAAAACCTCATCCAAATCACACATTGCAGCTCAATATTCAGTGAGGACAGGGCCTTTTTAAGTCGAAATGTGCAAAAAAGCATCCTATCGCTCTGAAACGGCTGTTTTGCTCTCCACCACATTTACTGTCAGACTGGCCGAATTAGACCGATTCTGCCTCTTTCTTACCTCTGCATGTGAAGAACAGGGTGCTTGTGAGCATATTGTGCAGTTTCAAGCAGGTAGCTGGCTTGGAACGGGACCGGTGGGGCAGAGCAATCCTAGCGGCTCGCCCGAGCAGTGGAAGCCGGCGAGGGTGCGCGTTCAGCCGGATGAATGGGGCGCTGTCAGGGCCCCTCTCGTGGAGGATAAAAATCATGCTTTTTCCCTCATTACACATCCCATGCGAGCTTGTAATGATAAAACCTCATCCAAATCACACATTGCAGCTCAATATTCAGTGAGGACAGGGCCTTTTTAAGTCGAAATGTGCAAAAAAGCGTCCTATCGCTCTGAAACGGCTGTTTTGCTCTCCACCACATTTACTGTCAGACTGGCCGAATTAGACCGATTCTGCCTCTTTCTTGCCTCTGCATGTGAAGAACAGGGTGCTTGTGAGCATATTGTGCAGTTTCAAGCAGGTAGCTGGCTTGGAACGGGACCGGTGGGGCAGAGCAATCCTAGCGGCTCGCCCGAGCAGTGGAAGCCGGCGAGGGTGCGCGTTCAGCCGGATGAATGGGGCGCTGTCAGGGCCCCTCTCGTGGAGGATAAAAATCATGCTTTTTCCCTCATTACACATCCCATGCGAGCTTGTAATGATAAAACCTCATCCAAATCACACATTGCAGCTCAATATTCAGTGAGGACAGGGCCTTTTTAAGTCGAAATGTGCAAAAAAGCATCCTATCGCTCTGAAACGGCTGTTTTGCTCTCCACCACATTTACTGTCAGACTTGCCGAATTAGACCGATTCTGCCTCTTTCTTGCCTCTACATGTGAAGAACAGGGTGCTTGTGAGCATACTGTGCAGTTTCACGCAGGTAGCTGGCTTGGAACGGGACCGGTGGGGCAGAGCAATCCTAGCGGCTCGCCCGAGCAGTGGAAGCCGGCGAGGGTGCGCGTTCAGCCGGATGAATGGGGCGCTGTCAGGGCCCCTCTCGTGGAGGATAAAAATCATGCTTTTTCCCTCATTACACATCCCATGCGAGCTTGTAATGATAAAACCTCATCCAAATCACACATTGCAGCTCAATATTCAGTGAGGACAGGGCCTTTTTAAGTCGAAATGTGCAAAAAAGCATCCTATCGCTCTGAAACGGCTGTTTTGCTCTCCACCACATTTACTGTCAGACTGGCCGAATTAGACCGATTCTGCCTCTTTCTTACCTCTGCATGTGAAGAACAGGGTGCTTGTGAGCATATTGTGCAGTTTCAAGCAGGTAGCTGGCTTGGAACGGGACCGGTGGGGCAGAGCAATCCTAGCGGCTCGCCCGAGCAGTGGAAGCCGGCGAGGGTGCGCGTTCAGCCGGATGAATGGGGCGCTGTCAGGGCCCCTCTCGTGGAGGATAAAAATCATGCTTTTTCCCTCATTACACATCCCATGCGAGCTTGTAATGATAAAACCTCATCCAAATCACACATTGCAGCTCAATATTCAGTGAGGACAGGGCCTTTTTAAGTCGAAATGTGCAAAAAAGCGTCCTATCGCTCTGAAACGGCTGTTTTGCTCTCCACCACATTTACTGTCAGACTGGCCGAATTAGACCGATTCTGCCTCTTTCTTGCCTCTGCATGTGAAGAACAGGGTGCTTGTGAGCATATTGTGCAGTTTCAAGCAGGTAGCTGGCTTGGAACGGGACCGGTGGGGCAGAGCAATCCTAGTGGCTCGCCCGAGCAGTGGAAGCCGGCGAGGGTGCGCGTTCAGCCGGATGAATGGGGCGCTGTCAGGGCCCCTCTCGTGGAGGATAAAAATCATGCTTTTTCCCTCATTACACATCCCATGCGAGCTTGTAATGATAAAACCTCATCCAAATCACACATTGCAGCTCAATATTCAGTGAGGACAGGGCCTTTTTAAGTCGAAATGTGCAAAAAAGCGTCCTATCGCTCTGAAACGGCTGTTTTGCTCTCCACCACATTTACTGTCAGACTGGCCGAATTAGACCGATTCTGCCTCTTTCTTGCCTCTGCATGTGAAGAACAGGGTGCTTGTGAGCATATTGTGCAGTTTCAAGCAGGTAGCTGGCTTGGAACGGGACGGGTGGGGCAGAGCAATCCTAGCGGCTCGCCCGAGCAGTGGAAGCCGGCGAGGGTGCGCGTTCAGCCGGATGAATGGGGCGCTGTCAGGGCCCCTCTCGTGGAGGATAAAAATCATGCTTTTTCCCTCATTACACATCCCATGCGAGCTTGTAATGATAAAACCTCATCCAAATCACACATTGCAGCTCAATATTCAGTGAGGACAGGGCCTTTTTAAGTCGAAATGTGCAAAAAAGCGTCCTATCGCTCTGAAACGGCTGTTTTGCTCTCCACCACATTTACTGTCAGACTGGCCGAATTAGACCGATTCTGCCTCTTTCTTGCCTCTGCATGTGAAGAACAGGGTGCTTGTGAGCATATTGTGCAGTTTCAAGCAGGTAGCTGGCTTGGAACGGGACCGGTGGGGCAGAGCAATCCTAGCGGCTCGCCCGAGCAGTGGAAGCCGGCGAGGGTGCGCGTTCAGCCGGATGAATGGGGCGCTGTCAGGGCCCCTCTCGTGGAGGATAAAAATCATGCTTTTTCCCTCATTACACATCCCATGCGAGCTTGTAATGATAAAACCTCATCCAAATCACACATTGCAGCTCAATATTCAGTGAGGACAGGGCCTTTTTAAGTCGAAATGTGCAAAAAAGCGTCCTATCGCTCTGAAACGGCTGTTTTGCTCTCCACCACATTTACTGTCAGACTGGCCGAATTAGACCGATTCTGCCTCTTTCTTGCCTCTGCATGTGAAGAACAGGGTGCTTGTGAGCATATTGTGCAGTTTCAAGCAGGTAGCTGGCTTGGAACGGGACGGGTGGGGCAGAGCAATCCTAGCGGCTCGCCCGAGCAGTGGAAGCCGGCGAGGGTGCGCGTTCAGCCGGATGAATGGGGCGCTGTCAGGGCCCCTCTCGTGGAGGATAAAAATCATGCTTTTTCCCTCATTACACATCCCATGCGAGCTTGTAATGATAAAACCTCATCCAAATCACACATTGCAGCTCAATATTCAGTGAGGACAGGGCCTTTTTAAGTCGAAATGTGCAAAAAAGCGTCCTATCGCTCTGAAACGGCTGTTTTGCTCTCCACCACATTTACTGTCAGACTGGCCGAATTAGACCGATTCTGCCTCTTTCTTGCCTCTGCATGTGAAGAACAGGGTGCTTGTGAGCATATTGTGCAGTTTCAAGCAGGTAGCTGGCTTGGAACGGGACCGGTGGGGCAGAGCAATCCTAGCGGCTCGCCCGAGCAGTGGAAGCCGGCGAGGGTGCGCGTTCAGCCGGATGAATGGGGCGCTGTCAGGGCCCCTCTCGTGGAGGATAAAAATCATGCTTTTTCCCTCATTACACATCCCATGCGAGCTTGTAATGATAAAACCTCATCCAAATCACACATTGCAGCTCAATATTCAGTGAGGACAGGGCCTTTTTAAGTCGAAATGTGCAAAAAAGCATCCTATCGCTCTGAAACGGCTGTTTTGCTCTCCACCACATTTACTGTCAGACTGGCCGAATTAGACCGATTCTGCCTCTTTCTTGCCTCTACATGTGAAGAACAGGGTGCTTGTGAGCATATTGTGCAGTTTCAAGCAGGTAGCTGGCTTGGAACGGGACCGGTTGGGCAGAGCAATCCTAGCGGCTCGCCCGAGCAGTGGAAGCCGGCGAGGGTGCGTGTTCAGCCGGATGAATGGGGCGCTGTCAGGGCCCCTCTCGTGGAGGATAAAAATCATGCTTTTTCCCTCATTACACATCCCATGCGAGCTTGTAATGATAAAACCTCATCCAAATCACACATTGCAGCTCAATATTCAGTGAGGACAGGGCCTTTTTAAGTCGAAATGTGCAAAAAAGCATCCTATCGCTCTGAAACGGCTGTTTTGCTCTCCACCACATTTACTGTCAGACTGGCCGAATTAGACCGATTCTGCCTCTTTCTTGCCTCTACATGTGAAGAACAGGGTGCTTGTGAGCATATTGTGCAGTTTCAAGCAGGTAGCTGGCTTGGAACGGGACCGGTGGGGCAGAGCAATCCTAGCGGCTCGCCCGAGCAGTGGAAGCCGGCGAGGGTGCGCGTTCAGCCGGATGAATGGGGCGCTGTCAGGGCCCCTCTCGTGGAGGATAAAAATCATGCTTTTTCCCTCATTACACATCCCATGCGAGCTTGTAATGATAAAACCTCATCCAAATCACACATTGCAGCTCAATATTCAGTGAGGACAGGGCCTTTTTAAGTCGAAATGTGCAAAAAAGCATCCTATCGCTCTGAAACGGCTGTTTTGCTCTCCACCACATTTACTGTCAGACTGGCCGAATTAGACCGATTCTGCCTCTTTCTTGCCTCTACATGTGAAGAACAGGGTGCTTGTGAGCATACTGTGCAGTTTCACGCAGGTAGCTGGCTTGGAACGGGACCGGTGGGGCAGAGCAATCCTAGCGGCTCGCCCGAGCAGTGGAAGCCGGCGAGGGTGCGCGTTCAGCCGGATGAATGGGGCGCTGTCAGGGCCCCTCTCGTGGAGGATAAAAATCATGCTTTTTCCCTCATTACACATCCCATGCGAGCTTGTAATGACAAAACCTCATCCAAATCACACATTGCAGCTCAATATTCAGTGAGGACAGGGCCTTTTTAAGTCGAAATGTGCAAAAAAGCGTCCTATCGCTCTGAAACGGCTGTTTTGCTCTCCACCACATTTACTGTCAGACTGGCCGAATTAGACCGATTCTGCCTCTTTCTTGCCTCTGCATGTGAAGAACAGGGTGCTTGTGAGCATATTGTGCAGTTTCAAGCAGGTAGCTGGCTTGGAACGGGACCGGTGGGGCAGAGCAATCCTAGCGGCTCGCCCGAGCAGTGGAAGCCGGCGAGGGTGCGCGTTCAGCCGGATGAATGGGGCGCTGTCAGGGCCCCTCTCGTGGAGGATAAAAATCATGCTTTTTCCCTCATTACACATCCCATGCGAGCTTGTAATGATAAAACCTCATCCAAATCACACATTGCAGCTCAATATTCAGTGAGGACAGGGCCTTTTTAAGTCGAAATGTGCAAAAAAGCGTCCTATCGCTCTGAAACGGCTGTTTTGCTCTCCACCACATTTACTGTCAGACTGGCCGAATTAGACCGATTCTGCCTCTTTCTTGCCTCTGCATGTGAAGAACAGGGTGCTTGTGAGCATATTGTGCAGTTTCAAGCAGGTAGCTGGCTTGGAACGGGACCGGTGGGGCAGAGCAATCCTAGCGGCTCGCCCGAGCAGTGGAAGCCGGCGAGGGTGCGCGTTCAGCCGGATGAATGGGGCGCTGTCAGGGCCCCTCTCGTGGAGTATAAAAATCATGCTTTTTCCCTCATTACACATCCCATGCGAGCTTGTAATGATAAAACCTCATCCAAATCACACATTGCAGCTCAATATTCAGTGAGGACAGGGCCTTTTTAAGTCGAAATGTGCAAAAAAGCATCCTATCGCTCTGAAATGGCTGTTTTGCTCACCACCACATTTACTGTCAGACTGGCCGAATTAGACCGATTCTGCCTCTTTCTTGCCTCTACATGTGAAGAACAGGGTGCTTGTGAGCATATTGTGCAGTTTCAAGCAGGTAGCTGGCTTGGAACGGGACCGGTGGGGCAGAGCAATCCTAGCGGCTCGCCCGAGCAGTGGAAGCCGGCGAGGGTGCGCGTTCAGCCGGATGAATGGGGCGCTGTCAGGGCCCCTCTCGTGGAGGATAAAAATCATGCTTTTTCCCTCATTACACATCCCATGCGAGCTTGTAATGATAAAACCTCATCCAAATCACACATTGCAGCTCAATATTCAGTGAGGACAGGGCCTTTTTAAGTCGAAATGTGCAAAAAAGCATCCTATCGCTCTGAAACGGCTGTTTTGCTCTCCACCACATTTACTGTCAGACTGGCCGAATTAGACCGATTCTGCCTCTTTCTTGCCTCTACATGTGAAGAACAGGGTGCTTGTGAGCATATTGTGCAGTTTCAAGCAGGTAGCTGGCTTGGAACGGGACCGGTGGGGCAGAGCAATCCTAGCGGCTCGCCCGAGCAGTGGAAGCCGGCGAGGGTGCGCGTTCAGCCGGATGAATGGGGCGCTGTCAGGGCCCCTCTCGTGGAGGATAAAAATCATGCTTTTTCCCTCATTACACATCCCATGCGAGCTTGTAATGATAAAACCTCATCCAAATCACACATTGCAGCTCAATATTCAGTGAGGACAGGGCCTTTTTAAGTCGAAATGTGCAAAAAAGCGTCCTATCGCTCTGAAACGGCTGTTTTGCTCTCCACCACATTTACTGTCAGACTGGCCGAATTAGACCGATTCTGCCTCTTTCTTGCCTCTGCATGTGAAGAACAGGGTGCTTGTGAGCATATTGTGCAGTTTCAAGCAGGTAGCTGGCTTGGAACGGGACCGGTGGGGCAGAGCAATCCTAGCGGCTCGC
Organism: Chelon labrosus; assembly: GCF_963514085.1. Taxonomy (NCBI): domain Eukaryota; kingdom Metazoa; phylum Chordata; class Actinopteri; order Mugiliformes; family Mugilidae; genus Chelon; species Chelon labrosus. The sequence continues at coordinate 101,361 of NW_028181773.1, read as the reverse complement.
CCGAGCAGTGGAAGCCGGCGAGGGTGCGCGTTCAGCCGGATGAATGGGGCGCTGTCAGGGCCCCTCTCGTGGAGGATAAAAATCATGCTTTTTCCCTCATTACACATCCCATGCGAGCTTGTAATGATAAAACCTCATCCAAATCACACATTGCAGCTCAATATTCAGTGAGGACAGGGCCTTTTTAAGTCGAAATGTGCAAAAAAGCGTCCTATCGCTCTGAAACGGCTGTTTTGCTCTCCACCACATTTACTGTCAGACTGGCCGAATTAGACCGATTCTGCCTCTTTCTTGCCTCTGCATGTGAAGAACAGGGTGCTTGTGAGCATATTGTGCAGTTTCAAGCAGGTAGCTGGCTTGGAACGGGACCGGTGGGGCAGAGCAATCCTAGCGGCTCGCCCGAGCAGTGGAAGCCGGCGAGGGTGCGCGTTCAGCCGGATGAATGAGGCGCTGTCAGGGCCCCTCTCGTGGAGGATAAAAATCATGCTTTTTCCCTCATTACACATCCCATGCGAGCTTGTAATGATAAAACCTCATCCAAATCACACATTGCAGCTCAATATTCAGTGAGGACAGGGCCTTTTTAAGTCGAAATGTGCAAAAAAGCATCCTATCGCTCTGAAACGGCTGTTTTGCTCTCCACCACATTTACTGTCAGACTGGCCGAATTAGACCGATTCTGCCTCTTTCTTGCCTCTACATGTGAAGAACAGGGTGCTTGTGAGCATATTGTGCAGTTTCAAGCAGGTAGCTGGCTTGGAACGGGACCGGTGGGGCAGAGCAATCCTAGCGGCTCGCCCGAGCAGTGGAAGCCGGCGAGGGTGCGCGTTCAGCCGGATGAATGGGGCGCTGTCAGGGCCCCTCTCGTGGAGGATAAAAATCATGCTTTTTCCCTCATTACACATCCCATGCGAGCTTGTAATGATAAAACCTCATCCAAATCACACATTGCAGCTCAATATTCAGTGAGGACAGGGCCTTTTTAAGTCGAAATGTGCAAAAAAGCGTCCTATCGCTCTGAAACGGCTGTTTTGCTCTCCACCACATTTACTGTCAGACTGGCCGAATTAGACCGATTCTGCCTCTTTCTTGCCTCTGCATGTGAAGAACAGGGTGCTTGTGAGCATATTGTGCAGTTTCAAGCAGGTAGCTGGCTTGGAACGGGACCGGTGGGGCAGAGCAATCCTAGCGGCTCGCCCGAGCAGTGGAAGCCGGCGAGGGTGCGCGTTCAGCCGGATGAATGGGGCGCTGTCAGGGCCCCTCTCGTGGAGGATAAAAATCATGCTTTTTCCCTCATTACACATCCCATGCGAGCTTGTAATGATAAAACCTCATCCAAATCACACATTGCAGCTCAATATTCAGTGAGGACAGGGCCTTTTTAAGTCGAAATGTGCAAAAAAGCGTCCTATCGCTCTGAAACGGCTGTTTTGCTCTCCACCACATTTACTGTCAGACTGGCCGAATTAGACCGATTCTGCCTCTTTCTTGCCTCTGCATGTGAAGAACAGGGTGCTTGTGAGCATATTGTGCAGTTTCAAGCAGGTAGCTGGCTTGGAACGGGACCGGTGGGGCAGAGCAATCCTAGCGGCTCGCCCGAGCAGTGGAAGCCGGCGAGGGTGCGCGTTCAGCCGGATGAATGAGGCGCTGTCAGGGCCCCTCTCGTGGAGGATAAAAATCATGCTTTTTCCCTCATTACACATCCCATGCGAGCTTGTAATGATAAAACCTCATCCAAATCACACATTGCAGCTCAATATTCAGTGAGGACAGGGCCTTTTTAAATCGAAATGTGCAAAAAAGCATCCTATCGCTCTGAAACGGCTGTTTTGCTCTCCACCACATTTACTGTCAGACTGGCCGAATTAGACCGATTCTGCCTCTTTCTTGCCTCTACATGTGAAGAACAGGGTGCTTGTGAGCATACTGTGCAGTTTCACGCAGGTAGCTGGCTTGGAACGGGACCGGTGGGGCAGAGCAATCCTAGCGGCTCACCCGAGCAGTGGAAGCCGGCGAGGGTGCGCGTTCAGCCGGATGAATGGGGCGCTGTCAGGGCCCCTCTCGTGGAGGATAAAAATCATGCTTTTTCCCTCATTACACATCCCATGCGAGCTTGTAATGATAAAACCTCATCCAAATCACACATTGCAGCTCAATATTCAGTGAGGACAGGGCCTTTTTAAGTCGAAATGTGCAAAAAAGCATCCTATCGCTCTGAAACGGCTGTTTTGCTCTCCACCACATTTACTGTCAGACTGGCCGAATTAGACCGATTCTGCCTCTTTCTTGCCTCTACATGTGAAGAACAGGGTGCTTGTGAGCATACTGTGCAGTTTCACGCAGGTAGCTGGCTTGGAACGGGACCGGTGGGGCAGAGCAATCCTAGCGGCTCGCCCGAGCAGTGGAAGCCGGCGAGGGTGCGCGTTCAGCCGGATGAATGGGGCGCTGTCAGGGCCCCTCTCGTGGAGGATAAAAATCATGCTTTTTCCCTCATTACACATCCCATGCGAGCTTGTAATGACAAAACCTCATCCAAATCACACATTGCAGCTCAATATTCAGTGAGGACAGGGCCTTTTTAAGTCGAAATGTGCAAAAAAGCGTCCTATCGCTCTGAAACGGCTGTTTTGCTCTCCACCACATTTACTGTCAGACTGGCCGAATTAGACCGATTCTGCCTCTTTCTTGCCTCTGCATGTGAAGAACAGGGTGCTTGTGAGCATATTGTGCAGTTTCAAGCAGGTAGCTGGCTTGGAACGGGACCGGTGGGGCAGAGCAATCCTAGCGGCTCGCCCGAGCAGTGGAAGCCGGCGAGGGTGCGCGTTCAGCCGGATGAATGGGGCGCTGTCAGGGCCCCTCTCGTGGAGGATAAAAATCATGCTTTTTCCCTCATTACACATCCCATGCGAGCTTGTAATGATAAAACCTCATCCAAATCACACATTGCAGCTCAATATTCAGTGAGGACAGGGCCTTTTTAAGTCGAAATGTGCAAAAAAGCGTCCTATCGCTCTGAAACGGCTGTTTTGCTCTCCACCACATTTACTGTCAGACTGGCCGAATTAGACCGATTCTGCCTCTTTCTTGCCTCTGCATGTGAAGAACAGGGTGCTTGTGAGCATATTGTGCAGTTTCAAGCAGGTAGCTGGCTTGGAACGGGACCGGTGGGGCAGAGCAATCCTAGCGGCTCGCCCGAGCAGTGGAAGCCGGCGAGGGTGCGCGTTCAGCCGGATGAATGAGGCGCTGTCAGGGCCCCTCTCGTGGAGGATAAAAATCATGCTTTTTCCCTCATTACACATCCCATGCGAGCTTGTAATGATAAAACCTCATCCAAATCACACATTGCAGCTCAATATTCAGTGAGGACAGGGCCTTTTTAAATCGAAATGTGCAAAAAAGCATCCTATCGCTCTGAAACGGCTGTTTTGCTCTCCACCACATTTACTGTCAGACTGGCCGAATTAGACCGATTCTGCCTCTTTCTTGCCTCTACATGTGAAGAACAGGGTGCTTGTGAGCATACTGTGCAGTTTCACGCAGGTAGCTGGCTTGGAACGGGACCGGTGGGGCAGAGCAATCCTAGCGGCTCACCCGAGCAGTGGAAGCCGGCGAGGGTGCGCGTTCAGCCGGATGAATGGGGCGCTGTCAGGGCCCCTCTCGTGGAGGATAAAAATCATGCTTTTTCCCTCATTACACATCCCATGCGAGCTTGTAATGATAAAACCTCATCCAAATCACACATTGCAGCTCAATATTCAGTGAGGACAGGGCCTTTTTAAGTCGAAATGTGCAAAAAAGCATCCTATCGCTCTGAAACGGCTGTTTTGCTCTCCACCACATTTACTGTCAGACTGGCCGAATTAGACCGATTCTGCCTCTTTCTTGCCTCTACATGTGAAGAACAGGGTGCTTGTGAGCATACTGTGCAGTTTCACGCAGGTAGCTGGCTTGGAACGGGACCGGTGGGGCAGAGCAATCCTAGCGGCTCGCCCGAGCAGTGGAAGCCGGCGAGGGTGCGCGTTCAGCCGGATGAATGGGGCGCTGTCAGGGCCCCTCTCGTGGAGGATAAAAATCATGCTTTTTCCCTCATTACACATCCCATGCGAGCTTGTAATGACAAAACCTCATCCAAATCACACATTGCAGCTCAATATTCAGTGAGGACAGGGCCTTTTTAAGTCGAAATGTGCAAAAAAGCGTCCTATCGCTCTGAAACGGCTGTTTTGCTCTCCACCACATTTACTGTCAGACTGGCCGAATTAGACCGATTCTGCCTCTTTCTTGCCTCTGCATGTGAAGAACAGGGTGCTTGTGAGCATATTGTGCAGTTTCAAGCAGGTAGCTGGCTTGGAACGGGACCGGTGGGGCAGAGCAATCCTAGCGGCTCGCCCGAGCAGTGGAAGCCGGCGAGGGTGCGCGTTCAGCCGGATGAATGGGGCGCTGTCAGGGCCCCTCTCGTGGAGGATAAAAATCATGCTTTTTCCCTCATTACACATCCCATGCGAGCTTGTAATGATAAAACCTCATCCAAATCACACATTGCAGCTCAATATTCAGTGAGGACAGGGCCTTTTTAAGTCGAAATGTGCAAAAAAGCGTCCTATCGCTCTGAAACGGCTGTTTTGCTCTCCACCACATTTACTGTCAGACTGGCCGAATTAGACCGATTCTGCCTCTTTCTTGCCTCTGCATGTGAAGAACAGGGTGCTTGTGAGCATATTGTGCAGTTTCAAGCAGGTAGCTGGCTTGGAACGGGACCGGTGGGGCAGAGCAATCCTAGCGGCTCGCCCGAGCAGTGGAAGCCGGCGAGGGTGCGCGTTCAGCCGGATGAATGGGGCGCTGTCAGGGCCCCTCTCGTGGAGTATAAAAATCATGCTTTTTCCCTCATTACACATCCCATGCGAGCTTGTAATGATAAAACCTCATCCAAATCACACATTGCAGCTCAATATTCAGTGAGGACAGGGCCTTTTTAAGTCGAAATGTGCAAAAAAGCATCCTATCGCTCTGAAACGGCTGTTTTGCTCACCACCACATTTACTGTCAGACTGGCCGAATTAGACCGATTCTGCCTCTTTCTTGCCTCTACATGTGAAGAACAGGGTGCTTGTGAGCATATTGTGCAGTTTCAAGCAGGTAGCTGGCTTGGAACGGGACCGGTGGGGCAGAGCAATCCTAGCGGCTCGCCCGAGCAGTGGAAGCCGGCGAGGGTGCGCGTTCAGCCGGATGAATGGGGCGCTGTCAGGGCCCCTCTCGTGGAGGATAAAAATCATGCTTTTTCCCTCATTACACATCCCATGCGAGCTTGTAATGATAAAACCTCATCCAAATCACACATTGCAGCTCAATATTCAGTGAGGACAGGGCCTTTTTAAGTCGAAATGTGCAAAAAAGCATCCTATCGCTCTGAAACGGCTGTTTTGCTCTCCACCACATTTACTGTCAGACTGGCCGAATTAGACCGATTCTGCCTCTTTCTTGCCTCTACATGTGAAGAACAGGGTGCTTGTGAGCATATTGTGCAGTTTCAAGCAGGTAGCTGGCTTGGAACGGGACCGGTGGGGCAGAGCAATCCTAGCGGCTCGCCCGAGCAGTGGAAGCCGGCGAGGGTGCGCGTTCAGCCGGATGAATGGGGCGCTGTCAGGGCCCCTCTCGTGGAGGATAAAAATCATGCTTTTTCCCTCATTACACATCCCATGCGAGCTTGTAATGATAAAACCTCATCCAAATCACACATTGCAGCTCAATATTCAGTGAGGACAGGGCCTTTTTAAGTCGAAATGTGCAAAAAAGCGTCCTATCGCTCTGAAACGGCTGTTTTGCTCTCCACCACATTTACTGTCAGACTGGCCGAATTAGACCGATTCTGCCTCTTTCTTGCCTCTGCATGTGAAGAACAGGGTGCTTGTGAGCATATTGTGCAGTTTCAAGCAGGTAGCTGGCTTGGAACGGGACCGGTGGGGCAGAGCAATCCTAGCGGCTCGCCCGAGCAGTGGAAGCCGGCGAGGGTGCGCGTTCAGCCGGATGAATGGGGCGCTGTCAGGGCCCCTCTCGTGGAGGATAAAAATCATGCTTTTTCCCTCATTACACATCCCATGCGAGCTTGTAATGATAAAACCTCATCCAAATCACACATTGCAGCTCAATATTCAGTGAGGACAGGGCCTTTTTAAGTCGAAATGTGCAAAAAAGCGTCCTATCGCTCTGAAACGGCTGTTTTGCTCTCCACCACATTTACTGTCAGACTGGCCGAATTAGACCGATTCTGCCTCTTTCTTGCCTCTGCATGTGAAGAACAGGGTGCTTGTGAGCATATTGTGCAGTTTCAAGCAGGTAGCTGGCTTGGAACGGGACCGGTGGGGCAGAGCAATCCTAGCGGCTCGCCCGAGCAGTGGAAGCCGGCGAGGGTGCGCGTTCAGCCGGATGAATGAGGCGCTGTCAGGGCCCCTCTCGTGGAGGATAAAAATCATGCTTTTTCCCTCATTACACATCCCATGCGAGCTTGTAATGATAAAACCTCATCCAAATCACACATTGCAGCTCAATATTCAGTGAGGACAGGGCCTTTTTAAATCGAAATGTGCAAAAAAGCATCCTATCGCTCTGAAACGGCTGTTTTGCTCTCCACCACATTTACTGTCAGACTGGCCGAATTAGACCGATTCTGCCTCTTTCTTGCCTCTACATGTGAAGAACAGGGTGCTTGTGAGCATACTGTGCAGTTTCACGCAGGTAGCTGGCTTGGAACGGGACCGGTGGGGCAGAGCAATCCTAGCGGCTCACCCGAGCAGTGGAAGCCGGCGAGGGTGCGCGTTCAGCCGGATGAATGGGGCGCTGTCAGGGCCCCTCTCGTGGAGGATAAAAATCATGCTTTTTCCCTCATTACACATCCCATGCGAGCTTGTAATGATAAAACCTCATCCAAATCACACATTGCAGCTCAATATTCAGTGAGGACAGGGCCTTTTTAAGTCGAAATGTGCAAAAAAGCATCCTATCGCTCTGAAACGGCTGTTTTGCTCTCCACCACATTTACTGTCAGACTGGCCGAATTAGACCGATTCTGCCTCTTTCTTGCCTCTACATGTGAAGAACAGGGTGCTTGTGAGCATACTGTGCAGTTTCACGCAGGTAGCTGGCTTGGAACGGGACCGGTGGGGCAGAGCAATCCTAGCGGCTCGCCCGAGCAGTGGAAGCCGGCGAGGGTGCGCGTTCAGCCGGATGAATGGGGCGCTGTCAGGGCCCCTCTCGTGGAGGATAAAAATCATGCTTTTTCCCTCATTACACATCCCATGCGAGCTTGTAATGACAAAACCTCATCCAAATCACACATTGCAGCTCAATATTCAGTGAGGACAGGGCCTTTTTAAGTCGAAATGTGCAAAAAAGCGTCCTATCGCTCTGAAACGGCTGTTTTGCTCTCCACCACATTTACTGTCAGACTGGCCGAATTAGACCGATTCTGCCTCTTTCTTGCCTCTGCATGTGAAGAACAGGGTGCTTGTGAGCATATTGTGCAGTTTCAAGCAGGTAGCTGGCTTGGAACGGGACCGGTGGGGCAGAGCAATCCTAGCGGCTCGCCCGAGCAGTGGAAGCCGGCGAGGGTGCGCGTTCAGCCGGATGAATGGGGCGCTGTCAGGGCCCCTCTCGTGGAGGATAAAAATCATGCTTTTTCCCTCATTACACATCCCATGCGAGCTTGTAATGATAAAACCTCATCCAAATCACACATTGCAGCTCAATATTCAGTGAGGACAGGGCCTTTTTAAGTCGAAATGTGCAAAAAAGCGTCCTATCGCTCTGAAACGGCTGTTTTGCTCTCCACCACATTTACTGTCAGACTGGCCGAATTAGACCGATTCTGCCTCTTTCTTGCCTCTGCATGTGAAGAACAGGGTGCTTGTGAGCATATTGTGCAGTTTCAAGCAGGTAGCTGGCTTGGAACGGGACCGGTGGGGCAGAGCAATCCTAGCGGCTCGCCCGAGCAGTGGAAGCCGGCGAGGGTGCGCGTTCAGCCGGATGAATGAGGCGCTGTCAGGGCCCCTCTCGTGGAGGATAAAAATCATGCTTTTTCCCTCATTACACATCCCATGCGAGCTTGTAATGATAAAACCTCATCCAAATCACACATTGCAGCTCAATATTCAGTGAGGACAGGGCCTTTTTAAATCGAAATGTGCAAAAAAGCATCCTATCGCTCTGAAACGGCTGTTTTGCTCTCCACCACATTTACTGTCAGACTGGCCGAATTAGACCGATTCTGCCTCTTTCTTGCCTCTACATGTGAAGAACAGGGTGCTTGTGAGCATACTGTGCAGTTTCACGCAGGTAGCTGGCTTGGAACGGGACCGGTGGGGCAGAGCAATCCTAGCGGCTCACCCGAGCAGTGGAAGCCGGCGAGGGTGCGCGTTCAGCCGGATGAATGGGGCGCTGTCAGGGCCCCTCTCGTGGAGGATAAAAATCATGCTTTTTCCCTCATTACACATCCCATGCGAGCTTGTAATGATAAAACCTCATCCAAATCACACATTGCAGCTCAATATTCAGTGAGGACAGGGCCTTTTTAAGTCGAAATGTGCAAAAAAGCATCCTATCGCTCTGAAACGGCTGTTTTGCTCTCCACCACATTTACTGTCAGACTGGCCGAATTAGACCGATTCTGCCTCTTTCTTGCCTCTACATGTGAAGAACAGGGTGCTTGTGAGCATACTGTGCAGTTTCACGCAGGTAGCTGGCTTGGAACGGGACCGGTGGGGCAGAGCAATCCTAGCGGCTCGCCCGAGCAGTGGAAGCCGGCGAGGGTGCGCGTTCAGCCGGATGAATGGGGCGCTGTCAGGGCCCCTCTCGTGGAGGATAAAAATCATGCTTTTTCCCTCATTACACATCCCATGCGAGCTTGTAATGACAAAACCTCATCCAAATCACACATTGCAGCTCAATATTCAGTGAGGACAGGGCCTTTTTAAGTCGAAATGTGCAAAAAAGCGTCCTATCGCTCTGAAACGGCTGTTTTGCTCTCCACCACATTTACTGTCAGACTGGCCGAATTAGACCGATTCTGCCTCTTTCTTGCCTCTGCATGTGAAGAACAGGGTGCTTGTGAGCATATTGTGCAGTTTCAAGCAGGTAGCTGGCTTGGAACGGGACCGGTGGGGCAGAGCAATCCTAGCGGCTCGCCCGAGCAGTGGAAGCCGGCGAGGGTGCGCGTTCAGCCGGATGAATGGGGCGCTGTCAGGGCCCCTCTCGTGGAGGATAAAAATCATGCTTTTTCCCTCATTACACATCCCATGCGAGCTTGTAATGATAAAACCTCATCCAAATCACACATTGCAGCTCAATATTCAGTGAGGACAGGGCCTTTTTAAGTCGAAATGTGCAAAAAAGCGTCCTATCGCTCTGAAACGGCTGTTTTGCTCTCCACCACATTTACTGTCAGACTGGCCGAATTAGACCGATTCTGCCTCTTTCTTGCCTCTGCATGTGAAGAACAGGGTGCTTGTGAGCATATTGTGCAGTTTCAAGCAGGTAGCTGGCTTGGAACGGGACCGGTGGGGCAGAGCAATCCTAGCGGCTCGCCCGAGCAGTGGAAGCCGGCGAGGGTGCGCGTTCAGCCGGATGAATGGGGCGCTGTCAGGGCCCCTCTCGTGGAGTATAAAAATCATGCTTTTTCCCTCATTACACATCCCATGCGAGCTTGTAATGATAAAACCTCATCCAAATCACACATTGCAGCTCAATATTCAGTGAGGACAGGGCCTTTTTAAGTCGAAATGTGCAAAAAAGCATCCTATCGCTCTGAAACGGCTGTTTTGCTCACCACCACATTTACTGTCAGACTGGCCGAATTAGACCGATTCTGCCTCTTTCTTGCCTCTACATGTGAAGAACAGGGTGCTTGTGAGCATATTGTGCAGTTTCAAGCAGGTAGCTGGCTTGGAACGGGACCGGTGGGGCAGAGCAATCCTAGCGGCTCGCCCGAGCAGTGGAAGCCGGCGAGGGTGCGCGTTCAGCCGGATGAATGGGGCGCTGTCAGGGCCCCTCTCGTGGAGGATAAAAATCATGCTTTTTCCCTCATTACACATCCCATGCGAGCTTGTAATGATAAAACCTCATCCAAATCACACATTGCAGCTCAATATTCAGTGAGGACAGGGCCTTTTTAAGTCGAAATGTGCAAAAAAGCATCCTATCGCTCTGAAACGGCTGTTTTGCTCTCCACCACATTTACTGTCAGACTGGCCGAATTAGACCGATTCTGCCTCTTTCTTGCCTCTACATGTGAAGAACAGGGTGCTTGTGAGCATATTGTGCAGTTTCAAGCAGGTAGCTGGCTTGGAACGGGACCGGTGGGGCAGAGCAATCCTAGCGGCTCGCCCGAGCAGTGGAAGCCGGCGAGGGTGCGCGTTCAGCCGGATGAATGGGGCGCTGTCAGGGCCCCTCTCGTGGAGGATAAAAATCATGCTTTTTCCCTCATTACACATCCCATGCGAGCTTGTAATGATAAAACCTCATCCAAATCACACATTGCAGCTCAATATTCAGTGAGGACAGGGCCTTTTTAAGTCGAAATGTGCAAAAAAGCGTCCTATCGCTCTGAAACGGCTGTTTTGCTCTCCACCACATTTACTGTCAGACTGGCCGAATTAGACCGATTCTGCCTCTTTCTTGCCTCTGCATGTGAAGAACAGGGTGCTTGTGAGCATATTGTGCAGTTTCAAGCAGGTAGCTGGCTTGGAACGGGACCGGTGGGGCAGAGCAATCCTAGCGGCTCGCCCGAGCAGTGGAAGCCGGCGAGGGTGCGCGTTCAGCCGGATGAATGGGGCGCTGTCAGGGCCCCTCTCGTGGAGGATAAAAATCATGCTTTTTCCCTCATTACACATCCCATGCGAGCTTGTAATGATAAAACCTCATCCAAATCACACATTGCAGCTCAATATTCAGTGAGGACAGGGCCTTTTTAAGTCGAAATGTGCAAAAAAGCGTCCTATCGCTCTGAAACGGCTGTTTTGCTCTCCACCACATTTACTGTCAGACTGGCCGAATTAGACCGATTCTGCCTCTTTCTTGCCTCTGCATGTGAAGAACAGGGTGCTTGTGAGCATATTGTGCAGTTTCAAGCAGGTAGCTGGCTTGGAACGGGACCGGTGGGGCAGAGCAATCCTAGCGGCTCGCCCGAGCAGTGGAAGCCGGCGAGGGTGCGCGTTCAGCCGGATGAATGAGGCGCTGTCAGGGCCCCTCTCGTGGAGGATAAAAATCATGCTTTTTCCCTCATTACACATCCCATGCGAGCTTGTAATGATAAAACCTCATCCAAATCACACATTGCAGCTCAATATTCAGTGAGGACAGGGCCTTTTTAAATCGAAATGTGCAAAAAAGCATCCTATCGCTCTGAAACGGCTGTTTTGCTCTCCACCACATTTACTGTCAGACTGGCCGAATTAGACCGATTCTGCCTCTTTCTTGCCTCTACATGTGAAGAACAGGGTGCTTGTGAGCATACTGTGCAGTTTCACGCAGGTAGCTGGCTTGGAACGGGACCGGTGGGGCAGAGCAATCCTAGCGGCTCACCCGAGCAGTGGAAGCCGGCGAGGGTGCGCGTTCAGCCGGATGAATGGGGCGCTGTCAGGGCCCCTCTCGTGGAGGATAAAAATCATGCTTTTTCCCTCATTACACATCCCATGCGAGCTTGTAATGATAAAACCTCATCCAAATCACACATTGCAGCTCAATATTCAGTGAGGACAGGGCCTTTTTAAGTCGAAATGTGCAAAAAAGCATCCTATCGCTCTGAAACGGCTGTTTTGCTCTCCACCACATTTACTGTCAGACTGGCCGAATTAGACCGATTCTGCCTCTTTCTTGCCTCTACATGTGAAGAACAGGGTGCTTGTGAGCATATTGTGCAGTTTCAAGCAGGTAGCTGGCTTGGAACGGGACCGGTGGGGAGGAGCAATCCTAGCGGCTCGCCCGAGCAGTGGAAGCCGGCGAGGGTGCGCGTTCAGCCGGATGAATGGGGCGCTGTCAGGGCCCCTCTCGTGGAGGATAAAAATCATGCTTTTTCCCTCATTACACATCCCATGCGAGCTTGTAATGATAAAACCTCATCCAAATCACACATTGCAGCTCAATATTCAGTGAGGACATGGCCTTTTTAAGTCGAAATGTGCAAAAAAGCATCCTATCTCTCTGAAACGGCTGTTTTGCTCTCCACCACATTTACTGTCAGACTGGCCGAATTAGACCGATTCTGCCTCTTTCTTGCCTCTACATGTGAAGAACAGGGTGCTTGTGAGCATATTGTGCAGTTTCACGCAGGTAGCTGGCTTGGAACGGGACCGGTGGGGCAGAGCAATCCTAGCGGCTCGCACGAGCAGTGGAAGCCGGCGAGGGTGCGCGTTCAGCCGGATGAATGGGGCGCTGTCATTGCCCCTCTCGTGGAGGATAAAAATCATGCTTTTTCCCTCATTACACATCCCATGCGAGCTTGTAATGACAAAACCTCATCCAAATCACACATTGCAGCTCAATATTCAGTGAGGACAGGGCCTTTTTAAGTCGAAATGTGCAAAAAAGCGTCCTATCGCTCTGAAACGGCTGTTTTGCTCTCCACCACATTTACTGTCAGACTGGCCGAATTAGACCGATTCTGCCTCTTTCTTGCCTCTGCATGTGAAGAACAGGGTGCTTGTGAGCATATTGTGCAGTTTCAAGCAGGTAGCTGGCTTGGAACGGGACCGGTGGGGCAGAGCAATCCTAGCGGCTCGCCCGAGCAGTGGAAGCCGGCGAGGGTGCGCGTTCAGCCGGATGAATGGGGCGCTGTCAGGGCCCCTCTCGTGGAGGATAAAAATCATGCTTTTTCCCTCATTACACATCCCATGCGAGCTTGTAATGATAAAACCTCATCCAAATCACACATTGCAGCTCAATATTCAGTGAGGACAGGGCCTTTTTAAGTCGAAATGTGCAAAAAAGCGTCCTATCGCTCTGAAACGGCTGTTTTGCTCTCCACCACATTTACTGTCAGACTGGCCGAATTAGACCGATTCTGCCTCTTTCTTGCCTCTGCATGTGAAGAACAGGGTGCTTGTGAGCATATTGTGCAGTTTCAAGCAGGTAGCTGGCTTGGAACGGGACCGGTGGGGCAGAGCAATCCTAGCGGCTCGCCCGAGCAGTGGAAGCCGGCGAGGGTGCGCGTTCAGCCGGATGAATGGGGCGCTGTCAGGGCCCCTCTCGTGGAGGATAAAAATCATGCTTTTTCCCTCATTACACATCCCATGCGAGCTTGTAATGATAAAACCTCATCCAAATCACACATTGCAGCTCAATATTCAGTGAGGACATGGCCTTTTTAAGTCGAAATGTGCAAAAAAGCATCCTATCTCTCTGAAACGGCTGTTTTGCTCTCCACCACATTTACTGTCAGACTGGCCGAATTAGACCGATTCTGCCTCTTTCTTGCCTCTACATGTGAAGAACAGGGTGCTTGTGAGCATATTGTGCAGTTTCACGCAGGTAGCTGGCTTGGAACGGGACCGGTGGGGCAGAGCAATCCTAGCGGCTCGCACGAGCAGTGGAAGCCGGCGAGGGTGCGCGTTCAGCCGGATGAATGGGGCGCTGTCATTGCCCCTCTCGTGGAGGATAAAAATCATGCTTTTTCCCTCATTACACATCCCATGCGAGCTTGTAATGACAAAACCTCATCCAAATCACACATTGCAGCTCAATATTCAGTGAGGACAGGGCCTTTTTAAGTCGAAATGTGCAAAAAAGCGTCCTATCGCTCTGAAACGGCTGTTTTGCTCTCCACCACATTTACTGTCAGACTGGCCGAATTAGACCGATTCTGCCTCTTTCTTGCCTCTGCATGTGAAGAACAGGGTGCTTGTGAGCATATTGTGCAGTTTCAAGCAGGTAGCTGGCTTGGAACGGGACCGGTGGGGCAGAGCAATCCTAGCGGCTCGCCCGAGCAGTGGAAGCCGGCGAGGGTGCGCGTTCAGCCGGATGAATGGGGCGCTGTCAGGGCCCCTCTCGTGGAGGATAAAAATCATGCTTTTTCCCTCATTACACATCCCATGCGAGCTTGTAATGATAAAACCTCATCCAAATCACACATTGCAGCTCAATATTCAGTGAGGACAGGGCCTTTTTAAGTCGAAATGTGCAAAAAAGCGTCCTATCGCTCTGAAACGGCTGTTTTGCTCTCCACCACATTTACTGTCAGACTGGCCGAATTAGACCGATTCTGCCTCTTTCTTGCCTCTGCATGTGAAGAACAGGGTGCTTGTGAGCATATTGTGCAGTTTCAAGCAGGTAGCTGGCTTGGAACGGGACCGGTGGGGCAGAGCAATCCTAGCGGCTCGCCCGAGCAGTGGAAGCCGGCGAGGGTGCGCGTTCAGCCGGATGAATGGGGCGCTGTCAGGGCCCCTCTCGTGGAGGATAAAAATCATGCTTTTTCCCTCATTACACATCCCATGCGAGCTTGTAATGATAAAACCTCATCCAAATCACACATTGCAGCTCAATATTCAGTGAGGACAGGGCCTTTTTAAGTCGAAATGTGCAAAAAAGCGTCCTATCGCTCTGAAACGGCTGTTTTGCTCTCCACCACATTTACTGTCAGACTGGCCGAATTAGACCGATTCTGCCTCTTTCTTGCCTCTGCATGTGAAGAACAGGGTGCTTGTGAGCATATTGTGCAGTTTCAAGCAGGTAGCTGGCTTGGAACGGGACCGGTGGGGCAGAGCAATCCTAGCGGCTCGCCCGAGCAGTGGAAGCCGGCGAGGGTGCGCGTTCAGCCGGATGAATGGGGCGCTGTCAGGGCCCCTCTCGTGGAGGATAAAAATCATGCTTTTTCCCTCATTACACATCCCATGCGAGCTTGTAATGATAAAACCTCATCCAAATCACACATTGCAGCTCAATATTCAGTGAGGACAGGGCCTTTTTAAGTCGAAATGTGCAAAAAAGCGTCCTATCGCTCTGAAACGGCTGTTTTGCTCTCCACCACATTTACTGTCAGACTGGCCGAATTAGACCGATTCTGCCTCTTTCTTGCCTCTGCATGTGAAGAACAGGGTGCTTGTGAGCATATTGTGCAGTTTCAAGCAGGTAGCTGGCTTGGAACGGGACCGGTGGGGCAGAGCAATCCTAGCGGCTCGCCCGAGCAGTGGAAGCCGGCGAGGGTGCGCGTTCAGCCGGATGAATGAGGCGCTGTCAGGGCCCCTCTCGTGGAGGATAAAAATCATGCTTTTTCCCTCATTACACATCCCATGCGAGCTTGTAATGATAAAACCTCATCCAAATCACACATTGCAGCTCAATATTCAGTGAGGACAGGGCCTTTTTAAATCGAAATGTGCAAAAAAGCATCCTATCGCTCTGAAACGGCTGTTTTGCTCTCCACCACATTTACTGTCAGACTGGCCGAATTAGACCGATTCTGCCTCTTTCTTGCCTCTACATGTGAAGAACAGGGTGCTTGTGAGCATACTGTGCAGTTTCACGCAGGTAGCTGGCTTGGAACGGGACCGGTGGGGCAGAGCAATCCTAGCGGCTCACCCGAGCAGTGGAAGCCGGCGAGGGTGCGCGTTCAGCCGGATGAATGGGGCGCTGTCAGGGCCCCTCTCGTGGAGGATAAAAATCATGCTTTTTCCCTCATTACACATCCCATGCGAGCTTGTAATGATAAAACCTCATCCAAATCACACATTGCAGCTCAATATTCAGTGAGGACAGGGCCTTTTTAAGTCGAAATGTGCAAAAAAGCATCCTATCGCTCTGAAACGGCTGTTTTGCTCTCCACCACATTTACTGTCAGACTGGCCGAATTAGACCGATTCTGCCTCTTTCTTGCCTCTACATGTGAAGAACAGGGTGCTTGTGAGCATATTGTGCAGTTTCAAGCAGGTAGCTGGCTTGGAACGGGACCGGTGGGGCAGAGCAATCCTAGCGGCTCGCCCGAGCAGTGGAAGCCGGCGAGGGTGCGCGTTCAGCCGGATGAATGGGGCGCTGTCAGGGCCCCTCTCGTGGAGGATAAAAATCATGCTTTTTCCCTCATTACACATCCCATGCGAGCTTGTAATGACAAAACCTCATCCAAATCACACATTGCAGCTCAATATTCAGTGAGGACAGGGCCTTTTTAAGTCGAAATGTGCAAAAAAGCATCCTATCGCTCTGAAACGGCTGTTTTGCTCTCCACCACATTTACTGTCAGACTGGCCGAATTAGACCGATTCTGCCTCTTTCTTGCCTCTACATGTGAAGAACAGGGTGCTTGTGAGCATATTGTGCAGTTTCAAGCAGGTAGCTGGCTTGGAACGGGACCGGTGGGGCAGAGCAATCCTAGCGGCTCGCCCGAGCAGTGGAAGCCGGCGAGGGTGCGCGTTCAGCCGGATGAATGGGGCGCTGTCAGGGCCCCTCTCGTGGAGGATAAAAATCATGCTTTTTCCCTCATTACACATCCCATGCGAGCTTGTAATGATAAAACCTCATCCAAATCACACATTGCAGCTCAATATTCAGTGAGGACATGGCCTTTTTAAGTCGAAATGTGCAAAAAAGCATCCTATCTCTCTGAAACGGCTGTTTTGCTCTCCACCACATTTACTGTCAGACTGGCCGAATTAGACCGATTCTGCCTCTTTCTTGCCTCTACATGTGAAGAACAGGGTGCTTGTGAGCATATTGTGCAGTTTCACGCAGGTAGCTGGCTTGGAACGGGACCGGTGGGGCAGAGCAATCCTAGCGGCTCGCACGAGCAGTGGAAGCCGGCGAGGGTGCGCGTTCAGCCGGATGAATGGGGCGCTGTCATTGCCCCTCTCGTGGAGGATAAAAATCATGCTTTTTCCCTCATTACACATCCCATGCGAGCTTGTAATGACAAAACCTCATCCAAATCACACATTGCAGCTCAATATTCAGTGAGGACAGGGCCTTTTTAAGTCGAAATGTGCAAAAAAGCGTCCTATCGCTCTGAAACGGCTGTTTTGCTCTCCACCACATTTACTGTCAGACTGGCCGAATTAGACCGATTCTGCCTCTTTCTTGCCTCTGCATGTGAAGAACAGGGTGCTTGTGAGCATATTGTGCAGTTTCAAGCAGGTAGCTGGCTTGGAACGGGACCGGTGGGGCAGAGCAATCCTAGCGGCTCGCCCGAGCAGTGGAAGCCGGCGAGGGTGCGCGTTCAGCCGGATGAATGGGGCGCTGTCAGGGCCCCTCTCGTGGAGGATAAAAATCATGCTTTTTCCCTCATTACACATCCCATGCGAGCTTGTAATGATAAAACCTCATCCAAATCACACATTGCAGCTCAATATTCAGTGAGGACAGGGCCTTTTTAAGTCGAAATGTGCAAAAAAGCGTCCTATCGCTCTGAAACGGCTGTTTTGCTCTCCACCACATTTACTGTCAGACTGGCCGAATTAGACCGATTCTGCCTCTTTCTTGCCTCTGCATGTGAAGAACAGGGTGCTTGTGAGCATATTGTGCAGTTTCAAGCAGGTAGCTGGCTTGGAACGGGACCGGTGGGGCAGAGCAATCCTAGCGGCTCGCCCGAGCAGTGGAAGCCGGCGAGGGTGCGCGTTCAGCCGGATGAATGGGGCGCTGTCAGGGCCCCTCTCGTGGAGGATAAAAATCATGCTTTTTCCCTCATTACACATCCCATGCGAGCTTGTAATGATAAAACCTCATCCAAATCACACATTGCAGCTCAATATTCAGTGAGGACATGGCCTTTTTAAGTCGAAATGTGCAAAAAAGCATCCTATCTCTCTGAAACGGCTGTTTTGCTCTCCACCACATTTACTGTCAGACTGGCCGAATTAGACCGATTCTGCCTCTTTCTTGCCTCTACATGTGAAGAACAGGGTGCTTGTGAGCATATTGTGCAGTTTCACGCAGGTAGCTGGCTTGGAACGGGACCGGTGGGGCAGAGCAATCCTAGCGGCTCGCACGAGCAGTGGAAGCCGGCGAGGGTGCGCGTTCAGCCGGATGAATGGGGCGCTGTCATTGCCCCTCTCGTGGAGGATAAAAATCATGCTTTTTCCCTCATTACACATCCCATGCGAGCTTGTAATGACAAAACCTCATCCAAATCACACATTGCAGCTCAATATTCAGTGAGGACAGGGCCTTTTTAAGTCGAAATGTGCAAAAAAGCGTCCTATCGCTCTGAAACGGCTGTTTTGCTCTCCACCACATTTACTGTCAGACTGGCCGAATTAGACCGATTCTGCCTCTTTCTTGCCTCTGCATGTGAAGAACAGGGTGCTTGTGAGCATATTGTGCAGTTTCAAGCAGGTAGCTGGCTTGGAACGGGACCGGTGGGGCAGAGCAATCCTAGCGGCTCGCCCGAGCAGTGGAAGCCGGCGAGGGTGCGCGTTCAGCCGGATGAATGGGGCGCTGTCAGGGCCCCTCTCGTGGAGGATAAAAATCATGCTTTTTCCCTCATTACACATCCCATGCGAGCTTGTAATGATAAAACCTCATCCAAATCACACATTGCAGCTCAATATTCAGTGAGGACAGGGCCTTTTTAAGTCGAAATGTGCAAAAAAGCGTCCTATCGCTCTGAAACGGCTGTTTTGCTCTCCACCACATTTACTGTCAGACTGGCCGAATTAGACCGATTCTGCCTCTTTCTTGCCTCTGCATGTGAAGAACAGGGTGCTTGTGAGCATATTGTGCAGTTTCAAGCAGGTAGCTGGCTTGGAACGGGACCGGTGGGGCAGAGCAATCCTAGCGGCTCGCCCGAGCAGTGGAAGCCGGCGAGGGTGCGCGTTCAGCCGGATGAATGGGGCGCTGTCAGGGCCCCTCTCGTGGAGGATAAAAATCATGCTTTTTCCCTCATTACACATCCCATGCGAGCTTGTAATGACAAAACCTCATCCAAATCACACATTGCAGCTCAATATTCAGTGAGGACAGGGCCTTTTTAAGTCGAAATGTGCAAAAAAGCGTCCTATCGCTCTGAAACGGCTGTTTTGCTCTCCACCACATTTACTGTCAGACTGGCCGAATTAGACCGATTCTGCCTCTTTCTTGCCTCTGCATGTGAAGAACAGGGTGCTTGTGAGCATATTGTGCAGTTTCAAGCAGGTAGCTGGCTTGGAACGGGACCGGTGGGGCAGAGCAATCCTAGCGGCTCGCCCGAGCAGTGGAAGCCGGCGAGGGTGCGCGTTCAGCCGGATGAATGGGGCGCTGTCAGGGCCCCTCTCGTGGAGGATAAAAATCATGCTTTTTCCCTCATTACACATCCCATGCGAGCTTGTAATGATAAAACCTCATCCAAATCACACATTGCAGCTCAATATTCAGTGAGGACAGGGCCTTTTTAAGTCGAAATGTGCAAAAAAGCGTCCTATCGCTCTGAAACGGCTGTTTTGCTCTCCACCACATTTACTGTCAGACTGGCCGAATTAGACCGATTCTGCCTCTTTCTTGCCTCTGCATGTGAAGAACAGGGTGCTTGTGAGCATATTGTGCAGTTTCAAGCAGGTAGCTGGCTTGGAACGGGACCGGTGGGGCAGAGCAATCCTAGCGGCTCGCCCGAGCAGTGGAAGCCGGCGAGGGTGCGCGTTCAGCCGGATGAATGGGGCGCTGTCAGGGCCCCTCTCGTGGAGGATAAAAATCATGCTTTTTCCCTCATTACACATCCCATGCGAGCTTGTAATGATAAAACCTCATCCAAATCACACATTGCAGCTCAATATTCAGTGAGGACAGGGCCTTTTTAAGTCGAAATGTGCAAAAAAGCGTCCTATCGCTCTGAAACGGCTGTTTTGCTCTCCACCACATTTACTGTCAGACTGGCCGAATTAGACCGATTCTGCCTCTTTCTTGCCTCTGCATGTGAAGAACAGGGTGCTTGTGAGCATATTGTGCAGTTTCAAGCAGGTAGCTGGCTTGGAACGGGACCGGTGGGGCAGAGCAATCCTAGCGGCTCGCCCGAGCAGTGGAAGCCGGCGAGGGTGCGCGTTCAGCCGGATGAATGGGGCGCTGTCAGGGCCCCTCTCGTGGAGGATAAAAATCATGCTTTTTCCCTCATTACACATCCCATGCGAGCTTGTAATGATAAAACCTCATCCAAATCACACATTGCAGCTCAATATTCAGTGAGGACAGGGCCTTTTTAAGTCGAAATGTGCAAAAAAGCGTCCTATCGCTCTGAAACGGCTGTTTTGCTCTCCACCACATTTACTGTCAGACTGGCCGAATTAGACCGATTCTGCCTCTTTCTTGCCTCTGCATGTGAAGAACAGGGTGCTTGTGAGCATATTGTGCAGTTTCAAGCAGGTAGCTGGCTTGGAACGGGACCGGTGGGGCAGAGCAATCCTAGCGGCTCGCCCGAGCAGTGGAAGCCGGCGAGGGTGCGCGTTCAGCCGGATGAATGAGGCGCTGTCAGGGCCCCTCTCGTGGAGGATAAAAATCATGCTTTTTCCCTCATTACACATCCCATGCGAGCTTGTAATGATAAAACCTCATCCAAATCACACATTGCAGCTCAATATTCAGTGAGGACAGGGCCTTTTTAAATCGAAATGTGCAAAAAAGCATCCTATCGCTCTGAAACGGCTGTTTTGCTCTCCACCACATTTACTGTCAGACTGGCCGAATTAGACCGATTCTGCCTCTTTCTTGCCTCTACATGTGAAGAACAGGGTGCTTGTGAGCATACTGTGCAGTTTCACGCAGGTAGCTGGCTTGGAACGGGACCGGTGGGGCAGAGCAATCCTAGCGGCTCACCCGAGCAGTGGAAGCCGGCGAGGGTGCGCGTTCAGCCGGATGAATGGGGCGCTGTCAGGGCCCCTCTCGTGGAGGATAAAAATCATGCTTTTTCCCTCATTACACATCCCATGCGAGCTTGTAATGATAAAACCTCATCCAAATCACACATTGCAGCTCAATATTCAGTGAGGACAGGGCCTTTTTAAGTCGAAATGTGCAAAAAAGCATCCTATCGCTCTGAAACGGCTGTTTTGCTCTCCACCACATTTACTGTCAGACTGGCCGAATTAGACCGATTCTGCCTCTTTCTTGCCTCTACATGTGAAGAACAGGGTGCTTGTGAGCATATTGTGCAGTTTCAAGCAGGTAGCTGGCTTGGAACGGGACCGGTGGGGAGGAGCAATCCTAGCGGCTCGCCCGAGCAGTGGAAGCCGGCGAGGGTGCGCGTTCAGCCGGATGAATGGGGCGCTGTCAGGGCCCCTCTCGTGGAGGATAAAAATCATGCTTTTTCCCTCATTACACATCCCATGCGAGCTTGTAATGACAAAACCTCATCCAAATCACACATTGCAGCTCAATATTCAGTGAGGACAGGGCCTTTTTAAGTCGAAATGTGCAAAAAAGCATCCTATCGCTCTGAAACGGCTGTTTTGCTCTCCACCACATTTACTGTCAGACTGGCCGAATTAGACCGATTCTGCCTCTTTCTTGCCTCTACATGTGAAGAACAGGGTGCTTGTGAGCATATTGTGCAGTTTCAAGCAGGTAGCTGGCTTGGAACGGGACCGGTGGGGCAGAGCAATCCTAGCGGCTCGCCCGAGCAGTGGAAGCCGGCGAGGGTGCGCGTTCAGCCGGATGAATGGGGCGCTGTCAGGGCCCCTCTCGTGGAGGATAAAAATCATGCTTTTTCCCTCATTACACATCCCATGCGAGCTTGTAATGATAAAACCTCATCCAAATCACACATTGCAGCTCAATATTCAGTGAGGACATGGCCTTTTTAAGTCGAAATGTGCAAAAAAGCATCCTATCTCTCTGAAACGGCTGTTTTGCTCTCCACCACATTTACTGTCAGACTGGCCGAATTAGACCGATTCTGCCTCTTTCTTGCCTCTACATGTGAAGAACAGGGTGCTTGTGAGCATATTGTGCAGTTTCACGCAGGTAGCTGGCTTGGAACGGGACCGGTGGGGCAGAGCAATCCTAGCGGCTCGCACGAGCAGTGGAAGCCGGCGAGGGTGCGCGTTCAGCCGGATGAATGGGGCGCTGTCATTGCCCCTCTCGTGGAGGATAAAAATCATGCTTTTTCCCTCATTACACATCCCATGCGAGCTTGTAATGACAAAACCTCATCCAAATCACACATTGCAGCTCAATATTCAGTGAGGACAGGGCCTTTTTAAGTCGAAATGTGCAAAAAAGCGTCCTATCGCTCTGAAACGGCTGTTTTGCTCTCCACCACATTTACTGTCAGACTGGCCGAATTAGACCGATTCTGCCTCTTTCTTGCCTCTGCATGTGAAGAACAGGGTGCTTGTGAGCATATTGTGCAGTTTCAAGCAGGTAGCTGGCTTGGAACGGGACCGGTGGGGCAGAGCAATCCTAGCGGCTCGCCCGAGCAGTGGAAGCCGGCGAGGGTGCGCGTTCAGCCGGATGAATGGGGCGCTGTCAGGGCCCCTCTCGTGGAGGATAAAAATCATGCTTTTTCCCTCATTACACATCCCATGCGAGCTTGTAATGATAAAACCTCATCCAAATCACACATTGCAGCTCAATATTCAGTGAGGACAGGGCCTTTTTAAGTCGAAATGTGCAAAAAAGCGTCCTATCGCTCTGAAACGGCTGTTTTGCTCTCCACCACATTTACTGTCAGACTGGCCGAATTAGACCGATTCTGCCTCTTTCTTGCCTCTGCATGTGAAGAACAGGGTGCTTGTGAGCATATTGTGCAGTTTCAAGCAGGTAGCTGGCTTGGAACGGGACCGGTGGGGCAGAGCAATCCTAGCGGCTCGCCCGAGCAGTGGAAGCCGGCGAGGGTGCGCGTTCAGCCGGATGAATGGGGCGCTGTCAGGGCCCCTCTCGTGGAGGATAAAAATCATGCTTTTTCCCTCATTACACATCCCATGCGAGCTTGTAATGATAAAACCTCATCCAAATCACACATTGCAGCTCAATATTCAGTGAGGACATGGCCTTTTTAAGTCGAAATGTGCAAAAAAGCATCCTATCTCTCTGAAACGGCTGTTTTGCTCTCCACCACATTTACTGTCAGACTGGCCGAATTAGACCGATTCTGCCTCTTTCTTGCCTCTACATGTGAAGAACAGGGTGCTTGTGAGCATATTGTGCAGTTTCACGCAGGTAGCTGGCTTGGAACGGGACCGGTGGGGCAGAGCAATCCTAGCGGCTCGCACGAGCAGTGGAAGCCGGCGAGGGTGCGCGTTCAGCCGGATGAATGGGGCGCTGTCATTGCCCCTCTCGTGGAGGATAAAAATCATGCTTTTTCCCTCATTACACATCCCATGCGAGCTTGTAATGACAAAACCTCATCCAAATCACACATTGCAGCTCAATATTCAGTGAGGACAGGGCCTTTTTAAGTCGAAATGTGCAAAAAAGCGTCCTATCGCTCTGAAACGGCTGTTTTGCTCTCCACCACATTTACTGTCAGACTGGCCGAATTAGACCGATTCTGCCTCTTTCTTGCCTCTGCATGTGAAGAACAGGGTGCTTGTGAGCATATTGTGCAGTTTCAAGCAGGTAGCTGGCTTGGAACGGGACCGGTGGGGCAGAGCAATCCTAGCGGCTCGCCCGAGCAGTGGAAGCCGGCGAGGGTGCGCGTTCAGCCGGATGAATGGGGCGCTGTCAGGGCCCCTCTCGTGGAGGATAAAAATCATGCTTTTTCCCTCATTACACATCCCATGCGAGCTTGTAATGATAAAACCTCATCCAAATCACACATTGCAGCTCAATATTCAGTGAGGACAGGGCCTTTTTAAGTCGAAATGTGCAAAAAAGCGTCCTATCGCTCTGAAACGGCTGTTTTGCTCTCCACCACATTTACTGTCAGACTGGCCGAATTAGACCGATTCTGCCTCTTTCTTGCCTCTGCATGTGAAGAACAGGGTGCTTGTGAGCATATTGTGCAGTTTCAAGCAGGTAGCTGGCTTGGAACGGGACCGGTGGGGCAGAGCAATCCTAGCGACTCGCCCGAGCAGTGGAAGCCGGCGAGGGTGCGCGTTCAGCCGGATGAATGGGGCGCTGTCAGGGCCCCTCTCGTGGAGGATAAAAATCATGCTTTTTCCCTCATTACACAAACCAATGCGAGCTTGTAATGATAAAACCTCATCCAAATCACACATTGCAGCTCAATATTCAGTGAGGACAGGGCCTTTTTAAGTCGAAATGTGCAAAAAAGCGTCCTATCGCTCTGAAACGGCTGTTTTGCTCTCCACCACATTTACTGTCAGACTGGCCGAATTAGACCGATTCTGCCTCTTTCTTGCCTCTGCATGTGAAGAACAGGGTGCTTGTGAGCATATTGTGCAGTTTCAAGCAGGTAGCTGGCTTGGAACGGGACCGGTGGGGCAGAGCAATCCTAGCGGCTCGCCCGAGCAGTGGAAGCCGGCGAGGGTGCGCGTTCAGCCGGATGAATGGGGCGCTGTCAGGGCCCCTCTCGTGGAGGATAAAAATCATGCTTTTTCCCTCATTACACATCCCATGCGAGCTTGTAATGATAAAACCTCATCCAAATCACACATTGCAGCTCAATATTCAGTGAGGACATGGCCTTTTTAAGTCGAAATGTGCAAAAAAGCATCCTATCTCTCTGAAACGGCTGTTTTGCTCTCCACCACATTTACTGTCAGACTGGCCGAATTAGACCGATTCTGCCTCTTTCTTGCCTCTACATGTGAAGAACAGGGTGCTTGTGAGCATATTGTGCAGTTTCACGCAGGTAGCTGGCTTGGAACGGGACCGGTGGGGCAGAGCAATCCTAGCGGCTCGCACGAGCAGTGGAAGCCGGCGAGGGTGCGCGTTCAGCCGGATGAATGGGGCGCTGTCATTGCCCCTCTCGTGGAGGATAAAAATCATGCTTTTTCCCTCATTACACATCCCATGCGAGCTTGTAATGACAAAACCTCATCCAAATCACACATTGCAGCTCAATATTCAGTGAGGACAGGGCCTTTTTAAGTCGAAATGTGCAAAAAAGCGTCCTATCGCTCTGAAACGGCTGTTTTGCTCTCCACCACATTTACTGTCAGACTGGCCGAATTAGACCGATTCTGCCTCTTTCTTGCCTCTGCATGTGAAGAACAGGGTGCTTGTGAGCATATTGTGCAGTTTCAAGCAGGTAGCTGGCTTGGAACGGGACCGGTGGGGCAGAGCAATCCTAGCGGCTCGCCCGAGCAGTGGAAGCCGGCGAGGGTGCGCGTTCAGCCGGATGAATGGGGCGCTGTCAGGGCCCCTCTCGTGGAGGATAAAAATCATGCTTTTTCCCTCATTACACATCCCATGCGAGCTTGTAATGATAAAACCTCATCCAAATCACACATTGCAGCTCAATATTCAGTGAGGACAGGGCCTTTTTAAGTCGAAATGTGCAAAAAAGCGTCCTATCGCTCTGAAACGGCTGTTTTGCTCTCCACCACATTTACTGTCAGACTGGCCGAATTAGACCGATTCTGCCTCTTTCTTGCCTCTGCATGTGAAGAACAGGGTGCTTGTGAGCATATTGTGCAGTTTCAAGCAGGTAGCTGGCTTGGAACGGGACCGGTGGGGCAGAGCAATCCTAGCGACTCGCCCGAGCAGTGGAAGCCGGCGAGGGTGCGCGTTCAGCCGGATGAATGGGGCGCTGTCAGGGCCCCTCTCGTGGAGTATAAAAATCATGCTTTTTCCCTCATTACACATCCCATGCGAGCTTGTAATGATAAAACCTCATCCAAATCACACATTGCAGCTCAATATTCAGTGAGGACAGGGCCTTTTTAAGTCGAAATGTGCAAAAAAGCGTCCTATCGCTCTGAAACGGCTGTTTTGCTCTCCACCACATTTACTGTCAGACTGGCCGAATTAGACCGATTCTGCCTCTTTCTTGCCTCTGCATGTGAAGAACAGGGTGCTTGTGAGCATATTGTGCAGTTTCAAGCAGGTAGCTGGCTTGGAACGTGACCGGTGGGGCAGAGCAATCCTAGCGGCTCGCCCGAGCAGTGGAAGCCGGCGAGGGTGCGCGTTCAGCCGGATGAATGGGGCGCTGTCAGGGCCCCTCTCGTGGAGGATAAAAATCATGCTTTTTCCCTCATTACACATCCCATGCGAGCTTGTAATGATAAAACCTCATCCAAATCACACATTGCAGCTCAATATTCAGTGAGGACAGGGCCTTTTTAAATCGAAATGTGCAAAAAAGCATCCTATCGCTCTGAAACGGCTGTTTTGCTCTCCACCACATTTACTGTCAGACTGGCCGAATTAGACCGATTCTGCCTCTTTCTTGCCTCTACATGTGAAGAACAGGGTGCTTGTGAGCATACTGTGCAGTTTCACGCAGGTAGCTGGCTTGGAACGGGACCGGTGGGGCAGAGCAATCCTAGCGGCTCACCCGAGCAGTGGAAGCCGGCGAGGGTGCGCGTTCAGCCGGATGAATGGGGCGCTGTCAGGGCCCCTCTCGTGGAGGATAAAAATCATGCTTTTTCCCTCATTACACATCCCATGCGAGCTTGTAATGATAAAACCTCATCCAAATCACACATTGCAGCTCAATATTCAGTGAGGACAGGGCCTTTTTAAATCGAAATGTGCAAAAAAGCATCCTATCGCTCTGAAACGGCTGTTTTGCTCTCCACCACATTTACTGTCAGACTGGCCGAATTAGACCGATTCTGCCTCTTTCTTGCCTCTACATGTGAAGAACAGGGTGCTTGTGAGCATACTGTGCAGTTTCACGCAGGTAGCTGGCTTGGAACGGGACCGGTGGGGCAGAGCAATCCTAGCGGCTCGCACGAGCAGTGGAAGCCGGCGAGGGTGCGCGTTCAGCCGGATGAATGGGGCGCTGTCATTGCCCCTCTCGTGGAGGATAAAAATCATGCTTTTTCCCTCATTACACATCCCATGCGAGCTTGTAATGACAAAACCTCATCCAAATCACACATTGCAGCTCAATATTCAGTGAGGACAGGGCCTTTTTAAGTCGAAATGTGCAAAAAAGCGTCCTATCGCTCTGAAACGGCTGTTTTGCTCTCCACCACATTTACTGTCAGACTGGCCGAATTAGACCGATTCTGCCTCTTTCTTGCCTCTGCATGTGAAGAACAGGGTGCTTGTGAGCATATTGTGCAGTTTCAAGCAGGTAGCTGGCTTGGAACGGGACCGGTGGGGCAGAGCAATCCTAGCGGCTCGCCCGAGCAGTGGAAGCCGGCGAGGGTGCGCGTTCAGCCGGATGAATGGGGCGCTGTCAGGGCCCCTCTCGTGGAGGATAAAAATCATGCTTTTTCCCTCATTACACATCCCATGCGAGCTTGTAATGATAAAACCTCATCCAAATCACACATTGCAGCTCAATATTCAGTGAGGACAGGGCCTTTTTAAGTCGAAATGTGCAAAAAAGCGTCCTATCGCTCTGAAACGGCTGTTTTGCTCTCCACCACATTTACTGTCAGACTGGCCGAATTAGACCGATTCTGCCTCTTTCTTGCCTCTGCATGTGAAGAACAGGGTGCTTGTGAGCATATTGTGCAGTTTCAAGCAGGTAGCTGGCTTGGAACGGGACCGGTGGGGCAGAGCAATCCTAGCGACTCGCCCGAGCAGTGGAAGCCGGCGAGGGTGCGCGTTCAGCCGGATGAATGGGGCGCTGTCAGGGCCCCTCTCGTGGAGGATAAAAATCATGCTTTTTCCCTCATTACACAAACCAATGCGAGCTTGTAATGATAAAACCTCATCCAAATCACACATTGCAGCTCAATATTCAGTGAGGACAGGGCCTTTTTAAGTCGAAATGTGCAAAAAAGCGTCCTATCGCTCTGAAACGGCTGTTTTGCTCTCCACCACATTTACTGTCAGACTGGCCGAATTAGACCGATTCTGCCTCTTTCTTGCCTCTGCATGTGAAGAACAGGGTGCTTGTGAGCATATTGTGCAGTTTCAAGCAGGTAGCTGGCTTGGAACGGGACCGGTGGGGCAGAGCAATCCTAGCGGCTCGCCCGAGCAGTGGAAGCCGGCGAGGGTGCGCGTTCAGCCGGATGAATGGGGCGCTGTCAGGGCCCCTCTCGTGGAGGATAAAAATCATGCTTTTTCCCTCATTACACATCCCATGCGAGCTTGTAATGATAAAACCTCATCCAAATCACACATTGCAGCTCAATATTCAGTGAGGACATGGCCTTTTTAAGTCGAAATGTGCAAAAAAGCATCCTATCTCTCTGAAACGGCTGTTTTGCTCTCCACCACATTTACTGTCAGACTGGCCGAATTAGACCGATTCTGCCTCTTTCTTGCCTCTACATGTGAAGAACAGGGTGCTTGTGAGCATATTGTGCAGTTTCACGCAGGTAGCTGGCTTGGAACGGGACCGGTGGGGCAGAGCAATCCTAGCGGCTCGCACGAGCAGTGGAAGCCGGCGAGGGTGCGCGTTCAGCCGGATGAATGGGGCGCTGTCATTGCCCCTCTCGTGGAGGATAAAAATCATGCTTTTTCCCTCATTACACATCCCATGCGAGCTTGTAATGACAAAACCTCATCCAAATCACACATTGCAGCTCAATATTCAGTGAGGACAGGGCCTTTTTAAGTCGAAATGTGCAAAAAAGCGTCCTATCGCTCTGAAACGGCTGTTTTGCTCTCCACCACATTTACTGTCAGACTGGCCGAATTAGACCGATTCTGCCTCTTTCTTGCCTCTGCATGTGAAGAACAGGGTGCTTGTGAGCATATTGTGCAGTTTCAAGCAGGTAGCTGGCTTGGAACGGGACCGGTGGGGCAGAGCAATCCTAGCGGCTCGCCCGAGCAGTGGAAGCCGGCGAGGGTGCGCGTTCAGCCGGATGAATGGGGCGCTGTCAGGGCCCCTCTCGTGGAGGATAAAAATCATGCTTTTTCCCTCATTACACATCCCATGCGAGCTTGTAATGATAAAACCTCATCCAAATCACACATTGCAGCTCAATATTCAGTGAGGACAGGGCCTTTTTAAGTCGAAATGTGCAAAAAAGCGTCCTATCGCTCTGAAACGGCTGTTTTGCTCTCCACCACATTTACTGTCAGACTGGCCGAATTAGACCGATTCTGCCTCTTTCTTGCCTCTGCATGTGAAGAACAGGGTGCTTGTGAGCATATTGTGCAGTTTCAAGCAGGTAGCTGGCTTGGAACGGGACCGGTGGGGCAGAGCAATCCTAGCGACTCGCCCGAGCAGTGGAAGCCGGCGAGGGTGCGCGTTCAGCCGGATGAATGGGGCGCTGTCAGGGCCCCTCTCGTGGAGTATAAAAATCATGCTTTTTCCCTCATTACACATCCCATGCGAGCTTGTAATGATAAAACCTCATCCAAATCACACATTGCAGCTCAATATTCAGTGAGGACAGGGCCTTTTTAAGTCGAAATGTGCAAAAAAGCGTCCTATCGCTCTAAAACGGCTGTTTTGCTCTCCACCACATTTACTGTCAGACTGGCCGAATTAGACCGATTCTGCCTCTTTCTTGCCTCTGCATGTGAAGAACAGGGTGCTTGTGAGCATATTGTGCAGTTTCAAGCAGGTAGCTGGCTTGGAACGTGACCGGTGGGGCAGAGCAATCCTAGCGGCTCGCCCGAGCAGTGGAAGCCGGCGAGGGTGCGCGTTCAGCCGGATGAATGGGGCGCTGTCAGGGCCCCTCTCGTGGAGGATAAAAATCATGCTTTTTCCCTCATTACACATCCCATGCGAGCTTGTAATGATAAAACCTCATCCAAATCACACATTGCAGCTCAATATTCAGTGAGGACAGGGCCTTTTTAAATCGAAATGTGCAAAAAAGCATCCTATCGCTCTGAAACGGCTGTTTTGCTCTCCACCACATTTACTGTCAGACTGGCCGAATTAGACCGATTCTGCCTCTTTCTTGCCTCTACATGTGAAGAACAGGGTGCTTGTGAGCATACTGTGCAGTTTCACGCAGGTAGCTGGCTTGGAACGGGACCGGTGGGGCAGAGCAATCCTAGCGGCTCACCCGAGCAGTGGAAGCCGGCGAGGGTGCGCGTTCAGCCGGATGAATGGGGCGCTGTCAGGGCCCCTCTCGTGGAGGATAAAAATCATGCTTTTTCCCTCATTACACATCCCATGCGAGCTTGTAATGATAAAACCTCATCCAAATCACACATTGCAGCTCAATATTCAGTGAGGACAGGGCCTTTTTAAATCGAAATGTGCAAAAAAGCATCCTATCGCTCTGAAACGGCTGTTTTGCTCTCCACCACATTTACTGTCAGACTGGCCGAATTAGACCGATTCTGCCTCTTTCTTGCCTCTACATGTGAAGAACAGGGTGCTTGTGAGCATACTGTGCAGTTTCACGCAGGTAGCTGGCTTGGAACGGGACCGGTGGGGCAGAGCAATCCTAGCGGCTCACCCGAGCAGTGGAAGCCGGCGAGGGTGCGCGTTCAGCCGGATGAATGGGGCGCTGTCAGGGCCCCTCTCGTGGAGGATAAAAATCATGCTTTTTCCCTCATTACACATCCCATGCGAGCTTGTAATGATAAAACCTCATCCAAATCACACATTGCAGCTCAATATTCAGTGAGGACAGGGCCTTTTTAAGTCGAAATGTGCAAAAAAGCATCCTATCGCTCTGAAACGGCTGTTTTGCTCTCCACCACATTTACTATCAGACTGGCCGAATTAGACCGATTCTGCCTCTTTCTTGCCTCTACATGTGAAGAGCAGGGTGCTTGTGAGCATATTGTGCAGTTTCAAGCAGGTAGCTGGCTTGGAACGGGACCGGTGGGGCAGAGCAATCCTAGCGGCTCGCCCGAGCAGTGGAAGCCGGCGAGGGTGCGCGTTCAGCCGGATGAATGGGGCGCTGTCAGGGCCCCTCTCGTGGAGGATAAAAATCATGCTTTTTCCCTCATTACACATCCCATGCGAGCTTGTAATGACAAAACCTCATCCAAATCACACATTGCAGCTCAATATTCAGTGAGGACAGGGCCTTTTTAAGTCGAAATGTGCAAAAAAGCATCCTATCGCTCTGAAACGGCTGTTTTGCTCTCCACCACATTTACTGTCAGACTGGCCGAATTAGACCGATTCTGCCTCTTTCTTGCCTCTACATGTGAAGAACAGGGTGCTTGTGAGCATATTGTGCAGTTTCAAGCAGGTAGCTGGCTTGGAACGGGACCGGTGGGGCAGAGCAATCCTAGCGGCTCGCCCGAGCAGTGGAAGCCGGCGAGGGTGCGCGTTCAGCCGGATGAATGGGGCGCTGTCAGGGCCCCTCTCGTGGAGGATAAAAATCATGCTTTTTCCCTCATTACACATCCCATGCGAGCTTGTAATGATAAAACCTCATCCAAATCACACATTGCAGCTCAATATTCAGTGAGGACAGGGCCTTTTTAAGTCGAAATGTGCAAAAAAGCATCCTATCGCTCTGAAACGGCTGTTTTGCTCTCCACCACATTTCCTGTCAGACTGGCCGAATTAGACCGATTCTGCCTCTTTCTTGCCTCTGCATGTGAAGAACAGGGTGCTTGTGAGCATATTGTGCAGTTTCAAGCAGGTAGCTGGCTTGGAACGGGACCGGTGGGGCAGAGCAATCCTAGCGGCTCGCCCGAGCAGTGGAAGCCGGCGAGGGTGCGCGTTCAGCCGGATGAATGGGGCGCTGTCAGGGCCCCTCTCGTGGAGGATAAAAATCATGCTTTTTCCCTCATTACACATTCCATGCGAGCTTGTAATGATAAAACCTCATCCAAATCACACATTGCAGCTCAATATTCAGTGAGGACAGGGCCTTTTTAAGTCGAAATGTGCAAAAAAGCGTCCTATCGCTCTGAAACGGCTGTTTTGCTCTCCACCACATTTACTGTCAGACTGGCCGAATTAGACCGATTCTGCCTCTTTCTTGCCTCTGCATGTGAAGAACAGGGTGCTTGTGAGCATATTGTGCAGTTTCAAGCAGGTAGCTGGCTTGGAACGGGACCGGTGGGGCAGAGCAATCCTAGCGGCTCGCCCGAGCAGTGGAAGCCGGCGAGGGTGCGCGTTCAGCCGGATGAATGGGGCGCTGTCAGGGCCCCTCTCGTGGAGGATAAAAATCATGCTTTTTCCCTCATTACACATCCCATGCGAGCTTGTAATGATAAAACCTCATCCAAATCACACATTGCAGCTCAATATTCAGTGAGGACAGGGCCTTTTTAAATCGAAATGTGCAAAAAAGCATCCTATCGCTCTGAAACGGCTGTTTTGCTCTCCACCACATTTACTGTCAGACTGGCCGAATTAGACCGATTCTGCCTCTTTCTTGCCTCTACATGTGAAGAACAGGGTGCTTGTGAGCATACTGTGCAGTTTCACGCAGGTAGCTGGCTTGGAACGGGACCGGTGGGGCAGAGCAATCCTAGCGGCTCACCCGAGCAGTGGAAGCCGGCGAGGGTGCGCGTTCAGCCGGATGAATGGGGCGCTGTCAGGGCCCCTCTCGTGGAGGATAAAAATCATGCTTTTTCCCTCATTACACATCCCATGCGAGCTTGTAATGATAAAACCTCATCCAAATCACACATTGCAGCTCAATATTCAGTGAGGACAGGGCCTTTTTAAGTCGAAATGTGCAAAAAAGCATCCTATCGCTCTGAAACGGCTGTTTTGCTCTCCACCACATTTACTGTCAGACTGGCCGAATTAGACCGATTCTGCCTCTTTCTTGCCTCTACATGTGAAGAGCAGGGTGCTTGTGAGCATATTGTGCAGTTTCAAGCAGGTAGCTGGCTTGGAACGGGACCGGTGGGGCAGAGCAATCCTAGCGGCTCGCCCGAGCAGTGGAAGCCGGCGAGGGTGCGCGTTCAGCCGGATGAATGGGGCGCTGTCAGGGCCCCTCTCGTGGAGGATAAAAATCATGCTTTTTCCCTCATTACACATCCCATGCGAGCTTGTAATGACAAAACCTCATCCAAATCACACATTGCAGCTCAATATTCAGTGAGGACAGGGCCTTTTTAAGTCGAAATGTGCAAAAAAGCATCCTATCGCTCTGAAACGGCTGTTTTGCTCTCCACCACATTTACTGTCAGACTGGCCGAATTAGACCGATTCTGCCTCTTTCTTGCCTCTACATGTGAAGAACAGGGTGCTTGTGAGCATATTGTGCAGTTTCAAGCAGGTAGCTGGCTTGGAACGGGACCGGTGGGGCAGAGCAATCCTAGCGGCTCGCCCGAGCAGTGGAAGCCGGCGAGGGTGCGCGTTCAGCCGGATGAATGGGGCGCTGTCAGGGCCCCTCTCGTGGAGGATAAAAATCATGCTTTTTCCCTCATTACACATTCCATGCGAGCTTGTAATGATAAAACCTCATCCAAATCACACATTGCAGCTCAATATTCAGTGAGGACAGGGCCTTTTTAAGTCGAAATGTGCAAAAAAGCATCCTATCGCTCTGAAACGGCTGTTTTGCTCTCCACCACATTTACTGTCAGACTGGCCGAATTAGACCGATTCTGCCTCTTTCTTGCCTCTACATGTGAAGAACAGGGTGCTTGTGAGCATATTGTGCAGTTTCAAGCAGGTAGCTGGCTTGGAACGGGACCGGTGGGGCAGAGCAATCCTAGCGGCTCGCCCGAGCAGTGGAAGCCGGCGAGGGTGCGCGTTCAGCCGGATGAATGGGGCGCTGTCAGGGCCCCTCTCGTGGAGGATAAAAATCATGCTTTTTCCCTCATTACACATCCCATGCGAGCTTGTAATGATAAAACCTCATCCAAATCACACATTGCAGCTCAATATTCAGTGAGGACAGGGCCTTTTTAAGTCGAAATGTGCAAAAAAGCATCCTATCGCTCTGAAACGGCTGTTTTGCTCTCCACCACATTTACTGTCAGACTGGCCGAATTAGACCGATTCTGCCTCTTTCTTGCCTCTACATGTGAAGAACAGGGTGCTTGTGAGCATATTGTGCAGTTTCAAGCAGGTAGCTGGCTTGGAACGGGACGGGTGGGGCAGAGCAATCCTAGCGGCTCGCCCGAGCAGTGGAAGCCGGCGAGGGTGCGCGTTCAGCCGGATGAATGGGGCGCTGTCAGGGCCCCTCTCGTGGAGGATAAAAATCATGCTTTTTCCCTCATTACACATCCCATGCGAGCTTGTAATGATAAAACCTCATCCAAATCACACATTGCAGCTCAATATTCAGTGAGGACAGGGCCTTTTTAAGTCGAAATGTGCAAAAAAGCGTCCTATCGCTCTGAAACGGCTGTTTTGCTCTCCACCACATTTACTGTCAGACTGGCCGAATTAGACCGATTCTGCCTCTTTCTTGCCTCTGCATGTGAAGAACAGGGTGCTTGTGAGCATATTGTGCAGTTTCAAGCAGGTAGCTGGCTTGGAACGGGACCGGTGGGGCAGAGCAATCCTAGCGGCTCGCCCGAGCAGTGGAAGCCGGCGAGGGTGCGCGTTCAGCCGGATGAATGGGGCGCTGTCAGGGCCCCTCTCGTGGAGGATAAAAATCATGCTTTTTCCCTCATTACACATCCCATGCGAGCTTGTAATGATAAAACCTCATCCAAATCACACATTGCAGCTCAATATTCAGTGAGGACAGGGCCTTTTTAAGTCGAAATGTGCAAAAAAGCATCCTATCGCTCTGAAACGGCTGTTTTGCTCTCCACCACATTTACTGTCAGACTGGCCGAATTAGACCGATTCTGCCTCTTTCTTGCCTCTACATGTGAAGAACAGGGTGCTTGTGAGCATATTGTGCAGTTTCAAGCAGGTAGCTGGCTTGGAACGGGACCGGTGGGGCAGAGCAATCCTAGCGGCTCGCCCGAGCAGTGGAAGCCGGCGAGGGTGCGCGTTCAGCCGGATGAATGGGGCGCTGTCAGGGCCCCTCTCGTGGAGGATAAAAATCATGCTTTTTCCCTCATTACACATCCCATGCGAGCTTGTAATGATAAAACCTCATCCAAATCACACATTGCAGCTCAATATTCAGTGAGGACAGGGCCTTTTTAAGTCGAAATGTGCAAAAAAGCATCCTATCGCTCTGAAACGGCTGTTTTGCTCTCCACCACATTTACTGTCAGACTGGCCGAATTAGACCGATTCTGCCTCTTTCTTGCCTCTACATGTGAAGAACAGGGTGCTTGTGAGCATATTGTGCAGTTTCAAGCAGGTAGCTGGCTTGGAACGGGACCGGTGGGGCAGAGCAATCCTAGCGGCTCGCCCGAGCAGTGGAAGCCGGCGAGGGTGCGCGTTCAGCCGGATGAATGGGGCGCTGTCAGGGCCCCTCTCGTGGAGGATAAAAATCATGCTTTTTCCCTCATTACACATCCCATGCGAGCTTGTAATGATAAAACCTCATCCAAATCACACATTGCAGCTCAATATTCAGTGAGGACAGGGCCTTTTTAAGTCGAAATGTGCAAAAAAGCATCCTATCGCTCTGAAACGGCTGTTTTGCTCTCCACCACATTTACTGTCAGACTGGCCGAATTAGACCGATTCTGCCTCTTTCTTGCCTCTACATGTGAAGAACAGGGTGCTTGTGAGCATACTGTGCAGTTTCAAGCAGGTAGCTGGCTTGGAACGGGACCGGTGGGGCAGAGCAATCCTAGCGGCTCGCCCGAGCAGTGGAAGCCGGCGAGGGTGCGCGTTCAGCCGGATGAATGGGGCGCTGTCAGGGCCCCTCTCGTGGAGGATAAAAATCATGCTTTTTCCCTCATTACACATCCCATGCGAGCTTGTAATGATAAAACCTCATCCAAATCACACATTGCAGCTCAATATTCAGTGAGGACAGGGCCTTTTTAAGTCGAAATGTGCAAAAAAGCGTCCTATCGCTCTGAAACGGCTGTTTTGCTCTCCACCACATTTACTGTCAGACTGGCCGAATTAGACCGATTCTGCCTCTTTCTTGCCTCTGCATGTGAAGAACAGGGTGCTTGTGAGCATATTGTGCAGTTTCAAGCAGGTAGCTGGCTTGGAACGGGACCGGTGGGGCAGAGCAATCCTAGCGGCTCGCCCGAGCAGTGGAAGCCGGCGAGGGTGCGCGTTCAGCCGGATGAATGGGGCGCTGTCAGGGCCCCTCTCGTGGAGGATAAAAATCATGCTTTTTCCCTCATTACACATCCCATGCGAGCTTGTAATGACAAAACCTCATCCAAATCACACATTGCAGCTCAATATTCAGTGAGGACAGGGCCTTTTTAAGTCGAAATGTGCAAAAAAGCATCCTATCGCTCTGAAACGGCTGTTTTGCTCTCCACCACATTTACTGTCAGACTGGCCGAATTAGACCGATTCTGCCTCTTTCTTGCCTCTACATGTGAAGAACAGGGTGCTTGTGAGCATATTGTGCAGTTTCAAGCAGGTAGCTGGCTTGGAACGGGACCGGTGGGGCAGAGCAATCCTAGCGGCTCGCCCGAGCAGTGGAAGCCGGCGAGGGTGCGCGTTCAGCCGGATGAATGGGGCGCTGTCAGGGCCCCTCTCGTGGAGGATAAAAATCATGCTTTTTCCCTCATTACACATCCCATGCGAGCTTGTAATGATAAAACCTCATCCAAATCACACATTGCAGCTCAATATTCAGTGAGGACAGGGCCTTTTTAAGTCGAAATGTGCAAAAAAGCATCCTATCGCTCTGAAACGGCTGTTTTGCTCTCCACCACATTTACTGTCAGACTGGCCGAATTAGACCGATTCTGCCTCTTTCTTGCCTCTACATGTGAAGAACAGGGTGCTTGTGAGCATATTGTGCAGTTTCAAGCAGGTAGCTGGCTTGGAACGGGACCGGTGGGGCAGAGCAATCCTAGCGGCTCGCCCGAGCAGTGGAAGCCGGCGAGGGTGCGCGTTCAGCCGGATGAATGGGGCGCTGTCAGGGCCCCTCTCGTGGAGGATAAAAATCATGCTTTTTCCCTCATTACACATCCCATGCGAGCTTGTAATGATAAAACCTCATCCAAATCACACATTGCAGCTCAATATTCAGTGAGGACAGGGCCTTTTTAAGTCGAAATGTGCAAAAAAGCATCCTATCGCTCTGAAACGGCTGTTTTGCTCTCCACCACATTTACTGTCAGACTGGCCGAATTAGACCGATTCTGCCTCTTTCTTGCCTCTACATGTGAAGAACAGGGTGCTTGTGAGCATACTGTGCAGTTTCAAGCAGGTAGCTGGCTTGGAACGGGACCGGTGGGGCAGAGCAATCCTAGCGGCTCGCCCGAGCAGTGGAAGCCGGCGAGGGTGCGCGTTCAGCCGGATGAATGGGGCGCTGTCAGGGCCCCTCTCGTGGAGGATAAAAATCATGCTTTTTCCCTCATTACACATCCCATGCGAGCTTGTAATGATAAAACCTCATCCAAATCACACATTGCAGCTCAATATTCAGTGAGGACAGGGCCTTTTTAAGTCGAAATGTGCAAAAAAGCGTCCTATCGCTCTGAAACGGCTGTTTTGCTCTCCACCACATTTACTGTCAGACTGGCCGAATTAGACCGATTCTGCCTCTTTCTTGCCTCTGCATGTGAAGAACAGGGTGCTTGTGAGCATATTGTGCAGTTTCAAGCAGGTAGCTGGCTTGGAACGGGACCGGTGGGGCAGAGCAATCCTAGCGGCTCGCCCGAGCAGTGGAAGCCGGCGAGGGTGCGCGTTCAGCCGGATGAATGGGGCGCTGTCAGGGCCCCTCTCGTGGAGGATAAAAATCATGCTTTTTCCCTCATTACACATCCCATGCGAGCTTGTAATGATAAAACCTCATCCAAATCACACATTGCAGCTCAATATTCAGTGAGGACAGGGCCTTTTTAAGTCGAAATGTGCAAAAAAGCATCCTATCGCTCTGAAACGGCTGTTTTGCTCTCCACCACATTTACTGTCAGACTGGCCGAATTAGACCGATTCTGCCTCTTTCTTGCCTCTACATGTGAAGAACAGGGTGCTTGTGAGCATATTGTGCAGTTTCAAGCAGGTAGCTGGCTTGGAACGGGACCGGTGGGGCAGAGCAATCCTAGCGGCTCGCCCGAGCAGTGGAAGCCGGCGAGGGTGCGCGTTCAGCCGGATGAATAGGGCGCTGTCAGGGCCCCTCTCGTGGAGGATAAAAATCATGCTTTTTCCCTCATTACACATCCCATGCGAGCTTGTAATGACAAAACCTCATCCAAATCACACATTGCAGCTCAATATTCAGTGAGGACAGGGCCTTTTTAAGTCGAAATGTGCAAAAAAGCATCCTATCGCTCTGAAACGGCTGTTTTGCTCTCCACCACATTTACTGTCAGACTGGCCGAATTAGACCGATTCTGCCTCTTTCTTGCCTCTACATGTGAAGAACAGGGTGCTTGTGAGCATATTGTGCAGTTTCAAGCAGGTAGCTGGCTTGGAACGGGACCGGTGGGGCAGAGCAATCCTAGCGGCTCGCCCGAGCAGTGGAAGCCGGCGAGGGTGCGCGTTCAGCCGGATGAATGGGGCGCTGTCAGGGCCCCTCTCGTGGAGGATAAAAATCATGCTTTTTCCCTCATTACACATCCCATGCGAGCTTGTAATGATAAAACCTCATCCAAATCACACATTGCAGCTCAATATTCAGTGAGGACAGGTCCTTTTTAAGTCGAAATGTGCAAAAAAGCATCCTATCGCTCTGAAACGGCTGTTTTGCTCTCCACCACATTTACTGTCAGACTGGCCGAATTAGACCGATTCTGCCTCTTTCTTGCCTCTACATGTGAAGAACAGGGTGCTTGTGAGCATATTGTGCAGTTTCAAGCAGGTAGCTGGCTTGGAACGGGACCGGTGGGGCAGAGCAATCCTAGCGGCTCGCCCGAGCAGTGGAAGCCGGCGAGGGTGCGCGTTCAGCCGGATGAATGGGGCGCTGTCAGGGCCCCTCTCGTGGAGGATAAAAATCATGCTTTTTCCCTCATTACACATCCCATGCGAGCTTGTAATGATAAAACCTCATCCAAATCACACATTGCAGCTCAATATTCAGTGAGGACAGGGCCTTTTTAAGTCGAAATGTGCAAAAAAGCGTCCTATCGCTCTGAAACGGCTGTTTTGCTCTCCACCACATTTACTGTCAGACTGGCCGAATTAGACCGATTCTGCCTCTTTCTTGCCTCTGCATGTGAAGAACAGGGTGCTTGTGAGCATATTGTGCAGTTTCAAGCAGGTAGCTGGCTTGGAACGGGACCGGTGGGGCAGAGCAATCCTAGCGGCTCGCCCGAGCAGTGGAAGCCGGCGAGGGTGCGCGTTCAGCCGGATGAATGGGGCGCTGTCAGGGCCCCTCTCGTGGAGGATAAAAATCATGCTTTTTCCCTCATTACACATCCCATGCGAGCTTGTAATGACAAAACCTCATCCAAATCACACATTGCAGCTCAATATTCAGTGAGGACAGGGCCTTTTTAAGTCGAAATGTGCAAAAAAGCATCCTATCGCTCTGAAACGGCTGTTTTGCTCTCCACCACATTTACTGTCAGACTGGCCGAATTAGACCGATTCTGCCTCTTTCTTGCCTCTACATGTGAAGAACAGGGTGCTTGTGAGCATATTGTGCAGTTTCAAGCAGGTAGCTGGCTTGGAACGGGACCGGTGGGGCAGAGCAATCCTAGCGGCTCGCCCGAGCAGTGGAAGCCGGCGAGGGTGCGCGTTCAGCCGGATGAATGGGGCGCTGTCAGGGCCCCTCTCGTGGAGGATAAAAATCATGCTTTTTCCCTCATTACACATCCCATGCGAGCTTGTAATGATAAAACCTCATCCAAATCACACATTGCAGCTCAATATTCAGTGAGGACAGGGCCTTTTTAAGTCGAAATGTGCAAAAAAGCATCCTATCGCTCTGAAACGGCTGTTTTGCTCTCCACCACATTTACTGTCAGACTGGCCGAATTAGACCGATTCTGCCTCTTTCTTGCCTCTACATGTGAAGAACAGGGTGCTTGTGAGCATATTGTGCAGTTTCAAGCAGGTAGCTGGCTTGGAACGGGACCGGTGGGGCAGAGCAATCCTAGCGGCTCGCCCGAGCAGTGGAAGCCGGCGAGGGTGCGCGTTCAGCCGGATGAATGGGGCGCTGTCAGGGCCCCTCTCGTGGAGGATAAAAATCATGCTTTTTCCCTCATTACACATCCCATGCGAGCTTGTAATGACAAAACCTCATCCAAATCACACATTGCAGCTCAATATTCAGTGAGGACAGGGCCTTTTTAAGTCGAAATGTGCAAAAAAGCATCCTATCGCTCTGAAACGGCTGTTTTGCTCTCCACCACATTTACTGTCAGACTGGCCGAATTAGACCGATTCTGCCTCTTTCTTGCCTCTACATGTGAAGAACAGGGTGCTTGTGAGCATATTGTGCAGTTTCAAGCAGGTAGCTGGCTTGGAACGGGACCGGTGGGGCAGAGCAATCCTAGCGGCTCGCCCGAGCAGTGGAAGCCGGCGAGGGTGCGCGTTCAGCCGGATGAATGGGGCGCTGTCAGGGCCCCTCTCGTGGAGGATAAAAATCATGCTTTTTCCCTCATTACACATCCCATGCGAGCTTGTAATGATAAAACCTCATCCAAATCACACATTGCAGCTCAATATTCAGTGAGGACAGGGCCTTTTTAAGTCGAAATGTGCAAAAAAGCATCCTATCGCTCTGAAACGGCTGTTTTGCTCTCCACCACATTTACTGTCAGACTGGCCGAATTAGACCGATTCTGTCTCTTTCTTGCCTCTACATGTGAAGAACAGGGTGCTTGTGAGCATATTGTGCAGTTTCAAGCAGGTAGCTGGCTTGGAACGGGACCGGTGGGGCAGAGCAATCCTAGCGGCTCGCCCGAGCAGTGGAAGCCGGCGAGGGTGCGCGTTCAGCCGGATGAATGGGGCGCTGTCAGGGCCCCTCTCGTGGAGGATAAAAATCATGCTTTTTCCCTCATTACACATTCCATGCGAGCTTGTAATGATAAAACCTCATCCAAATCACACATTGCAGCTCAATATTCAGTGAGGACAGGGCCTTTTTAAGTCGAAATGTGCAAAAAAGCATCCTATCGCTCTGAAACGGCTGTTTTGCTCTCCACCACATTTACTGTCAGACTGGCCGAATTAGACCGATTCTGCCTCTTTCTTGCCTCTACATGTGAAGAACAGGGTGCTTGTGAGCATATTGTGCAGTTTCAAGCAGGTAGCTGGCTTGGAACGGGACCGGTGGGGCAGAGCAATCCTAGCGGCTCGCCCGAGCAGTGGAAGCCGGCGAGGGTGCGCGTTCAGCCGGATGAATGGGGCGCTGTCAGGGCCCCTCTCGTGGAGGATAAAAATCATGCTTTTTCCCTCATTACACATCCCATGCGAGCTTGTAATGATAAAACCTCATCCAAATCACACATTGCAGCTCAATATTCAGTGAGGACAGGGCCTTTTTAAGTCGAAATGTGCAAAAAAGCATCCTATCGCTCTGAAACGGCTGTTTTGCTCTCCACCACATTTACTGTCAGACTGGCCGAATTAGACCGATTCTGCCTCTTTCTTGCCTCTACATGTGAAGAACAGGGTGCTTGTGAGCATATTGTGCAGTTTCAAGCAGGTAGCTGGCTTGGAACGGGACCGGTGGGGCAGAGCAATCCTAGCGGCTCGCCCGAGCAGTGGAAGCCGGCGAGGGTGCGCGTTCAGCCGGATGAATGGGGCGCTGTCAGGGCCCCTCTCGTGGAGGATAAAAATCATGCTTTTTCCCTCATTACACATCCCATGCGAGCTTGTAATGATAAAACC
Source organism: Chelon labrosus (assembly GCF_963514085.1). Classification (NCBI taxonomy): domain Eukaryota; kingdom Metazoa; phylum Chordata; class Actinopteri; order Mugiliformes; family Mugilidae; genus Chelon; species Chelon labrosus. The sequence goes on along the minus strand of NW_028181773.1, from coordinate 59,729 downwards.
TCATCCAAATCACACATTGCAGCTCAATATTCAGTGAGGACAGGGCCTTTTTAAGTCGAAATGTGCAAAAAAGCATCCTATCGCTCTGAAACGGCTGTTTTGCTCTCCACCACATTTACTGTCAGACTGGCCGAATTAGACCGATTCTGCCTCTTTCTTGCCTCTACATGTGAAGAACAGGGTGCTTGTGAGCATATTGTGCAGTTTCAAGCAGGTAGCTGGCTTGGAACGGGACCGGTGGGGCAGAGCAATCCTAGCGGCTCGCCCGAGCAGTGGAAGCCGGCGAGGGTGCGCGTTCAGCCGGATGAATGGGGCGCTGTCAGGGCCCCTCTCGTGGAGGATAAAAATCATGCTTTTTCCCTCATTACACATCCCATGCGAGCTTGTAATGATAAAACCTCATCCAAATCACACATTGCAGCTCAATATTCAGTGAGGACAGGGCCTTTTTAAGTCGAAATGTGCAAAAAAGCGTCCTATCGCTCTGAAACGGCTGTTTTGCTCTCCACCACATTTACTGTCAGACTGGCCGAATTAGACCGATTCTGCCTCTTTCTTGCCTCTGCATGTGAAGAACAGGGTGCTTGTGAGCATATTGTGCAGTTTCAAGCAGGTAGCTGGCTTGGAACGGGACCGGTGGGGCAGAGCAATCCTAGCGGCTCGCCCGAGCAGTGGAAGCCGGCGAGGGTGCGCGTTCAGCCGGATGAATGGGGCGCTGTCAGGGCCCCTCTCGTGGAGGATAAAAATCATGCTTTTTCCCTCATTACACATCCCATGCGAGCTTGTAATGACAAAACCTCATCCAAATCACACATTGCAGCTCAATATTCAGTGAGGACAGGGCCTTTTTAAGTCGAAATGTGCAAAAAAGCATCCTATCGCTCTGAAACGGCTGTTTTGCTCTCCACCACATTTACTGTCAGACTGGCCGAATTAGACCGATTCTGCCTCTTTCTTGCCTCTACATGTGAAGAACAGGGTGCTTGTGAGCATATTGTGCAGTTTCAAGCAGGTAGCTGGCTTGGAACGGGACCGGTGGGGCAGAGCAATCCTAGCGGCTCGCCCGAGCAGTGGAAGCCGGCGAGGGTGCGCGTTCAGCCGGATGAATGGGGCGCTGTCAGGGCCCCTCTCGTGGAGGATAAAAATCATGCTTTTTCCCTCATTACACATCCCATGCGAGCTTGTAATGATAAAACCTCATCCAAATCACACATTGCAGCTCAATATTCAGTGAGGACAGGGCCTTTTTAAGTCGAAATGTGCAAAAAAGCATCCTATCGCTCTGAAACGGCTGTTTTGCTCTCCACCACATTTACTGTCAGACTGGCCGAATTAGACCGATTCTGCCTCTTTCTTGCCTCTACATGTGAAGAACAGGGTGCTTGTGAGCATACTGTGCAGTTTCAAGCAGGTAGCTGGCTTGGAACGGGACCGGTGGGGCAGAGCAATCCTAGCGGCTCGCCCGAGCAGTGGAAGCCGGCGAGGGTGCGCGTTCAGCCGGATGAATGGGGCGCTGTCAGGGCCCCTCTCGTGGAGGATAAAAATCATGCTTTTTCCCTCATTACACATCCCATGCGAGCTTGTAATGACAAAACCTCATCCAAATCACACATTGCAGCTCAATATTCAGTGAGGACAGGGCCTTTTTAAGTCGAAATGTGCAAAAAAGCATCCTATCGCTCTGAAACGGCTGTTTTGCTCTCCACCACATTTACTGTCAGACTGGCCGAATTAGACCGATTCTGCCTCTTTCTTGCCTCTACATGTGAAGAACAGGGTGCTTGTGAGCATATTGTGCAGTTTCAAGCAGGTAGCTGGCTTGGAACGGGACCGGTGGGGCAGAGCAATCCTAGCGGCTCGCCCGAGCAGTGGAAGCCGGCGAGGGTGCGCGTTCAGCCGGATGAATGGGGCGCTGTCAGGGCCCCTCTCGTGGAGGATAAAAATCATGCTTTTTCCCTCATTACACATCCCATGCGAGCTTGTAATGATAAAACCTCATCCAAATCACACATTGCAGCTCAATATTCAGTGAGGACAGGGCCTTTTTAAGTCGAAATGTGCAAAAAAGCATCCTATCGCTCTGAAACGGCTGTTTTGCTCTCCACCACATTTACTGTCAGACTGGCCGAATTAGACCGATTTTGCCTCTTTCTTGCCTCTGCATGTGAAGAACAGGGTGCTTGTGAGCATATTGTGCAGTTTCAAGCAGGTAGCTGGCTTGGAACGGGACCGGTGGGGCAGAGCAATCCTAGCGGCTCGCCCGAGCAGTGGAAGCCGGCGAGGGTGCGCGTTCAGCCGGATGAATGGGGCGCTGTCAGGGCCCCTCTCGTGGAGGATAAAAATCATGCTTTTTCCCTCATTACACATCCCATGCGAGCTTGTAATGATAAAACCTCATCCAAATCACACATTGCAGCTCAATATTCAGTGAGGACAGGGCCTTTTTAAGTCGAAATGTGCAAAAAAGCGTCCTATCGCTCTGAAACGGCTGTTTTGCTCTCCACCACATTTACTGTCAGACTGGCCGAATTAGACCGATTCTGCCTCTTTCTTGCCTCTGCATGTGAAGAACAGGGTGCTTGTGAGCATATTGTGCAGTTTCAAGCAGGTAGCTGGCTTGGAACGGGACCGGTGGGGCAGAGCAATCCTAGCGGCTCGCCCGAGCAGTGGAAGCCGGCGAGGGTGCGCGTTCAGCCGGATGAATGGGGCGCTGTCAGGGCCCCTCTCGTGGAGGATAAAAATCATGCTTTTTCCCTCATTACACATCCCATGCGAGCTTGTAATGATAAAACCTCATCCAAATCACACATTGCAGCTCAATATTCAGTGAGGACAGGGCCTTTTTAAGTCGAAATGTGCAAAAAAGCATCCTATCGCTCTGAAACGGCTGTTTTGCTCTCCACCACATTTACTGTCAGACTGGCCGAATTAGACCGATTCTGCCTCTTTCTTGCCTCTACATGTGAAGAACAGGGTGCTTGTGAGCATACTGTGCAGTTTCACGCGGGTAGCTGGCTTGGAACGGGACCGGTGGGGCAGAGCAATCCTAGCGGCTCGCCCGAGCAGTGGAAGCCGGCGAGGGTGCGCGTTCAGCCGGATGAATGGGGCGCTGTCAGGGCCCCTCTCGTGGAGGATAAAAATCATGCTTTTTCCCTCATTACACATCCCATGCGAGCTTGTAATGATAAAACCTCATCCAAATCACACATTGCAGCTCAATATTCAGTGAGGACAGGGCCTTTTTAAGTCGAAATGTGCAAAAAAGCATCCTATCGCTCTGAAACGGCTGTTTTGCTCTCCACCACATTTACTGTCAGACTGGCCGAATTAGACCGATTCTGCCTCTTTCTTGCCTCTACATGTGAAGAACAGGGTGCTTGTGAGCATATTGTGCAGTTTCAAGCAGGTAGCTGGCTTGGAACGGGACCGGTGGGGCAGAGCAATCCTAGCGGCTCGCCCGAGCAGTGGAAGCCGGCGAGGGTGCGCGTTCAGCCGGATGAATGGGGCGCTGTCAGGGCCCCTCTCGTGGAGGATAAAAATCATGCTTTTTCCCTCATTACACATCCCATGCGAGCTTGTAATGATAAAACCTCATCCAAATCACACATTGCAGCTCAATATTCAGTGAGGACAGGGCCTTTTTAAGTCGAAATGTGCAAAAAAGCATCCTATCGCTCTGAAACGGCTGTTTTGCTCTCCACCACATTTACTGTCAGACTGGCCGAATTAGACCGATTCTGCCTCTTTCTTGCCTCTACATGTGAAGAACAGGGTGCTTGTGAGCATACTGTGCAGTTTCACGCGGGTAGCTGGCTTGGAACGGGACCGGTGGGGCAGAGCAATCCTAGCGGCTCGCCCGAGCAGTGGAAGCCGGCGAGGGTGCGCGTTCAGCCGGATGAATGGGGCGCTGTCAGGGCCCCTCTCGTGGAGGATAAAAATCATGCTTTTTCCCTCATTACACATCCCATGCGAGCTTGTAATGATAAAACCTCATCCAAATCACACATTGCAGCTCAATATTCAGTGAGGACAGGGCCTTTTTAAGTCGAAATGTGCAAAAAAGCATCCTATCGCTCTGAAACGGCTGTTTTGCTCTCCACCACATTTACTGTCAGACTGGCCGAATTAGACCGATTCTGCCTCTTTCTTGCCTCTACATGTGAAGAACAGGGTGCTTGTGAGCATATTGTGCAGTTTCAAGCAGGTAGCTGGCTTGGAACGGGACCGGTGGGGCAGAGCAATCCTAGCGGCTCGCCCGAGCAGTGGAAGCCGGCGAGGGTGCGCGTTCAGCCGGATGAATGGGGCGCTGTCAGGGCCCCTCTCGTGGAGGATAAAAATCATGCTTTTTCCCTCATTACACATCCCATGCGAGCTTGTAATGATAAAACCTCATCCAAATCACACATTGCAGCTCAATATTCAGTGAGGACAGGGCCTTTTTAAGTCGAAATGTGCAAAAAAGCGTCCTATCGCTCTGAAACGGCTGTTTTGCTCTCCACCACATTTACTGTCAGACTGGCCGAATTAGACCGATTCTGCCTCTTTCTTGCCTCTGCATGTGAAGAACAGGGTGCTTGTGAGCATATTGTGCAGTTTCAAGCAGGTAGCTGGCTTGGAACGGGACCGGTGGGGCAGAGCAATCCTAGCGGCTCGCCCGAGCAGTGGAAGCCGGCGAGGGTGCGCGTTCAGCCGGATGAATGGGGCGCTGTCAGGGCCCCTCTCGTGGAGGATAAAAATCATGCTTTTTCCCTCATTACACATCCCATGCGAGCTTGTAATGATAAAACCTCATCCAAATCACACATTGCAGCTCAATATTCAGTGAGGACAGGGCCTTTTTAAGTCGAAATGTGCAAAAAAGCATCCTATCGCTCTGAAACGGCTGTTTTGCTCTCCACCACATTTACTGTCAGACTGGCCGAATTAGACCGATTCTGCCTCTTTCTTGCCTCTACATGTGAAGAACAGGGTGCTTGTGAGCATATTGTGCAGTTTCAAGCAGGTAGCTGGCTTGGAACGGGACCGGTGGGGCAGAGCAATCCTAGCGGCTCGCCCGAGCAGTGGAAGCCGGCGAGGGTGCGCGTTCAGCCGGATGAATGGGGCGCTGTCAGGGCCCCTCTCGTGGAGGATAAAAATCATGCTTTTTCCCTCATTACACATCCCATGCGAGCTTGTAATGATAAAACCTCATCCAAATCACACATTGCAGCTCAATATTCAGTGAGGACAGGGCCTTTTTAAGTCGAAATGTGCAAAAAAGCATCCTATCGCTCTGAAACGGCTGTTTTGCTCTCCACCACATTTACTGTCAGACTGGCCGAATTAGACCGATTCTGCCTCTTTCTTGCCTCTACATGTGAAGAACAGGGTGCTTGTGAGCATATTGTGCAGTTTCAAGCAGGTAGCTGGCTTGGAACGGGACCGGTGGGGCAGAGCAATCCTAGCGGCTCGCCCGAGCAGTGGAAGCCGGCGAGGGTGCGCGTTCAGCCGGATGAATGGGGCGCTGTCAGGGCCCCTCTCGTGGAGGATAAAAATCATGCTTTTTCCCTCATTACACATCCCATGCGAGCTTGTAATGATAAAACCTCATCCAAATCACACATTGCAGCTCAATATTCAGTGAGGACAGGGCCTTTTTAAGTCGAAATGTGCAAAAAAGCATCCTATCGCTCTGAAACGGCTGTTTTGCTCTCCACCACATTTACTGTCAGACTGGCCGAATTAGACCGATTCTGCCTCTTTCTTGCCTCTACATGTGAAGAACAGGGTGCTTGTGAGCATATTGTGCAGTTTCAAGCAGGTAGCTGGCTTGGAACGGGACCGGTGGGGCAGAGCAATCCTAGCGGCTCGCCCGAGCAGTGGAAGCCGGCGAGGGTGCGCGTTCAGCCGGATGAATGGGGCGCTGTCAGGGCCCCTCTCGTGGAGGATAAAAATCATGCTTTTTCCCTCATTACACATCCCATGCGAGCTTGTAATGATAAAACCTCATCCAAATCACACATTGCAGCTCAATATTCAGTGAGGACAGGGCCTTTTTAAGTCGAAATGTGCAAAAAAGCATCCTATCGCTCTGAAACGGCTGTTTTGCTCTCCACCACATTTACTGTCAGACTGGCCGAATTAGACCGATTCTGCCTCTTTCTTGCCTCTACATGTGAAGAACAGGGTGCTTGTGAGCATATTGTGCAGTTTCAAGCAGGTAGCTGGCTTGGAACGGGACCGGTGGGGCAGAGCAATCCTAGCGGCTCGCCCGAGCAGTGGAAGCCGGCGAGGGTGCGCGTTCAGCCGGATGAATGGGGCGCTGTCAGGGCCCCTCTCGTGGAGGATAAAAATCACGCTTTTTCCCTCATTACACATCCCATGCGAGCTTGTAATGATAAAACCTCATCCAAATCACACATTGCAGCTCAATATTCAGTGAGGACAGGGCCTTTTTAAGTCGAAATGTGCAAAAAAGCATCCTATCGCTCTGAAACGGCTGTTTTGCTCTCCACCACATTTACTGTCAGACTGGCCGAATTAGACCGATTCTGCCTCTTTCTTGCCTCTACATGTGAAGAACAGGGTGCTTGTGAGCATATTGTGCAGTTTCAAGCAGGTAGCTGGCTTGGAACGGGACCGGTGGGGCAGAGCAATCCTAGCGGCTCGCCCGAGCAGTGGAAGCCGGCGAGGGTGCGCGTTCAGCCGGATGAATGGGGCGCTGTCAGGGCCCCTCTCGTGGAGGATAAAAATCATGCTTTTTCCCTCATTACACATCCCATGCGAGCTTGTAATGACAAAACCTCATCCAAATCACACATTGCAGCTCAATATTCAGTGAGGACAGGGCCTTTTTAAGTCGAAATGTGCAAAAAAGCATCCTATCGCTCTGAAACGGCTGTTTTGCTCTCCACCACATTTACTGTCAGACTGGCCGAATTAGACCGATTCTGCCTCTTTCTTGCCTCTACATGTGAAGAACAGGGTGCTTGTGAGCATATTGTGCAGTTTCAAGCAGGTAGCTGGCTTGGAACGGGACCGGTGGGGCAGAGCAATCCTAGCGGCTCGCCCGAGCAGTGGAAGCCGGCGAGGGTGCGCGTTCAGCCGGATGAATGGGGCGCTGTCAGGGCCCCTCTCGTGGAGGATAAAAATCATGCTTTTTCCCTCATTACACATCCCATGCGAGCTTGTAATGATAAAACCTCATCCAAATCACACATTGCAGCTCAATATTCAGTGAGGACAGGGCCTTTTTAAGTCGAAATGTGCAAAAACGCATCCTATCGCTCTGAAACGGCTGTTTTGCTCTCCACCACATTTACTGTCAGACTGGCCGAATTAGACCGATTCTGCCTCTTTCTTGCCTCTACATGTGAAGAACAGGGTGCTTGTGAGCATATTGTGCAGTTTCAAGCAGGTAGCTGGCTTGGAACGGGACCGGTGGGGCAGAGCAATCCTAGCGGCTCGCCCGAGCAGTGGAAGCCGGCGAGGGTGCGCGTTCAGCCGGATGAATGGGGCGCTGTCAGGGCCCCTCTCGTGGAGGATAAAAATCATGCTTTTTCCCTCATTACACATCCCATGCGAGCTTGTAATGATAAAACCTCATCCAAATCACACATTGCAGCTCAATATTCAGTGAGGACAGGGCCTTTTTAAGTCGAAATGTGCAAAAAAGCATCCTATCGCTCTGAAACGGCTGTTTTGCTCTCCACCACATTTACTGTCAGACTGGCCGAATTAGACCGATTCTGCCTCTTTCTTGCCTCTACATGTGAAGAACAGGGTGCTTGTGAGCATATTGTGCAGTTTCAAGCAGGTAGCTGGCTTGGAACGGGACCGGTGGGGCAGAGCAATCCTAGCGGCTCGCCCGAGCAGTGGAAGCCGGCGAGGGTGCGCGTTCAGCCGGATGAATGGGGCGCTGTCAGGGCCCCTCTCGTGGAGGATAAAAATCATGCTTTTTCCCTCATTACACATCCCATGCGAGCTTGTAATGATAAAACCTCATCCAAATCACACATTGCAGCTCAATATTCAGTGAGGACAGGGCCTTTTTAAGTCGAAATGTGCAAAAAAGCATCCTATCGCTCTGAAACGGCTGTTTTGCTCTCCACCACATTTACTGTCAGACTGGCCGAATTAGACCGATTCTGCCTCTTTCTTGCCTCTACATGTGAAGAACAGGGTGCTTGTGAGCATATTGTGCAGTTTCAAGCAGGTAGCTGGCTTGGAACGGGACCGGTGGGGCAGAGCAATCCTAGCGGCTCGCCCGAGCAGTGGAAGCCGGCGAGGGTGCGCGTTCAGCCGGATGAATGGGGCGCTGTCAGGGCCCCTCTCGTGGAGGATAAAAATCATGCTTTTTCCCTCATTACACATCCCATGCGAGCTTGTAATGATAAAACCTCATCCAAATCACACATTGCAGCTCAATATTCAGTGAGGACAGGGCCTTTTTAAGTCGAAATGTGCAAAAAAGCATCCTATCGCTCTGAAACGGCTGTTTTGCTCTCCACCACATTTACTGTCAGACTGGCCGAATTAGACCGATTCTGCCTCTTTCTTGCCTCTACATGTGAAGAACAGGGTGCTTGTGAGCATATTGTGCAGTTTCAAGCAGGTAGCTGGCTTGGAACGGGACCGGTGGGGCAGAGCAATCCTAGCGGCTCGCCCGAGCAGTGGAAGCCGGCGAGGGTGCGCGTTCAGCCGGATGAATGGGGCGCTGTCAGGGCCCCTCTCGTGGAGGATAAAAATCACGCTTTTTCCCTCATTACACATCCCATGCGAGCTTGTAATGATAAAACCTCATCCAAATCACACATTGCAGCTCAATATTCAGTGAGGACAGGGCCTTTTTAAGTCGAAATGTGCAAAAAAGCATCCTATCGCTCTGAAACGGCTGTTTTGCTCTCCACCACATTTACTGTCAGACTGGCCGAATTAGACCGATTCTGCCTCTTTCTTGCCTCTACATGTGAAGAACAGGGTGCTTGTGAGCATATTGTGCAGTTTCAAGCAGGTAGCTGGCTTGGAACGGGACCGGTGGGGCAGAGCAATCCTAGCGGCTCGCCCGAGCAGTGGAAGCCGGCGAGGGTGCGCGTTCAGCCGGATGAATGGGGCGCTGTCAGGGCCCCTCTCGTGGAGGATAAAAATCACGCTTTTTCCCTCATTACACATCCCATGCGAGCTTGTAATGATAAAACCTCATCCAAATCACACATTGCAGCTCAATATTCAGTGAGGACAGGGCCTTTTTAAGTCGAAATGTGCAAAAAAGCATCCTATCGCTCTGAAACGGCTGTTTTGCTCTCCACCACATTTACTGTCAGACTGGCCGAATTAGACCGATTCTGCCTCTTTCTTGCCTCTACATGTGAAGAACAGGGTGCTTGTGAGCATATTGTGCAGTTTCAAGCAGGTAGCTGGCTTGGAACGGGACCGGTGGGGCAGAGCAATCCTAGCGGCTCGCCCGAGCAGTGGAAGCCGGCGAGGGTGCGCGTTCAGCCGGATGAATGGGGCGCTGTCAGGGCCCCTCTCGTGGAGGATAAAAATCATGCTTTTTCCCTCATTACACATCCCATGCGAGCTTGTAATGACAAAACCTCATCCAAATCACACATTGCAGCTCAATATTCAGTGAGGACAGGGCCTTTTTAAGTCGAAATGTGCAAAAAAGCATCCTATCGCTCTGAAACGGCTGTTTTGCTCTCCACCACATTTACTGTCAGACTGGCCGAATTAGACCGATTCTGCCTCTTTCTTGCCTCTACATGTGAAGAACAGGGTGCTTGTGAGCATATTGTGCAGTTTCAAGCAGGTAGCTGGCTTGGAACGGGACCGGTGGGGCAGAGCAATCCTAGCGGCTCGCCCGAGCAGTGGAAGCCGGCGAGGGTGCGCGTTCAGCCGGATGAATGGGGCGCTGTCAGGGCCCCTCTCGTGGAGGATAAAAATCATGCTTTTTCCCTCATTACACATCCCATGCGAGCTTGTAATGATAAAACCTCATCCAAATCACACATTGCAGCTCAATATTCAGTGAGGACAGGGCCTTTTTAAGTCGAAATGTGCAAAAAAGCATCCTATCGCTCTGAAACGGCTGTTTTGCTCTCCACCACATTTACTGTCAGACTGGCCGAATTAGACCGATTCTGCCTCTTTCTTGCCTCTACATGTGAAGAACAGGGTGCTTGTGAGCATATTGTGCAGTTTCAAGCAGGTAGCTGGCTTGGAACGGGACCGGTGGGGCAGAGCAATCCTAGCGGCTCGCCCGAGCAGTGGAAGCCGGCGAGGGTGCGCGTTCAGCCGGATGAATGGGGCGCTGTCAGGGCCCCTCTCGTAGAGGATAAAAATCATGCTTTTTCCCTCATTACACATCCCATGCGAGCTTGTAATGATAAAACCTCATCCAAATCACACATTGCAGCTCAATATTCAGTGAGGACAGGGCCTTTTTAAGTCGAAATGTGCAAAAAAGCATCCTATCGCTCTGAAACGGCTGTTTTGCTCTCCACCACATTTACTGTCAGACTGGCCGAATTAGACCGATTCTGCCTCTTTCTTGCCTCTACATGTGAAGAACAGGGTGCTTGTGAGCATATTGTGCAGTTTCAAGCAGGTAGCTGGCTTGGAACGGGACCGGTGGGGCAGAGCAATCCTAGCGGCTCGCCCGAGCAGTGGAAGCCGGCGAGGGTGCGCGTTCAGCCGGATGAATGGGGCGCTGTCAGGGCCCCTCTCGTGGAGGATAAAAATCATGCTTTTTCCCTCATTACACATCCCATGCGAGCTTGTAATGATAAAACCTCATCCAAATCACACATTGCAGCTCAATATTCAGTGAGGACAGGGCCTTTTTAAGTCGAAATGTGCAAAAAAGCATCCTATCGCTCTGAAACGGCTGTTTTGCTCTCCACCACATTTACTGTCAGACTGGCCGAATTAGACCGATTCTGCCTCTTTCTTGCCTCTACATGTGAAGAACAGGGTGCTTGTGAGCATATTGTGCAGTTTCAAGCAGGTAGCTGGCTTGGAACGGGACCGGTGGGGCAGAGCAATCCTAGCGGCTCGCCCGAGCAGTGGAAGCCGGCGAGGGTGCGCGTTCAGCCGGATGAATGGGGCGCTGTCAGGGCCCCTCTCGTGGAGGATAAAAATCACGCTTTTTCCCTCATTACACATCCCATGCGAGCTTGTAATGATAAAACCTCATCCAAATCACACATTGCAGCTCAATATTCAGTGAGGACAGGGCCTTTTTAAGTCGAAATGTGCAAAAAAGCATCCTATCGCTCTGAAACGGCTGTTTTGCTCTCCACCACATTTACTGTCAGACTGGCCGAATTAGACCGATTCTGCCTCTTTCTTGCCTCTACATGTGAAGAACAGGGTGCTTGTGAGCATACTGTGCAGTTTCAAGCAGGTAGCTGGCTTGGAACGGGACCGGTGGGGCAGAGCAATCCTAGCGGCTCGCCCGAGCAGTGGAAGCCGGCGAGGGTGCGCGTTCAGCCGGATGAATGGGGCGCTGTCAGGGCCCCTCTCGTGGAGGATAAAAATCATGCTTTTTCCCTCATTACACATCACATGCGAGCTTGTAATGATAAAACCTCATCCAAATCACACATTGCAGCTCAATATTCAGTGAGGACAGGGCCTTTTTAAGTCGAAATGTGCAAAAAAGCATCCTATCGCTCTGAAACGGCTGTTTTGCTCTCCACCACATTTACTGTCAGACTGGCCGAATTAGACCGATTCTGCCTCTTTCTTGCCTCTACATGTGAAGAACAGGGTGCTTGTGAGCATACTGTGCAGTTTCACGCAGGTAGCTGGCTTGGAACGGGACCGGTGGGGCAGAGCAATCCTAGCGGCTCGCCCGAGCAGTGGAAGCCGGCGAGGGTGCGCGTTCAGCCGGATGAATGGGGCGCTGTCAGGGCCCCTCTCGTGGAGGATAAAAATCATGCTTTTTCCCTCATTACACATCCCATGCGAGCTTGTAATGATAAAACCTCATCCAAATCACACATTGCAGCTCAATATTCAGTGAGGACAGGGCCTTTTTAAGTCGAAATGTGCAAAAAAGCATCCTATCGCTCTGAAACGGCTGTTTTGCTCTCCACCACATTTACTGTCAGACTGGCCGAATTAGACCGATTCTGCCTCTTTCTTGCCTCTACATGTGAAGAACAGGGTGCTTGTGAGCATATTGTGCAGTTTCAAGCAGGTAGCTGGCTTGGAACGGGACCGGTGGGGCAGAGCAATCCTAGCGGCTCGCCCGAGCAGTGGAAGCCGGCGAGGGTGCGCGTTCAGCCGGATGAATGGGGCGCTGTCAGGGCCCCTCTCGTGGAGGATAAAAATCATGCTTTTTCCCTCATTACACATCCCATGCGAGCTTGTAATGACAAAACCTCATCCAAATCACACATTGCAGCTCAATATTCAGTGAGGACAGGGCCTTTTTAAGTCGAAATGTGCAAAAAAGCATCCTATGGCTCTGAAACGGCTGTTTTGCTCTCCACCACATTTACTGTCAGACTGGCCGAATTAGACCGATTCTGCCTCTTTCTTGCCTCTACATGTGAAGAACAGGGTGCTTGTGAGCATATTGTGCAGTTTCAAGCAGGTAGCTGGCTTGGAACGGGACCGGTGGGGCAGAGCAATCCTAGCGGCTCGCCCGAGCAGTGGAAGCCGGCGAGGGTGCGCGTTCAGCCGGATGAATGGGGCGCTGTCAGGGCCCCTCTCGTGGAGGATAAAAATCATGCTTTTTCCCTCATTACACATCCCATGCGAGCTTGTAATGACAAAACCTCATCCAAATCACACATTGCAGCTCAATATTCAGTGAGGACAGGGCCTTTTTAAGTCGAAATGTGCAAAAAAGCATCCTATCGCTCTGAAACGGCTGTTTTGCTCTCCACCACATTTACTGTCAGACTGGCCGAATTAGACCGATTCTGCCTCTTTCTTGCCTCTACATGTGAAGAACAGGGTGCTTGTGAGCATATTGTGCAGTTTCAAGCAGGTAGCTGGCTTGGAACGGGACCGGTGGGGCAGAGCAATCCTAGCGGCTCGCCCGAGCAGTGGAAGCCGGCGAGGGTGCGCGTTCAGCCGGATGAATGGGGCGCTGTCAGGGCCCCTCTCGTGGAGGATAAAAATCATGCTTTTTCCCTCATTACACATCCCATGCGAGCTTGTAATGATAAAACCTCATCCAAATCACACATTGCAGCTCAATATTCAGTGAGGACAGGGCCTTTTTAAGTCGAAATGTGCAAAAAAGCATCCTATCGCTCTGAAACGGCTGTTTTGCTCTCCACCACATTTACTGTCAGACTGGCCGAATTAGACCGATTCTGCCTCTTTCTTGCCTCTACATGTGAAGAACAGGGTGCTTGTGAGCATATTGTGCAGTTTCAAGCAGGTAGCTGGCTTGGAACGGGACCGGTGGGGCAGAGCAATCCTAGCGGCTCGCCCGAGCAGTGGAAGCCGGCGAGGGTGCGCGTTCAGCCGGATGAATGGGGCGCTGTCAGGGCCCCTCTCGTGGAGGATAAAAATCATGCTTTTTCCCTCATTACACATCCCATGCGAGCTTGTAATGATAAAACCTCATCCAAATCACACATTGCAGCTCAATATTCAGTGAGGACAGGGCCTTTTTAAGTCGAAATGTGCAAAAAAGCGTCCTATCGCTCTGAAACGGCTGTTTTTGCTCTCCACCACATTTACTGTCAGACTGGCCGAATTAGACCGATTCTGCCTCTTTCTTGCCTCTGCATGTGAAGAACAGGGTGCTTGTGAGCATATTGTGCAGTTTCAAGCAGGTAGCTGGCTTGGAACGGGACCGGTGGGGCAGAGCAATCCTAGCGGCTCGCCCGAGCAGTGGAAGCCGGCGAGGGTGCGCGTTCAGCCGGATGAATGGGGCGCTGTCAGGGCCCCTCTCGTGGAGGATAAAAATCATGCTTTTTCCCTCATTACACATCCCATGCGAGCTTGTAATGACAAAACCTCATCCAAATCACACATTGCAGCTCAATATTCAGTGAGGACAGGGCCTTTTTAAGTCGAAATGTGCAAAAAAGCATCCTATCGCTCTGAAACGGCTGTTTTGCTCTCCACCACATTTACTGTCAGACTGGCCGAATTAGACCGATTCTGCCTCTTTCTTGCCTCTACATGTGAAGAACAGGGTGCTTGTGAGCATATTGTGCAGTTTCAAGCAGGTAGCTGGCTTGGAACGGGACCGGTGGGGCAGAGCAATCCTAGCGGCTCGCCCGAGCAGTGGAAGCCGGCGAGGGTGCGCGTTCAGCCGGATGAATGGGGCGCTGTCAGGGCCCCTCTCGTGGAGGATAAAAATCATGCTTTTTCCCTCATTACACATCCCATGCGAGCTTGTAATGATAAAACCTCATCCAAATCACACATTGCAGCTCAATATTCAGTGAGGACAGGGCCTTTTTAAGTCGAAATGTGCAAAAAAGCATCCTATCGCTCTGAAACGGCTGTTTTGCTCTCCACCACATTTACTGTCAGACTGGCCGAATTAGACCGATTCTGCCTCTTTCTTGCCTCTACATGTGAAGAACAGGGTGCTTGTGAGCATATTGTGCAGTTTCAAGCAGGTAGCTGGCTTGGAACGGGACCGGTGGGGCAGAGCAATCCTAGCGGCTCGCCCGAGCAGTGGAAGCCGGCGAGGGTGCGCGTTCAGCCGGATGAATGGGGCGCTGTCAGGGCCCCTCTCGTGGAGGATAAAAATCATGCTTTTTCCCTCATTACACATCCCATGCGAGCTTGTAATGATAAAACCTCATCCAAATCACACATTGCAGCTCAATATTCAGTGAGGACAGGGCCTTTTTAAGTCGAAATGTGCAAAAAAGCATCCTATCGCTCTGAAACGGCTGTTTTGCTCTCCACCACATTTACTGTCAGACTGGCCGAATTAGACCGATTCTGCCTCTTTCTTGCCTCTACATGTGAAGAACAGGGTGCTTGTGAGCATATTGTGCAGTTTCAAGCAGGTAGCTGGCTTGGAACGGGACCGGTGGGGCAGAGCAATCCTAGCGGCTCGCCCGAGCAGTGGAAGCCGGCGAGGGTGCGCGTTCAGCCGGATGAATGGGGCGCTGTCAGGGCCCCTCTCGTGGAGGATAAAAATCATGCTTTTTCCCTCATTACACATCCCATGCGAGCTTGTAATGATAAAACCTCATCCAAATCACACATTGCAGCTCAATATTCAGTGAGGACAGGGCCTTTTTAAGTCGAAATGTGCAAAAAAGCATCCTATCGCTCTGAAACGGCTGTTTTGCTCTCCACCACATTTAGTGTCAGACTGGCCGAATTAGACCGATTCTGCCTCTTTCTTGCCTCTACATGTGAAGAACAGGGTGCTTGTGAGCATACTGTGCAGTTTCACGCGGGTAGCTGGCTTGGAACGGGACCGGTGGGGCAGAGCAATCCTAGCGGCTCGCCCGAGCAGTGGAAGCCGGCGAGGGTGCGCGTTCAGCCGGATGAATGGGGCGCTGTCAGGGCCCCTCTCGTGGAGGATAAAAATCATGCTTTTTCCCTCATTACACATCCCATGCGAGCTTGTAATGATAAAACCTCATCCAAATCACACATTGCAGCTCAATATTCAGTGAGGACAGGGCCTTTTTAAGTCGAAATGTGCAAAAAAGCATCCTATCGCTCTGAAACGGCTGTTTTGCTCTCCACCACATTTACTGTCAGACTGGCCGAATTAGACCGATTCTGCCTCTTTCTTGCCTCTACATGTGAAGAACAGGGTGCTTGTGAGCATATTGTGCAGTTTCAAGCAGGTAGCTGGCTTGGAACGGGACCGGTGGGGCAGAGCAATCCTAGCGGCTCGCCCGAGCAGTGGAAGCCGGCGAGGGTGCGCGTTCAGCCGGATGAATGGGGCGCTGTCAGGGCCCCTCTCGTGGAGGATAAAAATCATGCTTTTTCCCTCATTACACATCCCATGCGAGCTTGTAATGATAAAACCTCATCCAAATCACACATTGCAGCTCAATATTCAGTGAGGACAGGGCCTTTTTAAGTCGAAATGTGCAAAAAAGCGTCCTATCGCTCTGAAACGGCTGTTTTGCTCTCCACCACATTTACTGTCAGACTGGCCGAATTAGACCGATTCTGCCTCTTTCTTGCCTCTGCATGTGAAGAACAGGGTGCTTGTGAGCATATTGTGCAGTTTCAAGCAGGTAGCTGGCTTGGAACGGGACCGGTGGGGCAGAGCAATCCTAGCGGCTCGCCCGAGCAGTGGAAGCCGGCGAGGGTGCGCGTTCAGCCGGATGAATGGGGCGCTGTCAGGGCCCCTCTCGTGGAGGATAAAAATCATGCTTTTTCCCTCATTACACATCCCATGCGAGCTTGTAATGATAAAACCTCATCCAAATCACACATTGCAGCTCAATATTCAGTGAGGACAGGGCCTTTTTAAGTCGAAATGTGCAAAAAAGCATCCTATCGCTCTGAAACGGCTGTTTTGCTCTCCACCACATTTACTGTCAGACTGGCCGAATTAGACCGATTCTGCCTCTTTCTTGCCTCTACATGTGAAGAACAGGGTGCTTGTGAGCATACTGTGCAGTTTCACGCGGGTAGCTGGCTTGGAACGGGACCGGTGGGGCAGAGCAATCCTAGCGGCTCGCCCGAGCAGTGGAAGCCGGCGAGGGTGCGCGTTCAGCCGGATGAATGGGGCGCTGTCAGGGCCCCTCTCGTGGAGGATAAAAATCATGCTTTTTCCCTCATTACACATCCCATGCGAGCTTGTAATGATAAAACCTCATCCAAATCACACATTGCAGCTCAATATTCAGTGAGGACAGGGCCTTTTTACGTCGAAATGTGCAAAAAAGCATCCTATCGCTCTGAAACGGCTGTTTTGCTCTCCACCACATTTACTGTCAGACTGGCCGAATTAGACCGATTCTGCCTCTTTCTTGCCTCTACATGTGAAGAACAGGGTGCTTGTGAGCATATTGTGCAGTTTCAAGCAGGTAGCTGGCTTGGAACGGGACCGGTGGGGCAGAGCAATCCTAGCGGCTCGCCCGAGCAGTGGAAGCCGGCGAGGGTGCGCGTTCAGCCGGATGAATGGGGCGCTGTCAGGGCCCCTCTCGTGGAGGATAAAAATCATGCTTTTTCCCTCATTACACATCCCATGCGAGCTTGTAATGATAAAACCTCATCCAAATCACACATTGCAGCTCAATATTCAGTGAGGACAGGGCCTTTTTAAGTCGAAATGTGCAAAAAAGCGTCCTATCGCTCTGAAACGGCTGTTTTGCTCTCCACCACATTTACTGTCAGACTGGCCGAATTAGACCGATTCTGCCTCTTTCTTGCCTCTGCATGTGAAGAACAGGGTGCTTGTGAGCATATTGTGCAGTTTCAAGCAGGTAGCTGGCTTGGAACGGGACCGGTGGGGCAGAGCAATCCTAGCGGCTCGCCCGAGCAGTGGAAGCCGGCGAGGGTGCGCGTTCAGCCGGATGAATGGGGCGCTGTCAGGGCCCCTCTCGTGGAGGATAAAAATCATGCTTTTTCCCTCATTACACATCCCATGCGAGCTTGTAATGATAAAACCTCATCCAAATCACACATTGCAGCTCAATATTCAGTGAGGACAGGGCCTTTTTAAGTCGAAATGTGCAAAAAAGCATCCTATCGCTCTGAAACGGCTGTTTTGCTCTCCACCACATTTACTGTCAGACTGGCCGAATTAGACCGATTCTGCCTCTTTCTTGCCTCTACATGTGAAGAACAGGGTGCTTGTGAGCATACTGTGCAGTTTCACGCGGGTAGCTGGCTTGGAACGGGACCGGTGGGGCAGAGCAATCCTAGCGGCTCGCCCGAGCAGTGGAAGCCGGCGAGGGTGCGCGTTCAGCCGGATGAATGGGGCGCTGTCAGGGCCCCTCTCGTGGAGGATAAAAATCATGCTTTTTCCCTCATTACACATCCCATGCGAGCTTGTAATGATAAAACCTCATCCAAATCACACATTGCAGCTCAATATTCAGTGAGGACAGGGCCTTTTTAAGTCGAAATGTGCAAAAAAGCATCCTATCGCTCTGAAACGGCTGTTTTGCTCTCCACCACATTTACTGTCAGACTGGCCGAATTAGACCGATTCTGCCTCTTTCTTGCCTCTACATGTGAAGAACAGGGTGCTTGTGAGCATATTGTGCAGTTTCAAGCAGGTAGCTGGCTTGGAACGGGACCGGTGGGGCAGAGCAATCCTAGCCGCTCGCGCGAGCAGTGGAAGCCGGCGAGGGTGCGCGTTCAGCCGGATGAATGGGGCGCTGTCAGGGCCCCTCTCGTGGAGGATAAAAATCATGCTTTTTCCCTCATTACACATCCCATGCGAGCTTGTAATGATAAAACCTCATCCAAATCACACATTGCAGCTCAATATTCAGTGAGGACAGGGCCTTTTTAAGTCGAAATGTGCAAAAAAGCATCCTATCGCTCTGAAACGGCTGTTTTGCTCTCCACCACATTTACTGTCAGACTGGCCGAATTAGACCGATTCTGCCTCTTTCTTGCCTCTACATGTGAAGAACAGGGTGCTTGTGAGCATACTGTGCAGTTTCACGCGGGTAGCTGGCTTGGAACGGGACCGGTGGGGCAGAGCAATCCTAGCGGCTCGCCCGAGCAGTGGAAGCCGGCGAGGGTGCGCGTTCAGCCGGATGAATGGGGCGCTGTCAGGGCCCTCTCGTGGAGGATAAAAATCATGCTTTTTCCCTCATTACACATCCCATGCGAGCTTGTAATGATAAAACCTCATCCAAATCACACATTGCAGCTCAATATTCAGTGAGGACAGGGCCTTTTTAAGTCGAAATGTGCAAAAAGCATCCTATCGCTCTGAAACGGCTGTTTTGCTCTCCACCACATTTACTGTCAGACTGGCCGAATTAGACCGATTCTGCCTCTTTCTTGCCTCTACATGTGAAGAACAGGGTGCTTGTGAGCATATTGTGCAGTTTCAAGCAGGTAGCTGGCTTGGAACGGGACCGGTGGGGCAGAGCAATCCTAGCGGCTCGCCCGAGCAGTGGAAGCCGGCGAGGGTGCGCGTTCAGCCGGATGAATGGGGCGCTGTCAGGGCCCCTCTCGTGGAGGATAAAAATCATGCTTTTTCCCTCATTACACATCCCATGCGAGCTTGTAATGACAAAACCTCATCCAAATCACACATTGCAGCTCAATATTCAGTGAGGACAGGGCCTTTTTAAGTCGAAATGTGCAAAAAAGCATCCTATCGCTCTGAAACGGCTGTTTTGCTCTCCACCACATTTACTGTCAGACTGGCCGAATTAGACCGATTCTGCCTCTTTCTTGCCTCTACATGTGAAGAACAGGGTGCTTGTGAGCATATTGTGCAGTTTCAAGCAGGTAGCTGGCTTGGAACGGGACCGGTGGGGCAGAGCAATCCTAGCGGCTCGCCCGAGCAGTGGAAGCCGGCGAGGGTGCGCGTTCAGCCGGATGAATGGGGCGCTGTCAGGGCCCTCTCGTGGAGGATAAAAATCATGCTTTTTCCTCATTACACATCCCATTCGAGCTTGTAATGATAAAACCTCATCCAAATCACACATTGCATCTCAATATTCAGTGAGGACAGGGCCTTTTTAAGTCGAAATGTGCAAAAAAGCATCCTATCGCTCTGAAACGGCTGTTTTGCTCTCCACCACATTTACTGTCAGACTGGCCGAATTAGACCGATTCTGCCTCTTTCTTGCCTCTACATGTGAAGAACAGGGTGCTTGTGAGCATATTGTGCAGTTTCAAGCAGGTAGCTGGCTTGGAACGGGACCGGTGGGGCAGAGCAATCCTAGCGGCTCGCCCGAGCAGTGGAAGCCGGCGAGGGTGCGCGTTCAGCCGGATGAATGGGGCGCTGTCAGGGCCCCTCTCGTGGAGGATAAAAATCATGCTTTTTCCCTCATTACACATCCCATGCGAGCTTGTAATGATAAAACCTCATCCAAATCACACATTGCAGCTCAATATTCAGTGAGGACAGGGCCTTTTTAAGTCGAAATGTGCAAAAAAGCGTCCTATCGCTCTGAAACGGCTGTTTTGCTCTCCACCACATTTACTGTCAGACTGGCCGAATTAGACCGATTCTGCCTCTTTCTTGCCTCTGCATGTGAAGAACAGGGTGCTTGTGAGCATATTGTGCAGTTTCAAGCAGGTAGCTGGCTTGGAACGGGACCGGTGGGGCAGAGCAATCCTAGCGGCTCGCCCGAGCAGTGGAAGCCGGCGAGGGTGCGCGTTCAGCCGGATGAATGGGGCGCTGTCAGGGCCCCTCTCGTGGAGGATAAAAATCATGCTTTTTCCCTCATTACACATCCCATGCGAGCTTGTAATGATAAAACCTCATCCAAATCACACATTGCAGCTCAATATTCAGTGAGGACAGGGCCTTTTTAAGTCGAAATGTGCAAAAAAGCATCCTATCGCTCTGAAACGGCTGTTTTGCTCTCCACCACATTTACTGTCAGACTGGCCGAATTAGACCGATTCTGCCTCTTTCTTGCCTCTACATGTGAAGAACAGGGTGCTTGTGAGCATACTGTGCAGTTTCACGCGGGTAGCTGGCTTGGAACGGGACCGGTGGGGCAGAGCAATCCTAGCGGCTCGCCCGAGCAGTGGAAGCCGGCGAGGGTGCGCGTTCAGCCGGATGAATGGGGCGCTGTCAGGCCCCTCTCGTGGAGGATAAAAATCATGCTTTTTCCCTCATTACACATCCCATGCGAGCTTGTAATGATAAAACCTCATCCAAATCACACATTGCAGCTCAATATTCAGTGAGGACAGGGCCTTTTTAAGTCGAAATGTGCAAAAAAGCATCCTATCGCTCTGAAACGGCTGTTTTGCTCTCCACCACATTTACTGTCAGACTGGCCGAATTAGACCGATTCTGCCTCTTTCTTGCCTCTACATGTGAAGAACAGGGTGCTTGTGAGCATATTGTGCAGTTTCAAGCAGGTAGCTGGCTTGGAACGGGACCGGTGGGGCAGAGCAATCCTAGCGGCTCGCCCGAGCAGTGGAAGCCGGCGAGGGTGCGCGTTCAGCCGGATGAATGGGGCGCTGTCAGGGCCCCTCTCGTGGAGGATAAAAATCATGCTTTTACCCTCATTACACATCCCATGCGAGCTTGTAATGATAAAACCTCATCCAAATCACACATTGCAGCTCAATATTCAGTGAGGACAGGGCCTTTTTAAGTCGAAATGTGCAAAAAAAGCGTCCTATCGCTCTGAAACGGCTGTTTTGCTCTCCACCACATTTACTGTCAGACTGGCCGAATTAGACCGATTCTGCCTCTTTCTTGCCTCTGCATGTGAAGAACAGGGTGCTTGTGAGCATATTGTGCAGTTTCAAGCAGGTAGCTGGCTTGGAACGGGACCGGTGGGGCAGAGCAATCCTAGCGGCTCGCCCGAGCAGTGGAAGCCGGCGAGGGTGCGCGTTCAGCCGGATGAATGGGGCGCTGTCAGGGCCCCTCTCGTGGAGGATAAAAATCATGCTTTTTCCCTCATTACACATCCCATGCGAGCTTGTAATGATAAAACCTCATCCAAATCACACATTGCAGCTCAATATTCAGTGAGGACAGGGCCTTTTTAAGTCGAAATGTGCAAAAAAGCATCCTATCGCTCTGAAACGGCTGTTTTGCTCTCCACCACATTTACTGTCAGACTGGCCGAATTAGACCGATTCTGCCTCTTTCTTGCCTCTACATGTGAAGAACAGGGTGCTTGTGAGCATACTGTGCAGTTTCACGCGGGTAGCTGGCTTGGAACGGGACCGTGGGGCAGAGCAATCCTAGCGGCTCGCCCGAGCAGTGGAAGCCGGCGAGGGTGCGCGTTCAGCCGGATGAATGGGGCGCTGTCAGGGCCCCTCTCGTGGAGGATAAAAATCATGCTTTTTCCCTCATTACACATCCCATGCGAGCTTGTAATGATAAAACCTCATCCAAATCACACATTGCAGCTCAATATTCAGTGAGGACAGGGCCTTTTTTAAGTCGAAATGTGCAAAAAAGCATCCTATCGCTCTGAAACGGCTGTTTTGCTCTCCACCACATTTACTGTCAGACTGGCCGAATTAGACCGATTCTGCCTCTTTCTTGCCTCTACATGTGAAGAACAGGGTGCTTGTGAGCATATTGTGCAGTTTCAAGCAGGTAGCTGGCTTGGAACGGGACCGGTGGGGCAGAGCAATCCTAGCGGCTCGCCCGAGCAGTGGAAGCCGGCGAGGGTGCGCGTTCAGCCGGATGAATGGGGCGCTGTCAGGGCCCCTCTCGTGGAGGATAAAAACATGCTTTTTCCCTCATTACACATCCCATGCGAGCTTGTAATGATAAAACCTCATCCAAATCACACATTGCAGCTCAATATTCAGTGAGGACAGGGCCTTTTTAAGTCGAAATGTGCAAAAAAGCGTCCTATCGCTCTGAAACGGCTGTTTTGCTCTCCACCACATTTACTGTCAGACTGGCCGAATTAGACCGATTCTGCCTCTTTCTTGCCTCTGCATGTGAAGAACAGGGTGCTTGTGAGCATATTGTGCAGTTTCAAGCAGGTAGCTGGCTTGGAACGGGACCGGTGGGGCAGAGCAATCCTAGCGGCTCGCCCGAGCAGTGGAAGCCGGCGAGGGTGCGCGTTCAGCCGGATGAATGGGGCGCTGTCAGGGCCCCTCTCGTGGAGGATAAAAATCATGCTTTTTCCCTCATTACACATCCCATGCGAGCTTGTAATGATAAAACCTCATCCAAATCACACATTGCAGCTCAATATTCAGTGAGGACAGGGCCTTTTTAAGTCGAAATGTGCAAAAAAGCATCCTATCGCTCTGAAACGGCTGTTTTGCTCTCCACCACATTTACTGTCAGACTGGCCGAATTAGACCGATTCTGCCTCTTTCTTGCCTCTACATGTGAAGAACAGGGTGCTTGTGAGCATATTGTGCAGTTTCAAGCAGGTAGCTGGCTTGGAACGGGACCGGTGGGGCAGAGCAATCCTAGCGGCTCGCCCGAGCAGTGGAAGCCGGCGAGGGTGCGCGTTCAGCCGGATGAATGGGGCGCTGTCAGGGCCCCTCTCGTGGAGGATAAAAATCATGCTTTTTCCCTCATTACACATCCCATGCGAGCTTGTAATGACAAAACCTCATCCAAATCACACATTGCAGCTCAATATTCAGTGAGGACAGGGCCTTTTTAAGTCGAAATGTGCAAAAAAGCATCCTATCGCTCTGAAACGGCTGTTTTGCTCTCCACCACATTTACTGTCAGACTGGCCGAATTAGACCGATTCTGCCTCTTTCTTGCCTCTACATGTGAAGAACAGGGTGCTTGTGAGCATATTGTGCAGTTTCAAGCAGGTAGCTGGCTTGGAACGGGACCGGTGGGGCAGAGCAATCCTAGCGGCTCGCCCGAGCAGTGGAAGCCGGCGAGGGTGCGCGTTCAGCCGGATGAATGGGGCGCTGTCAGGGCCCCTCTCGTGGAGGATAAAAATCATGCTTTTTCCCTCATTACACATCCCATGCGAGCTTGTAATGATAAAACCTCATCCAAATCACACATTGCAGCTCAATATTCAGTGAGGACAGGGCCTTTTTAAGTCGAAATGTGCAAAAAAGCATCCTATCGCTCTGAAACGGCTGTTTTGCTCTCCACCACATTTACTGTCAGACTGGCCGAATTAGACCGATTCTGCCTCTTTCTTGCCTCTACATGTGAAGAACAGGGTGCTTGTGAGCATATTGTGCAGTTTCAAGCAGGTAGCTGGCTTGGAACGGGACCGGTGGGGCAGAGCAATCCTAGCGGCTCGCCCGAGCAGTGGAAGCCGGCGAGGGTGCGCGTTCAGCCGGATGAATGGGGCGCTGTCAGGGCCCCTCTCGTGGAGGATAAAAATCATGCTTTTTCCCTCATTACACATCCCATGCGAGCTTGTAATGATAAAACCTCATCCAAATCACACATTGCAGCTCAATATTCAGTGAGGACAGGGCCTTTTTAAGTCGAAATGTGCAAAAAAGCATCCTATCGCTCTGAAACGGCTGTTTTGCTCTCCACCACATTTACTGTCAGACTGGCCGAATTAGACCGATTCTGCCTCTTTCTTGCCTCTACATGTGAAGAACAGGGTGCTTGTGAGCATATTGTGCAGTTTCAAGCAGGTAGCTGGCTTGGAACGGGACCGGTGGGGCAGAGCAATCCTAGCGGCTCGCCCGAGCAGTGGAAGCCGGCGAGGGTGCGCGTTCAGCCGGATGAATGGGGCGCTGTCAGGGCCCCTCTCGTGGAGGATAAAAATCATGCTTTTTCCCTCATTACACATCCCATGCGAGCTTGTAATGATAAAACCTCATCCAAATCACACATTGCAGCTCAATATTCAGTGAGGACAGGGCCTTTTTAAGTCGAAATGTGCAAAAAAGCATCCTATCGCTCTGAAACGGCTGTTTTGCTCTCCACCACATTTACTGTCAGACTGGCCGAATTAGACCGATTCTGCCTCTTTCTTGCCTCTACATGTGAAGAACAGGGTGCTTGTGAGCATATTGTGCAGTTTCAAGCAGGTAGCTGGCTTGGAACGGGACCGGTGGGGCAGAGCAATCCTAGCGGCTCGCCCGAGCAGTGGAAGCCGGCGAGGGTGCGCGTTCAGCCGGATGAATGGGGCGCTGTCAGGGCCCCTCTCGTGGAGGATAAAAATCATGCTTTTTCCCTCATTACACATCCCATGCGAGCTTGTAATGATAAAACCTCATCCAAATCACACATTGCAGCTCAATATTCAGTGAGGACAGGGCCTTTTTAAGTCGAAATGTGCAAAAAAGCATCCTATCGCTCTGAAACGGCTGTTTTGCTCTCCACCACATTTACTGTCAGACTGGCCGAATTAGACCGATTCTGCCTCTTTCTTGCCTCTGCATGTGAAGAACAGGGTGCTTGTGAGCATATTGTGCAGTTTCAAGCAGGTAGCTGGCTTGGAACGGGACCGGTGGGGCAGAGCAATCCTAGCGGCTCGCCCGAGCAGTGGAAGCCGGCGAGGGTGCGCGTTCAGCCGGATGAATGGGGCGCTGTCAGGGCCCCTCTCGTGGAGGATAAAAATCATGCTTTTTCCCTCATTACACATCCCATGCGAGCTTGTAATGATAAAACCTCATCCAAATCACACATTGCAGCTCAATATTCAGTGAGGACAGGGCCTTTTTAAGTCGAAATGTGCAAAAAAGCGTCCTATCGCTCTGAAACGGCTGTTTTTGCTCTCCACCACATTTACTGTCAGACTGGCCGAATTAGACCGATTCTGCCTCTTTCTTGCCTCTGCATGTGAAGAACAGGGTGCTTGTGAGCATATTGTGCAGTTTCAAGCAGGTAGCTGGCTTGGAACGGGACCGGTGGGGCAGAGCAATCCTAGCGGCTCGCCCGAGCAGTGGAAGCCGGCGAGGGTGCGCGTTCAGCCGGATGAATGGGGCGCTGTCAGGGCCCCTCTCGTGGAGGATAAAAATCATGCTTTTTCCCTCATTACACATCCCATGCGAGCTTGTAATGATAAAACCTCATCCAAATCACACATTGCAGCTCAATATTCAGTGAGGACAGGGCCTTTTTAAGTCGAAATGTGCAAAAAAGCATCCTATCGCTCTGAAACGGCTGTTTTGCTCTCCACCACATTTACTGTCAGACTGGCCGAATTAGACCGATTTTGCCTCTTTCTTGCCTCTGCATGTGAAGAACAGGGTGCTTGTGAGCATATTGTGCAGTTTCAAGCAGGTAGCTGGCTTGGAACGGGACCGGTGGGGCAGAGCAATCCTAGCGGCTCGCCCGAGCAGTGGAAGCCGGCGAGGGTGCGCGTTCAGCCGGATGAATGGGGCGCTGTCAGGGCCCCTCTCGTGGAGGATAAAAATCATGCTTTTTCCCTCATTACACATCCCATGCGAGCTTGTAATGATAAAACCTCATCCAAATCACACATTGCAGCTCAATATTCAGTGAGGACAGGGCCTTTTTAAGTCGAAATGTGCAAAAAAGCGTCCTATCGCTCTGAAACGGCTGTTTTGCTCTCCACCACATTTACTGTCAGACTGGCCGAATTAGACCGATTCTGCCTCTTTCTTGCCTCTGCATGTGAAGAACAGGGTGCTTGTGAGCATATTGTGCAGTTTCAAGCAGGTAGCTGGCTTGGAACGGGACCGGTGGGGCAGAGCAATCCTAGCGGCTCGCCCGAGCAGTGGAAGCCGGCGAGGGTGCGCGTTCAGCCGGATGAATGGGGCGCTGTCAGGGCCCCTCTCGTGGAGGATAAAAATCATGCTTTTTCCCTCATTACACATCCCATGCGAGCTTGTAATGATAAAACCTCATCCAAATCACACATTGCAGCTCAATATTCAGTGAGGACAGGGCCTTTTTAAGTCGAAATGTGCAAAAAAGCATCCTATCGCTCTGAAACGGCTGTTTTGCTCTCCACCACATTTACTGTCAGACTGGCCGAATTAGACCGATTCTGCCTCTTTCTTGCCTCTACATGTGAAGAACAGGGTGCTTGTGAGCATATTGTGCAGTTTCAAGCAGGTAGCTGGCTTGGAACGGGACCGGTGGGGCAGAGCAATCCTAGCGGCTCGCCCGAGCAGTGGAAGCCGGCGAGGGTGCGCGTTCAGCCGGATGAATGGGGCGCTGTCAGGGCCCCTCTCGTGGAGGATAAAAATCATGCTTTTTCCCTCATTACACATCCCATGCGAGCTTGTAATGATAAAACCTCATCCAAATCACACATTGCAGCTCAATATTCAGTGAGGACAGGGCCTTTTTAAGTCGAAATGTGCAAAAAAGCATCCTATCGCTCTGAAACGGCTGTTTTGCTCTCCACCACATTTACTGTCAGACTGGCCGAATTAGACCGATTCTGCCTCTTTCTTGCCTCTACATGTGAAGAACAGGGTGCTTGTGAGCATATTGTGCAGTTTCAAGCAGGTAGCTGGCTTGGAACGGGACCGGTGGGGCAGAGCAATCCTAGCGGCTCGCCCGAGCAGTGGAAGCCGGCGAGGGTGCGCGTTCAGCCGGATGAATGGGGCGCTGTCAGGGCCCCTCTCGTGGAGGATAAAAATCATGCTTTTTCCCTCATTACACATCCCATGCGAGCTTGTAATGATAAAACCTCATCCAAATCACACATTGCAGCTCAATATTCAGTGAGGACAGGGCCTTTTTAAGTCGAAATGTGCAAAAAAGCGTCCTATCGCTCTGAAACGGCTGTTTTGCTCTCCACCACATTTACTGTCAGACTGGCCGAATTAGACCGATTCTGCCTCTTTCTTGCCTCTGCATGTGAAGAACAGGGTGCTTGTGAGCATATTGTGCAGTTTCAAGCAGGTAGCTGGCTTGGAACGGGACCGGTGGGGCAGAGCAATCCTAGCGGCTCGCCCGAGCAGTGGAAGCCGGCGAGGGTGCGCGTTCAGCCGGATGAATGGGGCGCTGTCAGGGCCCCTCTCGTGGAGGATAAAAATCATGCTTTTTCCCTCATTACACATCCCATGCGAGCTTGTAATGATAAAACCTCATCCAAATCACACATTGCAGCTCAATATTCAGTGAGGACAGGGCCTTTTTAAGTCGAAATGTGCAAAAAAGCATCCTATCGCTCTGAAACGGCTGTTTTGCTCTCCACCACATTTACTGTCAGACTGGCCGAATTAGACCGATTCTGCCTCTTTCTTGCCTCTACATGTGAAGAACAGGGTGCTTGTGAGCATACTGTGCAGTTTCACGCGGGTAGCTGGCTTGGAACGGGACCGGTGGGGCAGAGCAATCCTAGCGGCTCGCCCGAGCAGTGGAAGCCGGCGAGGGTGCGCGTTCAGCCGGATGAATGGGGCGCTGTCAGGGCCCCTCTCGTGGAGGATAAAAATCATGCTTTTTCCCTCATTACACATCCCATGCGAGCTTGTAATGATAAAACCTCATCCAAATCACACATTGCAGCTCAATATTCAGTGAGGACAGGGCCTTTTTAAGTCGAAATGTGCAAAAAAGCATCCTATCGCTCTGAAACGGCTGTTTTGCTCTCCACCACATTTACTGTCAGACTGGCCGAATTAGACCGATTCTGCCTCTTTCTTGCCTCTACATGTGAAGAACAGGGTGCTTGTGAGCATATTGTGCAGTTTCAAGCAGGTAGCTGGCTTGGAACGGGACCGGTGGGGCAGAGCAATCCTAGCGGCTCGCCCGAGCAGTGGAAGCCGGCGAGGGTGCGCGTTCAGCCGGATGAATGGGGCGCTGTCAGGGCCCCTCTCGTGGAGGATAAAAATCATGCTTTTTCCCTCATTACACATCCCATGCGAGCTTGTAATGATAAAACCTCATCCAAATCACACATTGCAGCTCAATATTCAGTGAGGACAGGGCCTTTTTAAGTCGAAATGTGCAAAAAAGCGTCCTATCGCTCTGAAACGGCTGTTTTTGCTCTCCACCACATTTACTGTCAGACTGGCCGAATTAGACCGATTCTGCCTCTTTCTTGCCTCTGCATGTGAAGAACAGGGTGCTTGTGAGCATATTGTGCAGTTTCAAGCAGGTAGCTGGCTTGGAACGGGACCGGTGGGGCAGAGCAATCCTAGCGGCTCGCCCGAGCAGTGGAAGCCGGCGAGGGTGCGCGTTCAGCCGGATGAATGGGGCGCTGTCAGGGCCCCTCTCGTGGAGGATAAAAATCATGCTTTTTCCCTCATTACACATCCCATGCGAGCTTGTAATGATAAAACCTCATCCAAATCACACATTGCAGCTCAATATTCAGTGAGGACAGGGCCTTTTTAAGTCGAAATGTGCAAAAAAGCATCCTATCGCTCTGAAACGGCTGTTTTGCTCTCCACCACATTTACTGTCAGACTGGCCGAATTAGACCGATTCTGCCTCTTTCTTGCCTCTACATGTGAAGAACAGGGTGCTTGTGAGCATACTGTGCAGTTTCACGCGGGTAGCTGGCTTGGAACGGGACCGGTGGGGCAGAGCAATCCTAGCGGCTCGCCCGAGCAGTGGAAGCCGGCGAGGGTGCGCGTTCAGCCGGATGAATGGGGCGCTGTCAGGGCCCCTCTCGTGGAGGATAAAAATCATGCTTTTTCCCTCATTACACATCCCATGCGAGCTTGTAATGATAAAACCTCATCCAAATCACACATTGCAGCTCAATATTCAGTGAGGACAGGGCCTTTTTAAGTCGAAATGTGCAAAAAAGCATCCTATCGCTCTGAAACGGCTGTTTTGCTCTCCACCACATTTACTGTCAGACTGGCCGAATTAGACCGATTCTGCCTCTTTCTTGCCTCTACATGTGAAGAACAGGGTGCTTGTGAGCATATTGTGCAGTTTCAAGCAGGTAGCTGGCTTGGAACGGGACCGGTGGGGCAGAGCAATCCTAGCGGCTCGCCCGAGCAGTGGAAGCCGGCGAGGGTGCGCGTTCAGCCGGATGAATGGGGCGCTGTCAGGGCCCCTCTCGTGGGAGGATAAAAATCATGCTTTTTCCCTCATTAAACATCCATGCGAGCTTGTAATGATAAAACCTCATCCAAATCACACATTGCAGCTCAATATTCAGTGAGGACAGGGCCCTTTTTAAGTCGAAATGTGCAAAAAAGCGTCCTATCGCTCTGAAACGGCTGTTTTGCTCTCCACCACATTTACTGTCAGACTGGCCGAATTAGACCGATTCTGCCTCTTTCTTGCCTCTGCATGTGAAGAACAGGGTGCTTGTGAGCATATTGTGCAGTTTCAAGCAGGTAGCTGGCTTGGAACGGGACCGGTGGGCAGAGCAATCCTAGCGGCTCGCCCGAGCAGTGGAAGCCGGCGAGGGTGCGCGTTCAGCCGGATGAATGGGGCGCTGTCAGGGCCCCTCTCGTGGAGGATAAAAATCATGCTTTTCCCTCATTACACATCCCATGCGAGCTTGTAATGATAAAACCTCATCCAAATCACACATTGCAGCTCAATATTCAGTGAGGACAGGGCCTTTTTAAGTCGAAATGTGCAAAAAAGCATCTATCGCTCTGAAACGGCTGTTTTGCTCTCCACCACATTTACTGTCAGACTGGCCGAATTAGACCGATTCTGCCTCTTTCTTGCCTCTACATGTGAAGAACAGGGTGCTTGTGAGCATACTGTGCAGTTTCACGCAGGTAGCTGGCTTGGAACGGGACCGGTGGGGCAGAGCAATCCTAGCGGCTCGCACGAGCAGTGGAAGCCGGCGAGGGTGCGCGTTCAGCCGGATGAATGGGGCGCTGTCAGGGCCCCCCTCTCGTGGAGGATAAAAATCATGCTTTTTCCCTCATTACACATCCCATGCGAGCTTGTAATGATAAAACCTCATCCAAATCACACATTGCAGCTCAATATTCAGTGAGGACAGGGCCTTTTTAAGTCGAAATGTGCAAAAAAGCATCCTATCGCTCTGAAACGGCTGTTTTGCTCTCCACCACATTTACTGTCAGACTGGCCGAATTAGACCGATTCTGCCTCTTTCTTGCCTCTACATGTGAAGAACAGGGTGCTTGTGAGCATATTGTGCAGTTTCAAGCAGGTAGCTGGCTTGGAACGGGACCGGTGGGGCAGAGCAATCCTAGCCGCTCGCCCGAGCAGTGGAAGCCGGCGAGGGTGCGCGTTCAGCCGGATGAATGGGGCGCTGTCAGGGCCCCTCTCGTGGAGGATAAAAATCATGCTTTTTCCCTCATTACACATCCCATGCGAGCTTGTAATGATAAAACCTCATCCAAATCACACATTGCAGCTCAATATTCAGTGAGGACAGGGCCTTTTTAAGTCGAAATGTGCAAAAAAGCATCCTATCGCTCTGAAACGGCTGTTTTGCTCTCCACCACATTTACTGTCAGACTGGCCGAATTAGACCGATTCTGCCTCTTTCTTGCCTCTACATGTGAAGAACAGGGTGCTTGTGAGCATACTGTGCAGTTTCACGCGGGTAGCTGGCTTGGAACGGGACCGGTGGGGCAGAGCAATCCTAGCGGCTCGCCCGAGCAGTGGAAGCCGGCGAGGGTGCGCGTTCAGCCGGATGAATGGGGCGCTGTCAGGGCCCCTCTCGTGGAGGATAAAAATCATGCTTTTTCCCTCATTACACATCCCATGCGAGCTTGTAATGATAAAACCTCATCCAAATCACACATTGCAGCTCAATATTCAGTGAGGACAGGGCCTTTTTAAGTCGAAATGTGCAAAAAAGCATCCTATCGCTCTGAAACGGCTGTTTTGCTCTCCACCACATTTACTGTCAGACTGGCCGAATTAGACCGATTCTGCCTCTTTCTTGCCTCTACATGTGAAGAACAGGGTGCTTGTGAGCATATTGTGCAGTTTCAAGCAGGTAGCTGGCTTGGAACGGGACCGGTGGGGCAGAGCAATCCTAGCGGCTCGCCCGAGCAGTGGAAGCCGGCGAGGGTGCGCGTTCAGCCGGATGAATGGGGCGCTGTCAGGGCCCCTCTCGTGGAGGATAAAAATCATGCTTTTTCCCTCATTACACATCCCATGCGAGCTTGTAATGACAAAACCTCATCCAAATCACACATTGCAGCTCAATATTCAGTGAGGACAGGGCCTTTTTAAGTCGAAATGTGCAAAAAAGCATCCTATCGCTCTGAAACGGCTGTTTTGCTCTCCACCACATTTACTGTCAGACTGGCCGAATTAGACCGATTCTGCCTCTTTCTTGCCTCTACATGTGAAGAACAGGGTGCTTGTGAGCATATTGTGCAGTTTCAAGCAGGTAGCTGGCTTGGAACGGGACCGGTGGGGCAGAGCAATCCTAGCGGCTCGCCCGAGCAGTGGAATCCGGCGAGGGTGCGCGTTCAGCCGGATGAATGGGGCGCTGTCAGGGCCCCTCTCGTGGAGGATAAAAATCATGCTTTTTCCCTCATTACACATCCCATGCGAGCTTGTAATGATAAAACCTCATCCAAATCACACATTGCAGCTCAATATTCAGTGAGGACAGGGCCTTTTTAAGTCGAAATGTGCAAAAAAGCATCCTATCGCTCTGAAACGGCTGTTTTGCTCTCCACCACATTTACTGTCAGACTGGCCGAATTAGACCGATTCTGCCTCTTTCTTGCCTCTACATGTGAAGAACAGGGTGCTTGTGAGCATATTGTGCAGTTTCAAGCAGGTAGCTGGCTTGGAACGGGACCGGTGGGGCAGAGCAATCCTAGCGGCTCGCCCGAGCAGTGGAAGCCGGCGAGGGTGCGCGTTCAGCCGGATGAATGGGGCGCTGTCAGGGCCCCTCTCGTGGAGGATAAAAATCATGCTTTTTCCCTCATTACACATCCCATGCGAGCTTGTAATGATAAAACCTCATCCAAATCACACATTGCAGCTCAATATTCAGTGAGGACAGGGCCTTTTTAAGTCGAAATGTGCAAAAAAGCATCCTATCGCTCTGAAACGGCTGTTTTGCTCTCCACCACATTTACTGTCAGACTGGCCGAATTAGACCGATTCTGCCTCTTTCTTGCCTCTACATGTGAAGAACAGGGTGCTTGTGAGCATATTGTGCAGTTTCAAGCAGGTAGCTGGCTTGGAACGGGACCGGTGGGGCAGAGCAATCCTAGCGGCTCGCCCGAGCAGTGGAAGCCGGCGAGGGTGCGCGTTCAGCCGGATGAATGGGGCGCTGTCAGGGCCCCTCTCGTGGAGGATAAAAATCATGCTTTTTCCCTCATTACACATCCCATGCGAGCTTGTAATGATAAAACCTCATCCAAATCACACATTGCAGCTCAATATTCAGTGAGGACAGGGCCTTTTTAAGTCGAAATGTGCAAAAAAGCATCCTATCGCTCTGAAACGGCTGTTTTGCTCTCCACCACATTTACTGTCAGACTGGCCGAATTAGACCGATTCTGCCTCTTTCTTGCCTCTACATGTGAAGAACAGGGTGCTTGTGAGCATATTGTGCAGTTTCAAGCAGGTAGCTGGCTTGGAACGGGACCGGTGGGGCAGAGCAATCCTAGCGGCTCGCCCGAGCAGTGGAAGCCGGCGAGGGTGCGCGTTCAGCCGGATGAATGGGGCGCTGTCAGGGCCCCTCTCGTGGAGGATAAAAATCATGCTTTTTCCCTCATTACACATCCCATGCGAGCTTGTAATGACAAAACCTCATCCAAATCACACATTGCAGCTCAATATTCAGTGAGGACAGGGCCTTTTTAAGTCGAAATGTGCAAAAAAGCATCCTATCGCTCTGAAACGGCTGTTTTGCTCTCCACCACATTTACTGTCAGACTGGCCGAATTAGACCGATTCTGCCTCTTTCTTGCCTCTACATGTGAAGAACAGGGTGCTTGTGAGCATATTGTGCAGTTTCAAGCAGGTAGCTGGCTTGGAACGGGACCGGTGGGGCAGAGCAATCCTAGCGGCTCGCCCGAGCAGTGGAATCCGGCGAGGGTGCGCGTTCAGCCGGATGAATGGGGCGCTGTCAGGGCCCCTCTCGTGGAGGATAAAAATCATGCTTTTTCCCTCATTACACATCCCATGCGAGCTTGTAATGATAAAACCTCATCCAAATCACACATTGCAGCTCAATATTCAGTGAGGACAGGGCCTTTTTAAGTCGAAATGTGCAAAAAAGCATCCTATCGCTCTGAAACGGCTGTTTTGCTCTCCACCACATTTACTGTCAGACTGGCCGAATTAGACCGATTCTGCCTCTTTCTTGCCTCTACATGTGAAGAACAGGGTGCTTGTGAGCATATTGTGCAGTTTCAAGCAGGTAGCTGGCTTGGAACGGGACCGGTGGGGCAGAGCAATCCTAGCGGCTCGCCCGAGCAGTGGAAGCCGGCGAGGGTGCGCGTTCAGCCGGATGAATGGGGCGCTGTCAGGGCCCCTCTCGTGGAGGATAAAAATCATGCTTTTTCCCTCATTACACATCCCATGCGAGCTTGTAATGATAAAACCTCATCCAAATCACACATTGCAGCTCAATATTCAGTGAGGACAGGGCCTTTTTAAGTCGAAATGTGCAAAAAAGCATCCTATCGCTCTGAAACGGCTGTTTTGCTCTCCACCACATTTACTGTCAGACTGGCCGAATTAGACCGATTCTGCCTCTTTCTTGCCTCTACATGTGAAGAACAGGGTGCTTGTGAGCATATTGTGCAGTTTCAAGCAGGTAGCTGGCTTGGAACGGGACCGGTGGGGCAGAGCAATCCTAGCGGCTCGCCCGAGCAGTGGAAGCCGGCGAGGGTGCGCGTTCAGCCGGATGAATGGGGCGCTGTCAGGGCCCCTCTCGTGGAGGATAAAAATCATGCTTTTTCCCTCATTACACATCCCATGCGAGCTTGTAATGATAAAACCTCATCCAAATCACACATTGCAGCTCAATATTCAGTGAGGACAGGGCCTTTTTAAGTCGAAATGTGCAAAAAAGCATCCTATCGCTCTGAAACGGCTGTTTTGCTCTCCACCACATTTACTGTCAGACTGGCCGAATTAGACCGATTCTGCCTCTTTCTTGCCTCTACATGTGAAGAACAGGGTGCTTGTGAGCATATTGTGCAGTTTCAAGCAGGTAGCTGGCTTGGAACGGGACCGGTGGGGCAGAGCAATCCTAGCGGCTCGCCCGAGCAGTGGAAGCCGGCGAGGGTGCGCGTTCAGCCGGATGAATGGGGCGCTGTCAGGGCCCCTCTCGTGGAGGATAAAAATCATGCTTTTTCCCTCATTACACATCCCATGCGAGCTTGTAATGATAAAACCTCATCCAAATCACACATTGCAGCTCAATATTCAGTGAGGACAGGGCCTTTTTAAGTCGAAATGTGCAAAAAAGCATCCTATCGCTCTGAAACGGCTGTTTTGCTCTCCACCACATTTACTGTCAGACTGGCCGAATTAGACCGATTCTGCCTCTTTCTTGCCTCTACATGTGAAGAACAGGGTGCTTGTGAGCATATTGTGCAGTTTCAAGCAGGTAGCTGGCTTGGAACGGGACCGGTGGGGCAGAGCAATCCTAGCGGCTCGCCCGAGCAGTGGAAGCCGGCGAGGGTGCGCGTTCAGCCGGATGAATGGGGCG
This sequence comes from Chelon labrosus, assembly GCF_963514085.1. Taxonomy (NCBI): domain Eukaryota; kingdom Metazoa; phylum Chordata; class Actinopteri; order Mugiliformes; family Mugilidae; genus Chelon; species Chelon labrosus. The sequence continues at coordinate 24,702 of NW_028181773.1, read as the reverse complement.
CTGTCAGGGCCCCTCTCGTGGAGGATAAAAATCATGCTTTTTCCCTCATTACACATCCCATGCGAGCTTGTAATGATAAAACCTCATCCAAATCACACATTGCAGCTCAATATTCAGTGAGGACAGGGCCTTTTTAAGTCGAAATGTGCAAAAAAGCGTCCTATCGCTCTGAAACGGCTGTTTTTGCTCTCCACCACATTTACTGTCAGACTGGCCGAATTAGACCGATTCTGCCTCTTTCTTGCCTCTGCATGTGAAGAACAGGGTGCTTGTGAGCATATTGTGCAGTTTCAAGCAGGTAGCTGGCTTGGAACGGGACCGGTGGGGCAGAGCAATCCTAGCGGCTCGCCCGAGCAGTGGAAGCCGGCGAGGGTGCGCGTTCAGCCGGATGAATGGGGCGCTGTCAGGGCCCCTCTCGTGGAGGATAAAAATCATGCTTTTTCCCTCATTACACATCCCATGCGAGCTTGTAATGATAAAACCTCATCCAAATCACACATTGCAGCTCAATATTCAGTGAGGACAGGGCCTTTTTAAGTCGAAATGTGCAAAAAAGCATCCTATCGCTCTGAAACGGCTGTTTTGCTCTCCACCACATTTACTGTCAGACTGGCCGAATTAGACCGATTTTGCCTCTTTCTTGCCTCTGCATGTGAAGAACAGGGTGCTTGTGAGCATATTGTGCAGTTTCAAGCAGGTAGCTGGCTTGGAACGGGACCGGTGGGGCAGAGCAATCCTAGCGGCTCGCCCGAGCAGTGGAAGCCGGCGAGGGTGCGCGTTCAGCCGGATGAATGGGGCGCTGTCAGGGCCCCTCTCGTGGAGGATAAAAATCATGCTTTTTCCCTCATTACACATCCCATGCGAGCTTGTAATGATAAAACCTCATCCAAATCACACATTGCAGCTCAATATTCAGTGAGGACAGGGCCTTTTTAAGTCGAAATGTGCAAAAAAGCATCCTATCGCTCTGAAACGGCTGTTTTGCTCTCCACCACATTTACTGTCAGACTGGCCGAATTAGACCGATTCTGCCTCTTTCTTGCCTCTACATGTGAAGAACAGGGTGCTTGTGAGCATATTGTGCAGTTTCAAGCAGGTAGCTGGCTTGGAACGGGACCGGTGGGGCAGAGCAATCCTAGCGGCTCGCCCGAGCAGTGGAAGCCGGCGAGGGTGCGCGTTCAGCCGGATGAATGGGGCGCTGTCAGGGCCCCTCTCGTGGAGGATAAAAATCATGCTTTTTCCCTCATTACACATCCCATGCGAGCTTGTAATGATAAAACCTCATCCAAATCACACATTGCAGCTCAATATTCAGTGAGGACAGGGCCTTTTTAAGTCGAAATGTGCAAAAAAGCATCCTATCGCTCTGAAACGGCTGTTTTGCTCTCCACCACATTTACTGTCAGACTGGCCGAATTAGACCGATTCTGCCTCTTTCTTGCCTCTACATGTGAAGAACAGGGTGCTTGTGAGCATACTGTGCAGTTTCACGCAGGTAGCTGGCTTGGAACGGGACCGGTGGGGCAGAGCAATCCTAGCGGCTCGCCCGAGCAGTGGAAGCCGGCGAGGGTGCGCGTTCAGCCGGATGAATGGGGCGCTGTCAGGGCCCCTCTCGTGGAGGATAAAAATCATGCTTTTTCCCTCATTACACATCCCATGCGAGCTTGTAATGATAAAACCTCATCCAAATCACACATTGCAGCTCAATATTCAGTGAGGACAGGGCCTTTTTAAGTCGAAATGTGCAAAAAAGCATCCTATCGCTCTGAAACGGCTGTTTTGCTCTCCACCACATTTACTGTCAGACTGGCCGAATTAGACCGATTCTGCCTCTTTCTTACCTCTGCATGTGAAGAACAGGGTGCTTGTGAGCATATTGTGCAGTTTCACGCAGGTAGCTGGCTTGGAACGGGACCGGTGGAGCAGAGCAATCCTAGCGGCTCGCCCGAGCAGTGGAAGCCGGCGAGGGTGCGCGTTCAGCCGGATGAATGGGGCGCTGTCAGGGCCCCTCTCGTGGAGGATAAAAATCATGCTTTTTCCCTCATTACACATCCCATGCGAGCTTGTAATGATAAAACCTCATCCAAATCACACATTGCAGCTCAATATTCAGTGAGGACAGGGCCTTTTTAAGTCGAAATGTGCAAAAAAGCATCCTATCGCTCTGAAACGGCTGTTTTGCTCTCCACCACATTTACTGTCAGACTGGCCGAATTAGACCGATTCTGCCTCTTTCTTGCCTCTACATGTGAAGAACAGGGTGCTTGTGAGCATATTGTGCAGTTTCAAGCAGGTAGCTGGCTTGGAACGGGACCGGTGGGGCAGAGCAATCCTAGCGGCTCGCCCGAGCAGTGGAAGCCGGCGAGGGTGCGCGTTCAGCCGGATGAATGGGGCGCTGTCAGGGCCCCTCTCGTGGAGGATAAAAATCATGCTTTTTCCCTCATTACACATCCCATGCGAGCTTGTAATGACAAAACCTCATCCAAATCACACATTGCAGCTCAATATTCAGTGAGGACAGGGCCTTTTTAAGTCGAAATGTGCAAAAAAGCATCCTATCGCTCTGAAACGGCTGTTTTGCTCTCCACCACATTTACTGTCAGACTGGCCGAATTAGACCGATTCTGCCTCTTTCTTGCCTCTACATGTGAAGAACAGGGTGCTTGTGAGCATATTGTGCAGTTTCAAGCAGGTAGCTGGCTTGGAACGGGACCGGTGGGGCAGAGCAATCCTAGCGGCTCGCCCGAGCAGTGGAAGCCGGCGAGGGTGCGCGTTCAGCCGGATGAATGGGGCGCTGTCAGGGCCCCTCTCGTGGAGGATAAAAATCATGCTTTTTCCCTCATTACACATCCCATTCGAGCTTGTAATGATAAAACCTCATCCAAATCACACATTGCATCTCAATATTCAGTGAGGACAGGGCCTTTTTAAGTCGAAATGTGCAAAAAAGCATCCTATCGCTCTGAAACGGCTGTTTTGCTCTCCACCACATTTACTGTCAGACTGGCCGAATTAGACCGATTCTGCCTCTTTCTTGCCTCTACATGTGAAGAACAGGGTGCTTGTGAGCATATTGTGCAGTTTCAAGCAGGTAGCTGGCTTGGAACGGGACCGGTGGGGCAGAGCAATCCTAGCGGCTCGCCCGAGCAGTGGAAGCCGGCGAGGGTGCGCGTTCAGCCGGATGAATGGGGCGCTGTCAGGGCCCCTCTCGTGGAGGATAAAAATCATGCTTTTTCCCTCATTACACATCCCATGCGAGCTTGTAATGATAAAACCTCATCCAAATCACACATTGCAGCTCAATATTCAGTGAGGACAGGGCCTTTTTAAGTCGAAATGTGCAAAAAAGCATCCTATCGCTCTGAAACGGCTGTTTTGCTCTCCACCACATTTACTGTCAGACTGGCCGAATTAGACCGATTCTGCCTCTTTCTTGCCTCTACATGTGAAGAACAGGGTGCTTGTGAGCATATTGTGCAGTTTCAAGCAGGTAGCTGGCTTGGAACGGGACCGGTGGGGCAGAGCAATCCTAGCGGCTCGCCCGAGCAGTGGAAGCCGGCGAGGGTGCGCGTTCAGCCGGATGAATGGGGCGCTGTCAGGGCCCCTCTCGTGGAGGATAAAAATCATGCTTTTTCCCTCATTACACATCCCATGCGAGCTTGTAATGATAAAACCTCATCCAAATCACACATTGCAGCTCAATATTCAGTGAGGACAGGGCCTTTTTAAGTCGAAATGTGCAAAAAAGCATCCTATCGCTCTGAAACGGCTGTTTTGCTCTCCACCACATTTACTGTCAGACTGGCCGAATTAGACCGATTCTGCCTCTTTCTTGCCTCTACATGTGAAGAACAGGGTGCTTGTGAGCATATTGTGCAGTTTCAAGCAGGTAGCTGGCTTGGAACGGGACCGGTGGGGCAGAGCAATCCTAGCGGCTCGCCCGAGCAGTGGAAGCCGGCGAGGGTGCGCGTTCAGCCGGATGAATGGGGCGCTGTCAGGGCCCCTCTCGTGGAGGATAAAAATCATGCTTTTTCCCTCATTACACATCCCATGCGAGCTTGTAATGATAAAACCTCATCCAAATCACACATTGCAGCTCAATATTCAGTGAGGACAGGGCCTTTTTAAGTCGAAATGTGCAAAAAAGCGTCCTATCGCTCTGAAACGGCTGTTTTTGCTCTCCACCACATTTACTGTCAGACTGGCCGAATTAGACCGATTCTGCCTCTTTCTTGCCTCTGCATGTGAAGAACAGGGTGCTTGTGAGCATATTGTGCAGTTTCAAGCAGGTAGCTGGCTTGGAACGGGACCGGTGGGGCAGAGCAATCCTAGCGGCTCGCCCGAGCAGTGGAAGCCGGCGAGGGTGCGCGTTCAGCCGGATGAATGGGGCGCTGTCAGGGCCCCTCTCGTGGAGGATAAAAATCATGCTTTTTCCCTCATTACACATCCCATGCGAGCTTGTAATGATAAAACCTCATCCAAATCACACATTGCAGCTCAATATTCAGTGAGGACAGGGCCTTTTTAAGTCGAAATGTGCAAAAAAGCATCCTATCGCTCTGAAACGGCTGTTTTGCTCTCCACCACATTTACTGTCAGACTGGCCGAATTAGACCGATTTTGCCTCTTTCTTGCCTCTGCATGTGAAGAACAGGGTGCTTGTGAGCATATTGTGCAGTTTCAAGCAGGTAGCTGGCTTGGAACGGGACCGGTGGGGCAGAGCAATCCTAGCGGCTCGCCCGAGCAGTGGAAGCCGGCGAGGGTGCGCGTTCAGCCGGATGAATGGGGCGCTGTCAGGGCCCCTCTCGTGGAGGATAAAAATCATGCTTTTTCCCTCATTACACATCCCATGCGAGCTTGTAATGATAAAACCTCATCCAAATCACACATTGCAGCTCAATATTCAGTGAGGACAGGGCCTTTTTAAGTCGAAATGTGCAAAAAAGCGTCCTATCGCTCTGAAACGGCTGTTTTGCTCTCCACCACATTTACTGTCAGACTGGCCGAATTAGACCGATTCTGCCTCTTTCTTGCCTCTGCATGTGAAGAACAGGGTGCTTGTGAGCATATTGTGCAGTTTCAAGCAAGTAGCTGGCTTGGAACGGGACCGGTGGGGCAGAGCAATCCTAGCGGCTCGCCCGAGCAGTGGAAGCCGGCGAGGGTGCGCGTTCAGCCGGATGAATGGGGCGCTGTCAGGGCCCCTCTCGTGGAGGATAAAAATCATGCTTTTTCCCTCATTACACATCCCATGCGAGCTTGTAATGATAAAACCTCATCCAAATCACACATTGCAGCTCAATATTCAGTGAGGACAGGGCCTTTTTAAGTCGAAATGTGCAAAAAAGCATCCTATCGCTCTGAAACGGCTGTTTTGCTCTCCACCACATTTACTGTCAGACTGGCCGAATTAGACCGATTCTGCCTCTTTCTTGCCTCTACATGTGAAGAACAGGGTGCTTGTGAGCATATTGTGCAGTTTCAAGCAGGTAGCTGGCTTGGAACGGGACCGGTGGGGCAGAGCAATCCTAGCGGCTCGCCCGAGCAGTGGAAGCCGGCGAGGGTGCGCGTTCAGCCGGATGAATGGGGCGCTGTCAGGGCCCCTCTCGTGGAGGATAAAAATCATGCTTTTTCCCTCATTACACATCCCATGCGAGCTTGTAATGATAAAACCTCATCCAAATCACACATTGCAGCTCAATATTCAGTGAGGACAGGGCCTTTTTAAGTCGAAATGTGCAAAAAAGCATCCTATCGCTCTGAAACGGCTGTTTTGCTCTCCACCACATTTACTGTCAGACTGGCCGAATTAGACCGATTCTGCCTCTTTCTTGCCTCTACATGTGAAGAACAGGGTGCTTGTGAGCATACTGTGCAGTTTCACGCAGGTAGCTGGCTTGGAACGGGACCGGTGGGGCAGAGCAATCCTAGCGGCTCGCCCGAGCAGTGGAAGCCGGCGAGGGTGCGCGTTCAGCCGGATGAATGGGGCGCTGTCAGGGCCCCTCTCGTGGAGGATAAAAATCATGCTTTTTCCCTCATTACACATCCCATGCGAGCTTGTAATGATAAAACCTCATCCAAATCACACATTGCAGCTCAATATTCAGTGAGGACAGGGCCTTTTTAAGTCGAAATGTGCAAAAAAGCATCCTATCGCTCTGAAACGGCTGTTTTGCTCTCCACCACATTTACTGTCAGACTGGCCGAATTAGACCGATTCTGCCTCTTTCTTACCTCTGCATGTGAAGAACAGGGTGCTTGTGAGCATATTGTGCAGTTTCACGCAGGTAGCTGGCTTGGAACGGGACCGGTGGGGCAGAGCAATCCTAGCGGCTCGCCCGAGCAGTGGAAGCCGGCGAGGGTGCGCGTTCAGCCGGATGAATGGGGCGCTGTCAGGGCCCCTCTCGTGGAGGATAAAAATCATGCTTTTTCCCTCATTACACATCCCATGCGAGCTTGTAATGATAAAACCTCATCCAAATCACACATTGCAGCTCAATATTCAGTGAGGACAGGGCCTTTTTAAGTCGAAATGTGCAAAAAAGCATCCTATCGCTCTGAAACGGCTGTTTTGCTCTCCACCACATTTACTGTCAGACTGGCCGAATTAGACCGATTCTGCCTCTTTCTTGCCTCTGCATGTGAAGAACAGGGTGCTTGTGAGCATATTGTGCAGTTTCAAGCAGGTAGCTGGCTTGGAACGGGACCGGTGGGGCAGAGCAATCCTAGCGGCTCGCCCGAGCAGTGGAAGCCGGCGAGGGTGCGCGTTCAGCCGGATGAATGGGGCGCTGTCAGGGCCCCTCTCGTGGAGGATAAAAATCATGCTTTTTCCCTCATTACACATCCCATGCGAGCTTGTAATGATAAAACCTCATCCAAATCACACATTGCAGCTCAATATTCAGTGAGGACAGGGCCTTTTTAAGTCGAAATGTGCAAAAAAGCATCCTATCGCTCTGAAACGGCTGTTTTGCTCTCCACCACATTTACTGTCAGACTGGCCGAATTAGACCGATTCTGCCTCTTTCTTGCCTCTACATGTGAAGAACAGGGTGCTTGTGAGCATACTGTGCAGTTTCACGCAGGTAGCTGGCTTGGAACGGGACCGGTGGGGCAGAGCAATCCTAGCGGCTCGCCCGAGCAGTGGAAGCCGGCGAGGGTGCGCGTTCAGCCGGATGAATGGGGCGCTGTCAGGGCCCCTCTCGTGGAGGATAAAAATCATGCTTTTTCCCTCATTACACATCCCATGCGAGCTTGTAATGATAAAACCTCATCCAAATCACACATTGCAGCTCAATATTCAGTGAGGACAGGGCCTTTTTAAGTCGAAATGTGCAAAAAAGCATCCTATCGCTCTGAAACGGCTGTTTTGCTCTCCACCACATTTACTGTCAGACTGGCCGAATTAGACCGATTCTGCCTCTTTCTTGCCTCTGCATGTGAAGAACAGGGTGCTTGTGAGCATATTGTGCAGTTTCAAGCAGGTAGCTGGCTTGGAACGGGACCGGTGGGGCAGAGCAATCCTACCGGCTCGCCCGAGCAGTGGAAGCCGGCGAGGGTGCGCGTTCAGCCGGATGAATGGGGCGCTGTCAGGGCCCCTCTCGTGGAGGATAAAAATCATGCTTTTTCCCTCATTACACATCCCATGCGAGCTTGTAATGATAAAACCTCATCCAAATCACACATTGCAGCTCAATATTCAGTGAGGACAGGGCCTTTTTAAGTCGAAATGTGCAAAAAAGCGTCCTATCGCTCTGAAACGGCTGTTTTGCTCTCCACCACATTTACTGTCAGACTGGCCGAATTAGACCGATTCTGCCTCTTTCTTGCCTCTGCATGTGAAGAACAGGGTGCTTGTGAGCATATTGTGCAGTTTCAAGCAGGTAGCTGGCTTGGAACGGGACCGGTGGGGCAGAGCAATCCTAGCGGCTCGCCCGAGCAGTGGAAGCCGGCGAGGGTGCGCGTTCAGCCGGATGAATGAGGCGCTGTCAGGGCCCCTCTCGTGGAGGATAAAAATCATGCTTTTTCCCTCATTACACATCCCATGCGAGCTTGTAATGATAAAACCTCATCCAAATCACACATTGCAGCTCAATATTCAGTGAGGACAGGGCCTTTTTAAATCGAAATGTGCAAAAAAGCATCCTATCGCTCTGAAACGGCTGTTTTGCTCTCCACCACATTTACTGTCAGACTGGCCGAATTAGACCGATTCTGCCTCTTTCTTGCCTCTACATGTGAAGAACAGGGTGCTTGTGAGCATACTGTGCAGTTTCACGCAGGTAGCTGGCTTGGAACGGGACCGGTGGGGCAGAGCAATCCTAGCGGCTCGCCCGAGCAGTGGAAGCCGGCGAGGGTGCGCGTTCAGCCGGATGAATGGGGCGCTGTCAGGGCCCCTCTCGTGGAGGATAAAAATCATGCTTTTTCCCTCATTACACATCCCATGCGAGCTTGTAATGATAAAACCTCATCCAAATCACACATTGCAGCTCAATATTCAGTGAGGACAGGGCCTTTTTAAGTCGAAATGTGCAAAAAAGCATCCTATCGCTCTGAAACGGCTGTTTTGCTCTCCACCACATTTACTGTCAGACTGGCCGAATTAGACCGATTCTGCCTCTTTCTTGCCTCTACATGTGAAGAACAGGGTGCTTGTGAGCATATTGTGCAGTTTCAAGCAGGTAGCTGGCTTGGAACGGGACCGGTGGGGCAGAGCAATCCTAGCGGCTCGCCCGAGCAGTGGAAGCCGGCGAGGGTGCGCGTTCAGCCGGATGAATGGGGCGCTGTCAGGGCCCCTCTCGTGGAGGATAAAAATCATGCTTTTTCCCTCATTACACATCCCATGCGAGCTTGTAATGATAAAACCTCATCCAAATCACACATTGCAGCTCAATATTCAGTGAGGACAGGGCCTTTTTAAGTCGAAATGTGCAAAAAAGCGTCCTATCGCTCTGAAACGGCTGTTTTGCTCTCCACCACATTTACTGTCAGACTGGCCGAATTAGACCGATTCTGCCTCTTTCTTGCCTCTGCATGTAAAGAACCGGGTGCTTGTGAGCATATTGTGCAGTTTCAAGCAGGTAGCTGGCTTGGAACGGGACCGGTGGGGCAGAGCAATCCTAGCGGCTCGCCCGAGCAGTGGAAGCCGGCGAGGGTGCGCGTTCAGCCGGATGAATGGGGCGCTGTCAGGGCCCCTCTCGTGGAGGATAAAAATCATGCTTTTTCCCTCATTACACATCCCATGCGAGCTTGTAATGATAAAACCTCATCCAAATCACACATTGCAGCTCAATATTCAGTGAGGACAGGGCCTTTTTAAGTCGAAATGTGCAAAAAAGCGTCCTATCGCTCTGAAACGGCTGTTTTGCTCTCCACCACATTTACTGTCAGACTGGCCGAATTAGACCGATTCTGCCTCTTTCTTGCCTCTGCATGTGAAGAACAGGGTGCTTGTGAGCATATTGTGCAGTTTCAAGCAGGTAGCTGGCTTGGAACGGGACCGGTGGGGCAGAGCAATCCTAGCGGCTCGCCCGAGCAGTGGAAGCCGGCGAGGGTGCGCGTTCAGCCGGATGAATGGGGCGCTGTCAGGGCCCCTCTCGTGGAGGATAAAAATCATGCTTTTTCCCTCATTACACATCCCATGCGAGCTTGTAATGATAAAACCTCATCCAAATCACACATTGCAGCTCAATATTCAGTGAGGACAGGGCCTTTTTAAGTCGAAATGTGCAAAAAAGCGTCCTATCGCTCTGAAACGGCTGTTTTGCTCTCCACCACATTTACTGTCAGACTGGCCGAATTAGACCGATTCTGCCTCTTTCTTGCCTCTGCATGTGAAGAACAGGGTGCTTGTGAGCATACTGTGCAGTTTCAAGCAGGTAGCTGGCTTGGAACGGGACCGGTGGGGCAGAGCAATCCTAGCGGCTCGCCCGAGCAGTGGAAGCCGGCGAGGGTGCGCGTTCAGCCGGATGAATGGGGCGCTGTCAGGGCCCCTCTCGTGGAGGATAAAAATCATGCTTTTTCCCTCATTACACATCCCATGCGAGCTTGTAATGATAAAACCTCATCCAAATCACACATTGCAGCTCAATATTCAGTGAGGACAGGGCCTTTTTAAGTCGAAATGTGCAAAAAAGCATCCTATCGCTCTGAAACGGCTGTTTTGCTCTCCACCACATTTACTGTCAGACTGGCCGAATTAGACCGATTCTGCCTCTTTCTTGCCTCTACATGTGAAGAACAGGGTGCTTGTGAGCATATTGTGCAGTTTCAAGCAGGTAGCTGGCTTGGAACGGGACCGGTGGGGCAGAGCAATCCTAGCGGCTCGCCCGAGCAGTGGAAGCCGGCGAGGGTGCGCGTTCAGCCGGATGAATGGGGCGCTGTCAGGGCCCCTCTCGTGGAGGATAAAAATCATGCTTTTTCCCTCATTACACATCCCATGCGAGCTTGTAATGATAAAACCTCATCCAAATCTCACATTGCAGCTCAATATTCAGTGAGGACAGGGCCTTTTTAAGTCGAAATGTGCAAAAATGCATCCTATCGCTCTGAAACGGCTGTTTTGCTCTCCACCACATTTACTGTCAGACTGGCCGAATTAGACCGATTCTGCCTCTTTCTTGCCTCTACATGTGAAGAACAGGGTGCTTGTGAGCATATTGTGCTGTTTCACGCAGGTAGCTGGCTTGGAACGGGACCGGTGGGGCAGAGCAATCCTAGCGGCTCGCCCGAGCAGTGGAAGCCGGCGAGGGTGCGCGTTCAGCCGGATGAATGGGGCGCTGTCAGGGCCCCTCTCGTGGAGGATAAAAATCATGCTTTTTCCCTCATTACACATCCAATGCGAGCTTGTAATGATAAAACCTCATCCAAATCACACATTGCAGCTCAATATTCAGTGAGGACAGGGCCTTTTTAAGTCGAAATGTGCAAAAAAGCATCCTATCGCTCTGAAACGGCTGTTTTGCTCTCCACCACATTTACTGTCAGACTGGCTGAATTAGACCGATTCTGCCTCTTTCTTGCCTCTACATGTGAAGAACAGGGTGCTTGTGAGCATATTGTGCAGTTTCAAGCAGGTAGCTGGCTTGGAACGGGACCGGTGGGGCAGAGCAATCCTAGCGGCTCGCCCGAGCAGTGGAAGCCGGCGAGGGTGCGCGTTCAGCCGGATGAATGGGGCGCTGTCAGGGCCCCTCTCGTGGAGGATAAAAATCATGCTTTTTCCCTCATTACACATCCCATGCGAGCTTGTAATGATAAAACCTCATCCAAATCTCACATTGCAGCTCAATATTCAGTGAGGACAGGGCCTTTTTAAGTCGAAATGTGCAAAAAAGCATCCTATCGCTCTGAAACGGCTGTTTTGCTCTCCACCACATTTACTGTCAGACTGGCCGAATTAGACCGATTCTGCCTCTTTCTTGCCTCTACATGTGAAGAACAGGGTGCTTGTGAGCATATTGTGCAGTTTCACGCAGGTAGCTGGCTTGGAACGGGACCGGTGGGGCAGAGCAATCCTAGCGGCTCGCCCGAGCAGTGGAAGCCGGCGAGGGTGCGCGTTCAGCCGGATGAATGGGGCGCTGTCAGGGCCCCTCTCGTGGAGGATAAAAATCATGCTTTTTCCCTCATTACACATCCCATGCGAGCTTGTAATGATAAAACCTCATCCAAATCACACATTGCAGCTCAATATTCAGTGAGGACAGGGCCTTTTTAAGTCGAAATGTGCAAAAAAGCATCCTATCGCTCTGAAACGGCTGTTTTGCTCTCCACCACATTTACTGTCAGACTGGCCGAATTAGACAGATTCTGCCTCTTTCTTGCCTCTACATGTGAAGAACAGGGTGCTTGTGAGCATATTGTGCAGTTTCAAGCAGGTAGCTGGCTTGGAACGGGACCGGTGGGGCAGAGCAATCCGAGCGGCTCGCCCGAGCAGTGGAAGCCGGCGAGGGTGCGCGTTCAGCCGGATGAATGGGGCGCTGTCAGGGCCCCTCTCGTGGAGGATAAAAATCATGCTTTTTCCCTCATTACACATCCCATGCGAGCTTGTAATGACAAAACCTCATCCAAATCACACATTGCAGCTCAATATTCAGTGAGGACAGGGCCTTTTTAAGTCGAAATGTGCAAAAAAGCATCCTATCGCTCTGAAACGGCTGTTTTGCTCTCCACCACATTTACTGTCAGACTGGCCGAATTAGACCGATTCTGCCTCTTTCTTGCCTCTACATGTGAAGAACAGGGTGCTAGTGAGCATATTGTGCAGTTTCACGCAGGTAGCTGGCTTGGAACGGGACCGGTGGGGCAGAGCAATCCTAGCGGCTCGCCCGAGTAGTGGAAGCCGGCGAGGGTGGGCGTTCAGCCGGATGAATGGGGCGCTGTCAGGGCCCCTCTCGTGGAGGATAAAAATCATGCTTTTTCCCTCATTACACATCCCATGCGAGCTTGTAATGATAAAACCTCATCCAAATCACACATTGCAGCTCAATATTCAGTGAGGACAGGGCCTTTTTAAGTCGAAATGTGCAAAAAAGCATCCTATCGCTCTGAAACGGCTGTTTTGCTCTCCACCACATTTACTGTCAGACTGGCCGAATTAGACCGATTCTGCCTCTTTCTTGCCTCTGCATGTGAAGAACAGGGTGCTTGTGAGCATATTGTGCAGTTTCAAGCAGGTAGCTGGCTTGGAACGGGACCGGTGGGGCAGAGCAATCCTAGCGGCTCGCCCGAGCAGTGGAAGCCGGCGAGGGTGCGCGTTCAGCCGGATGAATGGGGCGCTGTCAGGGCCCCTCTCGTGGAGGATAAAAATCATGCTTTTTCCCTCATTACACATCCCATGCGAGCTTGTAATGACAAAACCTCATCCAAATCACACATTGCAGCTCAATATTCAGTGAGGACAGGGCCTTTTTAAGTCGAAATGTGCAAAAAAGCATCCTATCGCTCTGAAACGGCTGTTTTGCTCTCCACCACATTTACTGTCAGACTGGCCGAATTAGACCGATTCTGCCTCTTTCTTGCCTCTACATGTGAAGAACAGGGTGCTTGTGAGCATATTGTGCAGTTTCAAGCAGGTAGCTGGCTTGGAACGGGACCGGTGGGGCAGAGCAATCCTAGCGGCTCGCCCGAGCAGTGGAAGCCGGCGAGGGTGCGCGTTCAGCCGGATGAATGGGGCGCTGTCAGGGCCCCTCTCGTGGAGGATAAAAATCATGCTTTTTCCCTCATTACACATCCCATGCGAGCTTGTAATGATAAAACCTCATCCAAATCACACATTGCAGCTCAATATTCAGTGAGGACAGGGCCTTTTTAAGTCGAAATGTGCAAAAAAGCATCCTATCGCTCTGAAACGGCTGTTTTGCTCTCCACCACATTTACTGTCAGACTGGCCGAATTAGACCGATTCTGCCTCTTTCTTGCCTCTGCATGTGAAGAACAGGGTGCTTGTGAGCATATTGTGCAGTTTCAAGCAGGTAGCTGGCTTGGAACGGGACCGGTGGGGCAGAGCAATCCTAGCGGCTCGCCCGAGCAGTGGAAGCCGGCGAGGGTGCGCGTTCAGCCGGATGAATGGGGCGCTGTCAGGGCCCCTCTCGTGGAGGATAAAAATCATGCTTTTTCCCTCATTACACATCCCATGCGAGCTTGTAATGATAAAACCTCATCCAAATCTCACATTGCAGCTCAATATTCAGTGAGGACAGGGCCTTTTTAAGTCGAAATGTGCAAAAAAGCATCCTATCGCTCTGAAACGGCTGTTTTGCTCTCCACCACATTTACTGTCAGACTGGCCGAATTAGACCGATTCTGCCTCTTTCTTGCCTCTACATGTGAAGAACAGGGTGCTTGTGAGCATATTGTGCAGTTTCACGCAGGTAGCTGGCTTGGAACGGGACCGGTGGGGCAGAGCAATCCTAGCGGCTCGCCCGAGTAGTGGAAGCCGGCGAGGGTGCGCGTTCAGCCGGATGAATGGGGCGCTGTCAGGGCCCCTCTCGTGGAGGATAAAAATCATGCTTTTTCCCTCATTACACATCCCATGCGAGCTTGTAATGACAAAACCTCATCCAAATCACACATTGCAGCTCAATATTCAGTGAGGACAGGGCCTTTTTAAGTCGAAATGTGCAAAAAAGCATCCTATCGCTCTGAAACGGCTGTTTTGCTCTCCACCACATTTACTGTCAGACTGGCCGAATTAGACCGATTCTGCCTCTTTCTTGCCTCTGCATGTGAAGAACAGGGTGCTTGTGAGCATATTGTGCAGTTTCAAGCAGGTAGCTGGCTTGGAACGGGACCGGTGGGGCAGAGCAATCCTAGCGGCTCGCCCGAGCAGTGGAAGCCGGCGAGGGTGCGCGTTCAGCCGGATGAATGGGGCGCTGTCAGGGCCCCTCTCGTGGAGGATAAAAATCATGCTTTTTCCCTCATTACACATCCCATGCGAGCTTGTAATGATAAAACCTCATCCAAATCTCACATTGCAGCTCAATATTCAGGGAGGACAGGGCCTTTTTAAGTCGAAATGTTCAAAAAAGCATCCTATCGCTCTGAAACGGCTGTTTTGCTCTCCACCACATTTACTGTCAGACTGGCCGAATTAGACCGATTCTGCCTCTTTCTTGCCTCTGCATGTGAAGAACAGGGTGCTTGTGAGCATATTGTGCAGTTTCAAGCAGGTAGCTGGCTTGGAACGGGACCGGTGGGGCAGAGCAATCCTAGCGGCTCGCCCGAGCAGTGGAAGCCGGCGAGGGTGCGCGTTCAGCCGGATGAATGGGGCGCTGTCAGGGCCCCTCTCGTGGAGGATAAAAATCATGCTTTTTCCCTCATTACACATCCCATGCGAGCTTGTAATGATAAAACCTCATCCAAATCTCACATTGCAGCTCAATATTCAGTGAGGACAGGGCCTTTTTAAGTCGAAATGTGCAAAAAAGCATCCTATCGCTCTGAAACGGCTGTTTTGCTCTCCACCACATTTACTGTCAGACTGGCCGAATTAGACCGATTCTGCCTCTTTCTTGCCTCTGCATGTGAAGAACAGGGTGCTTGTGAGCATATTGTGCAGTTTCAAGCAGGTAGCTGGCTTGGAACGGGACCGGTGGGGCAGAGCAATCCTAGCGGCTCGCCCGAGCAGTGGAAGCCGGCGAGGGTGCGCGTTCAGCCGGATGAATGGGGCGCTGTCAGGGCCCCTCTCGTGGAGGATAAAAATCATGCTTTTTCCCTCATTACACATCCCATGCGAGCTTGTAATGATAAAACCTCATCCAAATCTCACATTGCAGCTCAATATTCAGTGAGGACAGGGCCTTTTTAAGTCGAAATGTGCAAAAATGCATCCTATCGCTCTGAAACGGCTGTTTTGCTCTCCACCACATTTACTGTCAGACTGGCCGAATTAGACCGATTCTGCCTCTTTCTTGCCTCTACATGTGAAGAACAGGGTGCTTGTGAGCATATTGTGCAGTTTCACGCAGGTAGCTGGCTTGGAACGGGACCGGTGGGGCAGAGCAATCCTAGCGGCTCGCCCGAGCAGTGGAAGCCGGCGAGGGTGCGCGTTCAGCCGGATGAATGGGGCGCTGTCAGGGCCCCTCTCGTGGAGGATAAAAATCATGCTTTTTCCCTCATTACACATCCCATGCGAGCTTGTAATGATAAAACCTCATCCAAATCACACATTGCAGCTCAATATTCAGTGAGGACAGGGCCTTTTTAAATCGAAATGTGCAAAAAAGCATCCTATCGCTCTGAAACGGCTGTTTTGCTCTCCACCACATTTACTGTCAGACTGGCCGAATTAGACCGATTCTGCCTCTTTCTTGCCTCTACATGTGAAGAACAGGGTGCTTGTGAGCATATTGTGCAGTTTCAAGCAGGTAGCTGGCTTGGAACGGGACCGGTGGGGCAGAGCAATCCTAGCAGCTCGCCCGAGCAGTGGAAGCCGGCGAGGGTGCGCGTTCAGCCGGATGAATGGGGCGCTGTCAGGGCCCCTCTCGTGGAGGATAAAAATCATGCTTTTTCCCTCATTACACATCCCATGCGAGCTTGTAATGATAAAACCTCATCCAAATCACACATTGCAGCTCAATATTCAGTGAGGACAGGGCCTTTTTAAGTCGAAATGTGCAAAAAAGCATCCTATCGCTCTGAAACGGCTGTTTTGCTCTCCACCACATTTACTGTCAGACTGGCCGAATTAGACCGATTCTGCCTCTTTCTTGCCTCTGCATGTGAAGAACAGGGTGCTTGTGAGCATATTGTGCAGTTTCAAGCAGGTAGCTGGCTTGGAACGGGACCGGTGGGGCAGAGCAATCCTAGCGGCTCGCCCGAGCAGTGGAAGCCGGCGAGGGTGCGCGTTCAGCCGGATGAATGGGGCGCTGTCAGGGCCCCTCTCGTGGAGGATAAAAATCATGCTTTTTCCCTCATTACACATCCCATGCGAGCTTGTAATGATAAAACCTCATCCAAATCTCACATTGCAGCTCAATATTCAGTGAGGACAGGGCCTTTTTAAGTCGAAATGTGCAAAAATGCATCCTATCGCTCTGAAACGGCTGTTTTGCTCTCCACCACATTTACTGTCAGACTGGCCGAATTAGACCGATTCTGCCTCTTTCTTGCCTCTACATGTGAAGAACAGGGTGCTTGTGAGCATATTGTGCAGTTTCACGCAGGTAGCTGGCTTGGAACGGGACCGGTGGGGCAGAGCAATCCTAGCGGCTCGCCCGAGTAGTGGAAGCCGGCGAGGGTGCGCGTTCAGCCGGATGAATGGGGCGCTGTCAGGGCCCCTCTCGTGGAGGATAAAAATCATGCTTTTTCCCTCATTACACATCCCATGCGAGCTTGTAATGATAAAACCTCATCCAAATCACACATTGCAGCTCAATATTCAGTGAGGACAGGGCCTTTTTAAGTCGAAATGTGCAAAAAAGCATCCTATCGCTCTGAAACGGCTGTTTTGCTCTCCACGACATTTACTGTCAGACTGGCCGAATTAGACCGATTCTGCCTCTTTCTTGCCTCTGCATGTGAAGAACAGGGTGCTTGTGAGCATATTGTGCAGTTTCAAGCAGGTAGCTGGCTTGGAACGGGACCGGTGGGGCAGAGCAATCCTAGCGGCTCGCCCGAGCAGTGGAAGACGGCGAGGGTGCGCGTTCAGCCGGATGAATGGGGCGCTGTCAGGGCCCCTCTCGTGGAGGATAAAAATCATGCTTTTTCCCTCATTACACATCCCATGCGAGCTTGTAATGACAAAACCTCATCCAAATCACACATTGCAGCTCAATATTCCGTGAGGACAGGGCCTTTTTAAGTCGAAATGTGCAAAAAAGCATCCTATCGCTCTGAAACGGCTGTTTTGCTCTCCACCACATTTACTGTCAGACTGGCCGAATTAGACCGATTCTGCCTCTTTCTTGCCTCTACATGTGAAGAACAGGGTGCTTGTGAGCATATTGTGCAGTTTCAAGCAGGTAGCTGGCTTGGAACGGGACCGGTGGGGCAGAGCAATCCTAGCGGCTCGCCCGAGCAGTGGAAGCCGGCGAGGGTGCGCGTTCAGCCGGATGAATGGGGCGCTGTCAGGGCCCCTCTCGTGGAGGATAAAAATCATGCTTTTTCCCTCATTACACATCCCATGCGAGCTTGTAATGATAAAACCTCATCCAAATCACACATTGCAGCTCAATATTCAGTGAGGACAGGGCCTTTTTAAGTCGAAATGTGCAAAAAAGCATCCTATCGCTCTGAAACGGCTGTTTTGCTCTCCACCACATTTACTGTCAGACTGGCCGAATTAGACCGATTCTGCCTCTTTCTTGCCTCTGCATGTGAAGAACAGGGTGCTTGTGAGCATATTGTGCAGTTTCAAGCAGGTAGCTGGCTTGGAACGGGACCGGTGGGGCAGAGCAATCCTAGCGGCTCGCCCGAGCAGTGGAAGCCGGCGAGGGTGCGCGTTCAGCCGGATGAATGGGGCGCTGTCAGGGCCCCTCTCGTGGAGGATAAAAATCATGCTTTTTCCCTCATTACACATCCCATGCGAGCTTGTAATGATAAAACCTCATCCAAATCTCACATTGCAGCTCAATATTCAGTGAGGACAGGGCCTTTTTAAGTCGAAATGTGCAAAAAAGCATCCTATCGCTCTGAAACGGCTGTTTTGCTCTCCACCACATTTACTGTCAGACTGGCCGAATTAGACCGATTCTGCCTCTTTCTTGCCTCTGCATGTGAAGAACAGGGTGCTTGTGAGCATATTGTGCAGTTTCAAGCAGGTAGCTGGCTTGGAACGGGACCGGTGGGGCAGAGCAATCCTAGCGGCTCGCCCGAGCAGTGGAAGCCGGCGAGGGTGCGCGTTCAGCCGGATGAATGGGGCGCTGTCAGGGCCCCTCTCGTGGAGGATAAAAATCATGCTTTTTCCCTCATTACACATCCCATGCGAGCTTGTAATGATAAAACCTCATCCAAATCACACATTGCAGCTCAATA
Organism: Chelon labrosus; assembly: GCF_963514085.1. Classification (NCBI taxonomy): domain Eukaryota; kingdom Metazoa; phylum Chordata; class Actinopteri; order Mugiliformes; family Mugilidae; genus Chelon; species Chelon labrosus. Next base: position 6,234 of record NW_028181773.1, on the reverse strand, counting down.
TTCAGTGAGGACAGGGCCTTTTTAAGTCGAAATGTGCAAAAAAGCATCCTATCGCTCTGAAACGGCTGTTTTGCTCTCCACCACATTTACTGTCAGACTGGCCGAATTAGACCGATTCTGCCTCTTTCTTGCCTCTGCATGTGAAGAACAGGGTGCTTGTGAGCATATTGTGCAGTTTCAAGCAGGTAGCTGGCTTGGAACGGGACCGGTGGGGCAGAGCAATCCTAGCGGCTCGCCCGAGCAGTGGAAGCCGGCGAGGGTGCGCGTTCAGCCGGATGAATGGGGCGCTGTCAGGGCCCCTCTCGTGGAGGATAAAAATCATGCTTTTTCCCTCATTACACATCCCATGCGAGCTTGTAATGATAAAACCTCATCCAAATCACACATTGCAGCTCAATATTCAGTGAGGACAGGGCCTTTTTAAGTCGAAATGTGCAAAAAAGCATCCTATCGCTCTGAAACGGCTGTTTTGCTCTCCACCACATTTACTGTCAGACTGGCCGAATTAGACCGATTCTGCCTCTTTCTTGCCTCTGCATGTGAAGAACAGGGTGCTTGTGAGCATATTGTGCAGTTTCAAGCAGGTAGCTGGCTTGGAACGGGACCGGTGGGGCAGAGCAATCCTAGCGGCTCGCCCGAGCAGTGGAAGCCGGCGAGGGTGCGCGTTCAGCCGGATGAATGGGGCGCTGTCAGGGCCCCTCTCGTGGAGGATAAAATTCATGCTTTTTCCCTCATTACACATCCCATGCGAGCTTGTAATGATAAAACCTCATCCAAATCACACATTGCAGCTCAATATTCAGTGAGGACAGGGCCTTTTTAAGTCGAAATGTGCAAAAAAGCGTCCTATCGCTCTGAAACGGCTGTTTTGCTCTCCACCACATTTACTGTCAGACTGGCCGAATTAGACCGATTCTGCCTCTTTCTTGCCTCTGCATGTGAAGAACAGGGTGCTTGTGAGCATATTGTGCAGTTTCAAGCAGGTAGCTGGCTTGGAACGGGACCGGTGGGGCAGAGCAATCCTAGCGGCTCGCCCGAGCAGTGGAAGCCGGCGAGGGTGCGCGTTCAGCCGGATGAATGGGGCGCTGTCAGGGCCCCTCTCGTGGAGGATAAAAATCATGCTTTTTCCCTCATTACACATCCCATGCGAGCTTGTAATGATAAAACCTCATCCAAATCACACATTGCAGCTCAATATTCAGTGAGGACAGGGCCTTTTTAAGTCGAAATGTGCAAAAAAGCATCCTATCGCTCTGAAACGGCTGTTTTGCTCTCCACCACATTTACTGTCAGACTGGCCGAATTAGACCGATTCTGCCTCTTTCTTGCCTCTACATGTGAAGAACAGGGTGCTTGTGAGCATACTGTGCAGTTTCACGCAGGTAGCTGGCTTGGAACGGGACCGGTGGGGCAGAGCAATCCTAGCGGCTCGCCCGAGCAGTGGAAGCCGGCGAGGGTGCGCGTTCAGCCGGATGAATGGGGCGCTGTCAGGGCCCCTCTCGTGGAGGATAAAAATCATGCTTTTTCCCTCATTACACATCCCATGCGAGCTTGTAATGATAAAACCTCATCCAAATCACACATTGCAGCTCAATATTCAGTGAGGACAGGGCCTTTTTAAGTCGAAATGTGCAAAAAAGCATCCTATCGCTCTGAAACGGCTGTTTTGCTCTCCACCACATTTACTGTCAGACTGGCCGAATTAGACCGATTCTGCCTCTTTCTTGCCTCTGCATGTGAAGAACAGGGTGCTTGTGAGCATATTGTGCAGTTTCAAGCAGGTAGCTGGCTTGGAACGGGACCGGTGGGGCAGAGCAATCCTAGCGGCTCGCCCGAGCAGTGGAAGCCGGCGAGGGTGCGCGTTCAGCCGGATGAATGGGGCGCTGTCAGGGCCCCTCTCGTGGAGGATAAAATTCATGCTTTTTCCCTCATTACACATCCCATGCGAGCTTGTAATGATAAAACCTCATCCAAATCACACATTGCAGCTCAATATTCAGTGAGGACAGGGCCTTTTTAAGTCGAAATGTGCAAAAAAGCGTCCTATCGCTCTGAAACGGCTGTTTTGCTCTCCACCACATTTACTGTCAGACTGGCCGAATTAGACCGATTCTGCCTCTTTCTTGCCTCTGCATGTGAAGAACAGGGTGCTTGTGAGCATATTGTGCAGTTTCAAGCAGGTAGCTGGCTTGGAACGGGACCGGTGGGGCAGAGCAATCCTAGCGGCTCGCCCGAGCAGTGGAAGCCGGCGAGGGTGCGCGTTCAGCCGGATGAATGGGGCGCTGTCAGGGCCCCTCTCGTGGAGGATAAAAATCATGCTTTTTCCCTCATTACACATCCCATGCGAGCTTGTAATGATAAAACCTCATCCAAATCACACATTGCAGCTCAATATTCAGTGAGGACAGGGCCTTTTTAAGTCGAAATGTGCAAAAAAGCATCCTATCGCTCTGAAACGGCTGTTTTGCTCTCCACCACATTTACTGTCAGACTGGCCGAATTAGACCGATTCTGCCTCTTTCTTGCCTCTACATGTGAAGAACAGGGTGCTTGTGAGCATACTGTGCAGTTTCAACGCAGGTAGCTGGCTTGGAACGGGACCGGTGGGGCAGAGCAATCCTAGCGGCTCGCCCGAGCAGTGGAAGCCGGCGAGGGTGCGCGTTCAGCCGGATGAATGGGGCGCTGTCAGGGCCCCTCTCGTGGAGGATAAAAATCATGCTTTTTCCCTCATTACACATCCCATGCGAGCTTGTAATGATAAAACCTCATCCAAATCACACATTGCAGCTCAATATTCAGTGAGGACAGGGCCCTTTTTAAGTCGAAATGTGCAAAAAAGCATCCTATCGCTCTGAAACGGCTGTTTTGCTCTCCACCACATTTACTGTCAGACTGGCCGAATTAGACCGATTCTGCCTCTTTCTTGCCTCTGCATGTGAAGAACAGGGTGCTTGTGAGCATATTGTGCAGTTTCAAGCAGGTAGCTGGCTTGGAACGGGACCGGTGGGGCAGAGCAATCCTAGCGGCTCGCCCGAGCAGTGGAAGCCGGCGAGGGTGCGCGTTCAGCCGGATGAATGGGGCGCTGTCAGGGCCCCTCTCGTGGAGGATAAAAATCATGCTTTTTCCCTCATTACACATCCCATGCGAGCTATGTAATGATAAAACCTCATCCAAATCACACATTGCAGCTCAATATTCAGTGAGGACAGGGCCTTTTTAAGTCGAAATGTGCAAAAAAGCATCCTATCGCTCTGAAACGGCTGTTTTGCTCTCCACCACATTTACTGTCAGACTGGCCGAATTAGACCGATTCTGCCTCTTTCTTGCCTCTGCATGTGAAGAACAGGGTGCTTGTGAGCATATTGTGCAGTTTCAAGCAGGTAGCTGGCTTGGAACGGGACCGGTGGGGCAGAGCAATCCTAGCGGCTCGCCCGAGCAGTGGAAGCCGGCGAGGGTGCGCGTTCAGCCGGATGAATGGGGCGCTGTCAGGGCCCCTCTCGTGGAGGATAAAAATCATGCTTTTTCCCTCATTACACATCTCCATGCGAGCTTGTAATGATAAAACCCTCATCCAAATCACACATTGCAGCTCAATATTCAGTGAGGACAGGGCCTTTTTAAGTCGAAATGTGCAAAAAAGCATCCTATCGCTCTGAAACGGGCTGTTTTGCTCTCCACCACATTTACTGTCAGACTGGCCGAATTAGACCGATTCTGCCTCTTTCTTGCCTCTGCATGTGAAGAACAGGGTGCTTGTGAGCATATTGTGCAGTTTCAAGCAGGTAGCTGGCTTGGAACGGGACCGGTGGGGCAGAGCAATCCTAGCGGCTCGCCCGAGCAGTGGAAGCCGGCGAGGGTGCGCGTTCAGCCGGATGAATGGGGCGCTGTCAGGGCCCCTCTCGTGGAGGATAAAAATCATGCTTTTTCCCTCATTACACATCCCATGCGAGCTTGTAATGATAAAACCTCATCCAAATCACACATTGCAGCTCAATATTCAGTGAGGACAGGGCCTTTTTAAGTCGAAATGTGCAAAAAAGCATCCTATCGCTCTGAAACGGCTGTTTTGCTCTCCACCACATTTACTGTCAGACTGGCCGAATTAGACCGATTCTGCCTCTTTCTTGCCTCTGCATGTGAAGAACAGGGTGCTTGTGAGCATATTGTGCAGTTTCAAGCAGGTAGCTGGCTTGGAACGGGACCGGTGGGGCAGAGCAATCCTAGCGGCTCGCCCGAGCAGTGGAAGCCCGGCGAGGGTGCGCGTTCAGCCGGATGAATGGGGCGCTGTCAGGGCCCCTCTCGTGGAGGATAAAAATCATGCTTTTTCCCTCATTACACATCCCATGCGAGCTTGTAATGATAAAACCTCATCCAAATCACACATTGCAGCTCAATATTCAGTGAGGACAGGGCCTTTTTAAGTCGAAATGTGCAAAAAAAGCATCCTATCGCTCTGAAACGGCTGTTTTGCTCTCCACCACATTTACTGTCAGACTGGCCGAATTAGACCGATTCTGCCTCTTTCTTGCCTCTGCATGTGAAGAACAGGGTGCTTGTGAGCATATTGTGCAGTTTCAAGCAGGTAGCTGGCTTGGAACGGGACCGGTGGGGCAGAGCAATCCTAGCGGCTCGCCCGAGCAGTGGAAGCCGGCGAGGGTGCGCGTTCAGCCGGATGAATGGGGCGCTGTCAGGGCCCCTCTCGTGGAGGATAAAAATCATGCTTTTTCCCTCATTACACATCCCATGCGAGCTTGTAATGATAAAACCTCATCCAAATCTCACATTGCAGCTCAATATTCAGTGAGGACAGGGCCTTTTTAAGTCGAAATGTGCAAAAATGCATCCTATCGCTCTGAAACGGCTGTTTTGCTCTCCACCACATTTACTGTCAGACTGGCCGAATTAGACCGATTCTGCCTCTTTCTTGCCTCTACATGTGAAGAACAGGGTGCTTGTGAGCATATTGTGCAGTTTCACGCAGGGTAGCTGGCTTGGAACGGGACCGGTGGGGCAGAAGCAATCCTAGCGGCTCGCCCGAGCAGTGGAAGCCGGCGAGGGTGTGCGCGTTCAGCCGGATGAATAGGGCGCTGTCAGGGCCCCTCTCGTGGAGGATAAAAATCATGCTTTTCCCTCATTACACATCCCAATGCGAGCTTGTAATGATAAAACCTCATCCAAATCACACATTGCAGCTCAATATTCAGTGAGGACAGGGCCTTTTTTAAGTCGAAATGTGCAAAAAAGCATCCTATCGCTCTGAAACGCTGTTTTGCTCTCTCCACCACATTTACTGTCAGACTGGCTGAATTTAGACCGATTCTGCCTCTTTCTTGCCTCTACATGTGAAGAACAGGGTGCTTGTGAGCATATTGTGCAGTTTCAAGCAGGTAGCTGGCTTGGAACGGAACCGCGTGGGGCAGAGCAATCCTAGCGGCTCGCCGCGCGAGCAGTGGAAGCCGGCGAGGGTGTGCGCGTTCAGCCGGGATGAATGGGGCGCTGTCAGGGCCCCTCTCGTGGAGGATAAAAATCATGCTTTTTCCCTCATTACACATCCCCATGCGAGCTTGTAATGATAAAACCTCATCCAAATCTCACATTGCAGCTCAATATTCAGTGAGGACAGGGCCTTTTTAAGTCGAAATGTGCAAAAAAGCATCCTATCGCTCTGAAACGGCTGTTTTGCTCTCCACCACATTTACTGTCAGACTGGCCGAATTAGACCGATTCTGCCTCTTTCTTGCCTCTACATGTGAAGAACAGGGTGCTTGTGAGCATATTGTGCAGTTTCACGCAGGTAGCTGGCTTGGAACGGGACCGGTGGGGCAGAGCAATCCTAGCGGCTCGCCCGAGCAGTGGAAGCCGGCGAGGGTGCGCGTTCAGCCGGATGAATGGGGGCGCTGTCAGGGCCCCTCTCGTGGAGGATAAAAATCATGCTTTTTCCTCATTACACATCCCATGCGAGCTATGTAATGATAAAACCTCATCCAAATCACACATTGCAGCTCAATATTCAGTGAGGACAGGGCCTTTTTAAGTCGAAATGTGCAAAAAAAGCATCCTATCGCTCTGAAACGGCTGTTTTGCTCTCCACCACATTTACTGTCAGACTGGGCCGAATTAGACAGATTCTGCCTCTTTTCTTGCCTCTACATGTGAAGAACAGGGGTGCTTGTGAGCATATTGTGCAGTTTCAAGCAGGTAGCTGGCTTGGAACGGGACCGGTGGGCAGAGAGC